>NW_028141161.1:22426705-23018092 GCF_030444845.1 Prenolepis imparis
CGTCACAAGCCCGGCGCAGGCATTATGTATGTGTTTCTCCTCCTATCCTACGATAAATTCATTTGATCGCAATTGACGAATTAATTGTCTTACGATTAATTGTCGTTTGATTACAAACGCCGAGATTGCGATGCAATCGCGCGTATCAAATCCATATATTTGATTAATACGTCGGTGTCGTCTCTTTCCATGAAATTAAATACGAAGCTTTCTAAATAAATCGCGTATACTCTTTTTCAGTTATTTTAACATTTCCCCCTTATACATATTTCAGATATGTTAATCTAACAAATTTTCACATCGTGTGTGTTTTCAACATTAATTAATGCAATGTAGAAACAATGATGGAATTGACATTATTTAATCTATCGAAGCCACATCGGACAATAATCATAATCTATATCTCTCGATATTCTCTTTCTCTCTTTCCCTTTAATTATGACTCCAATCCGAATAATAAATTGCATTCTAAAATAGTAATGCTATAAAATTTGGCTCCTCTCTCGTCAAATTTCCATTCATTTTCACTTACCGATGCTTGCCTTACTTAACAAATTTAACTTATTTGTGTATATGTACTTTATCACGAATTATTTAGACAAACTGGAGACGATACAATAATCACCCACCGATCCAAAGGCGATCAAAGGTCAACGTTCCTAAAAAATTCAGAATGTGCCTACATCTGCAGGAAGGATAGAAAAAATATCCGCGATACAATTTTTAAATGCAGCTCGGGGAGAAGAACTCTTTTGCTAAACTTAGACCGACCATATCGGCTGAAGTACTCGCAAGTAGGTCACGGAATATTCGTGATCAATGTCCGTCTCAATGAAAAAGAGCAATTTTTCTTGGGAAAAAACTTTTCTATTTCCGCGCGGTAGAGTTTTTATCATGAAGACGATTATTTCACAATTCGTGACGGGGATTCGCGCGCCACTTTAATCCCGAAATATTGCAAAATACTCGCACCTCACCAGCCATCATCGGCACATTTGCATGCCGCAAGAATTTATTCCCTACCACTGTTCTTTGTGTCCTTGTGTCATCGATCGCGCTTTACGAGATCTTTACATATCTCGAACGTCCAAGTTCAAGTTTTGATAAAATCAACAAATCTTTTATTTTCCATCCGCACTTATAACGAGAGATGATACTAAATCACTCACCTGTATAAAGAACCAAGATGTGATGAGCGCCAAGCTGCTATACTGTCCGTTGAATCGATAATGGTAGGCGTAGAAGGAAAAGTGATACAGGTAGAAGAATCTGAAACAGAAACAGCATGTCTCGCCGTTAAAAAAACGTGTCTTGAAGCATACGAGTTTTCGAGACGAATAAGTTCATTATATATAACGGGCGCGTCTCGTGACATCATCGCGCGATGATAAAATGGATAAACGAAAAATGGTCGCGATGCGAGTACGTGAAATTGCGGAATGCAACGAGATTTATTCGCCCCGATGTGCGCGATAATCTCTAAAATCCAACGTCTAAAATAACATCAAGCCATTTAACAGGTTATATAACGTAACGATATACACGGCACGTTCCCACCCCGTGACAACAATATGGACGAACTATCGATCAGATCGTATCAAGTTTCAGCCTATTGAAATATCGAGGGTGACGCGTTGCGCGGCTAGCGACTATGCGTCGTTATTACGACCGAAAAAAATATCGTAGATGACGCAATATGCGTTATCTAGCTATGTAGCGACACGCACGATTCTCTAAAAAGCATCAAATATTACACATCATTTTTGCGGTCGACATGTGTGAAACACAAAAAAATATATCATATTTTTAAGTAGGTGGCCGATGGCTAAACATTTTTTTTAGAAGAACAATCATTGAAGCCACTCAAAATAGACACAAATTTTAACTGATATTTTCTACGGTATCTTTAATGAATCGTGATTAAAAGATGTGTAAAATTGTACACTTTTCAATGTCGTATCTTTTTAAAAAACACGAAATCTCTCTCATCTCATGGAGGATTAATCCACCTCGGTTTTACGATAAATAAAACGCAGAAATACTTTATCTCTTAATCTTCCCTCTAACTGAATTATTTGTTACCCTATTTCGTACACCGCTTCTCAGCCACGAAGGAATCCTTTCTCGCGACTATCGTTTTATATTTCGACCGGATTCTTTATCGAGTTTGGTCTTATGATTCATTAAAAATCCAGATTTGAATCGTCATTTCGGAGAATAAATTTCTAAAACAATTAAAATACATATTTGACAAAATTTAATTTAAATGTTTGGTATGTAGAGTACTTTCTTTTTTTTTTTTTTTTTTTTTTTTTTGTTTCAACGCATTCTTGCCATCTTCATCACGAAGACATTTTTAAATTAACCGAGATATGTCAAAGGTTGCATGCATTTGGATGGATTTTGTAAAGATATCATAATTCATCGGGATTTTATCGGCTTTAACACACCCACGCACGCTCGACATAATTCTTTATTCTTTTCAGAAACACAATATCTACTCGATGAATAAAAAGATATAGTAAATAGAAATTATCTCTATCTCTCTCCGAAACTAAAATCAATGACAAAAATTTATATATATTTTTATTTATATCAACTAATATTCCTCCATCTTGCACGTTTACGATAATTTAAAAAAATGAAATTTAAATTAAAAAATTCCCACTTTATCATAATTAAATTTACACAAAGTTCAAACAATCGCTTCGATGTATTCTGAATAATTATAAAAAAGAACGTAATGGCATGCGACTATATGCCTATGCGTACACATATTTTTTTTTCATTGCAGTCTTTGCTGATGAACGGCGTTTAGGTGATGAAGAAGGGATTGTAATCAAGCGATTTTTACGAGAAGCTGTTACGGGGTCGCCAATATTTACGGATCAGGGCGGGGTTGAGGCAACGCCACTAGCCGAAGAAAGAAAAGCGATCAGCAGGGGTGTGGTGGAGGATGATAGAAAAAGAAGTCGGGGTTTGTAGGTATATCCCCTCGACGAGTACGACGAGTATGACGACTAATTTTCTAGAGTATATAACGCAACTTTAGCGTCTCTCAATCAATTCGATATATATGTGTAGGTATCATAAATTATGGCTATACAATCAATGAAATATTATCGCGGTAAAAATATTTTGTAAACATACGTCAGGCAAAGATAATGAAATTAATACAGATGAATCTTTATAAAATTGAAATAAATTTAGGTTGTTGCACAAAATCCTACATACAAACTTATAAAGAAGAGACAAAAAATAAAATTAAAGCATAAAATAATAAATTCTAGAATAAAAAATAAAAAAACAACTACATACATATATATTGTATCGAATGCGTTAAAAATTCAAAATAATGATAGCAAAATATATGTGTGTGTAAGGAAAAATATGATGGACTATACACTTGAAAAAATTAGGATTTCTGTTCCTAAGATCATTTAACGTCAAACAATACATATTGAATGCATTTATTCCAAAATCTAACGATGCGTAAATTTATATACAGCGGGCGTTGGTTCGTAACCGCTTTGCATTACGTTTTACGACGCTGCCAGTAGTAAAACGCAGTTTAGGCGGCCGATGCATTCCATTTTCGTTCGCGACGACACGGACAAACATCCAATAAATCCCACCATGTCTCTTGTTTGGATCGAAAGCAAAGTCTCGTCGTGATTAAAACGTTGACGTTATTTTGCAATTTGTTGTATCTAAACTAGAACGTTATTTTTTATCGTTGATTGCGATATTTTTACATCTTTTCAGTTAATACAATGAAATATTCGATCGATAGTTTGTTTAATTTAATGACATGCGATGTTTAATGAACGTTAGCCTTGTAAAAAGAGAATTATATACATAATTTTGACGCAAACGCGCTCGAAAGAATCGCGGGGAAATAACAGATGAAACGAACGAGAAGCGGACAGAGGGATGAGAAGGAATGCGCCTCCGAAATCCTACGTTACGTATTCCGGGGACATAAGCTCTAAAGTGTCTCACGCTCAGGGAACCGCAACCATCCGACGACGATTCATACGTTTTTCCCGGGAAAGAGGGAGAGCAAAGAAGAGAGGAGTCGGAGATTCTCCAAACGCATTCTGAATTCATTGAATAGTGCTGCTACCCCACCGAAGAACGGCAGGGGTTACTTTCGGACTTTAGAGCAGACTCCGAACGGGTCCCCAGCTGCCCGATGCAATCTCGGCGAACTTTTCATACTACATATGTAACAGTCAGACCATAACTTGATTAATGTCGGAAATCACCATAATAGAATTGGCAATAATTATTATTATGTGCAGTTATTCGCGATTAATCGAGTTGGAGAGAGAGAGAGAGAGAGAGAGAGAGAGAGAGAGAGAGAGAGAGAGAGAGAGAGAGAGAGAGAAAGTCGCTTTATCGACTAATTGTATTTGAATAATGTATTTACTACTGATGTATTCGTGCTTGTGACGCATTACACTTATATTATACTTGCCAAGTATGATTCTCACTGTCGAAATTTATAAGAAATGCATCATTGCCAGTATTTAGAGACGACGTATATTTTTTTAGAAATTATTAAAGAGAAAGATGTATAATGTAGATTTTATCCCCGAAAATTCGTCTCATTGCTCGAGGTCGTAATGAATTTATGAGATATAACTCTCAAATCGCACGAAATATATTCACCAGGGCGTACCTTGTCTTGTCCTCGACTTTGGTCGGATGCAGTTCGTAACAATCAGTTTCGGCATTCACTTGACAGATTTACAATACGAGGGATATGAAGGGATGATATCCAAACGAGACGTTGTGAAATAAATACAATAAATTTATTCTACAAAAAGTTAATAACTATAAACTGTACTAAAAAATATATATAGTAAATTTTCTATCTCTTTTTTCCGCAAGAAAAAAAATAAAATATTTCAGAAAATATTGTTTTCAAAAGTAACTGGTTGAAAAATTTCTCTTTCCAACTTTAATATTTTTCACATGGCTTATTTTAATAAAACAAGCTCTCTCTCTCTCTCTCTTTCTCCCCGGTCGCAAATGTGGCTACGGGATGTGAAACCGTACGCTTGTCCAAGAAATTTGCCCATGTTTTCTACCGAGGAGCAATATCTTTTGAGAATCGCTTACTTTTACACAAGTGAATGAACGAAGAGGAAACGAAGGAAGGAACGAAAGAGGAAGGGAATGGAAGGATCCCGCGGCGATGTTCTAGCGTAGGGAAGAGGGTCGCGCTTTAACGGCGGCGGCACCAGGGTGGGAACAGGAAGGCGAAGAGGGTGTAGCCGTCTCCATAACTGTACGGTCCACTCGGCTAACGTAAGTATATTGTCAATCAATCCATGGTATAAAAGCAATCTGAGCTCCGGACGACGGGGTGGCGGGATCCCGCGGGGCGTAGACGGAACCCAGGGACTAAGGAAGGTGAAACGATGGAAGAGAGGCGAGTGCAAACAATCCCCCTTCTCCACGTTTCGCAGAAAAGGAAAGAGAACGACAAGGAGCGGAGAAAGAAAGGAAGGAAGGAAGGAAGGAAGGAAGGAAGGAAGGAAGGAAGGAAGGAAGAAAGAGGTCCTTTCCTCACTGGCCACTCCAAGGACCCTATCCAACAAGTAGGATGAAACAAAACTCGCGCAGCCAGTATCAGTAACTCGTACATATATATGTACAGGGTGCCCCAGAAATTATAGCGTCTTTAGGTTATAGAAAAATATTGGATATAAATTGTGTTATCTCAAATTGTGCGAGTGAATGATGACTGTCGATGAAATTACAAAGTCAACAATTTTACATATAACTTTTCACTGAGAGAGAATCGACGATAAATTGAAAATCTTGTCGACGGAAGGAAAAGAATAGTGATTTCTGAGTAATCCCCCCTGTATATTGTACAAATCTCTATGTGTGTACGTGTGTGCGGTCAATCCGGCGTGACCGGATGGATATGGTCGATGGTAGGATATATCCGAAGAAGCTGGTAGAGGATCCTAGCATTCTCGAGGTGGCGTGGCGTCCTGTTCACAGGAAAACCCCGAGTGCTGAGAAAATATATCGGTCTGATCGCCAAGAGACGACGACGACGACGACGACGACGACGACGACGACGACGACGACGACGACGACGACGACGACGACGTCGACAACATCGCTGTCGTACGATCGGATTGATAGACCCTTGGAAGAATCTTCCTTAAAGGTCATGGAATGTAAGATGACGACGTGTAAAAGCGTGGAAGAAACTTTCAACAATTTTTTTCAGTCTCGAACAAAATGTATTATAAAAATCAAAATCTATTTATCGTACCCGAGAAAATATCCCATTCGAACGTCTATGCTGATAATAAAAAAGTAATTTTGGAAAACGAAATACAATTTGGTCTCTATTTAAGAAAATCGCAGACTGCCAGTCCCATAAACGAATTTACGCCTTATCGATCCTCGAGTACGCCACGGCAAAACACGAGTAAATGAACACGGGCTTTATCTTGGTCAAGACGGCGGGGATGGTGGTCGTGCACCGGTAAATAAAGTTATACCCCCATTCTGGTCCGATGGGAGACGATCGCGTCGCGTCGCGTCGTGTCGGTCCCGTCGTGTCCCGGGACGGCAGGACTAGCGGAAAATGAAATAATATCGGCGTAAACACACGGGATCGTATACGGGGCGAACGTCAAAGAGGCCGTACGTAAATAGGTAAGAGAGTTTACGGCTATAATACACACACGGAAGGGGATGTCGAGGAGTTGAGAAAAATAGAGAAGAGAGAAAGACAGAGGGAGAGAACGTATAGGAGGAAGGAAACGTCGTGGGACACGACCATATGCGACGAATATCCCCTAGAAAGATTGTCGATGGCAAATCTGGATAATGTATTTACAAGATTCGATTCTTCTCACCTTCTGTCGGACCGACCGCGATTGAGTCGTCGCGAGATGAAATATTTGTTCTTTTTTATTTTTCGTACGCGATCGTTATTCCTTATACTTGGCGGATTTGACTATCTCGCGCATAAACAGTCCGTATAAGAATGACGCGCGTTGCCACGCATCTCGAGTGACTCGGATCAAAAATCACGCGAGACGCATTTCATTTCAACTTTGGAGTAAGCCGACCCATCGAGATTTCTAACGCGAAAGGAAGGAAGGAAGCCGTCTTAACAACGTCTAGCGCACGGACGTCTCTAAGACATATACACAAAGAGAGAGGGAGAGAGCGCGACGAGCATACATTGTCCGGTCAGCATTGTCGCGGTATTCTCCCCCTCGCTATACATCCGCCGTACGATAATCCCGTACTTTGCGGAATAAGCAACGATTTTCGAGTCCTATTCTATATTATTGCGGCACGAAGAGAGAAGCGAGCGCGCGTGTGTAACGCGGTGGGTCGCATTAAAGGGCGGATAAACCTGCCACACGCGCATACAATAACGCGCGCGCGTGGGCTTTGGAGACCTCCTCTCAATGCCATTCCAGCTCTTCTTTTTCGTCCGCAGGTGGAATCGCATGATTAATGATCCTCAACGGCGCCTTACTACGGTCGGCGCGCGCACTCGGAAGGGATCATTTTATCACGCTCAGCGGATTTCGCCGACCGGGAGTACGGTATTTCTCTCGGCAATTCCCGCGCACTCGGCTAGGAATTCAATCACCAATTGTTGAAGGAGCGCGCGCGAGTCCACTTTATTGTCCTAGATTTTTATGTAAATATCAGTCAAAAATTATATCTTTTCTCTCTTAAATGAAATTGTGTATTATCTCGCTGATGATGATTAGCAACTATTTCAATCTATAATAATTTTAAATCATCTTATAAATATAATTTTTAATAATATATCTTTTGTTAAAGAAATATCTGAGTTTGATCAATAGTTTTGTATATTTTTGTATTTTTCACATTTAAAAAAAAATGTAATATGTATATAATTCTGAATATTCATTTAATTATACAGTTCTTTTATGTATGTATGAGAATTTCGCTCAAAAAATAGCAATCCAAAATAAAAAAAGCGGAAAAGCTTTATAAAAGCTATATATACAATTATTATTCAGAGAAATCTTATTGTCATCATCGTCAGTCATAATCGAGACACAAGAGCAAAGTAATATATTATTTTCAAATAATATATTAACAAAACTAAAAGAAAAGAAATTCTACAAACGTGATTTAAAATAAGTATTTGAGAATTCTTTCTACTTCTCCTATTCATGCTATAATTCATTAAGCGTGTGTTTTATAATTTGCGCGAATAAGATAGAATATGCCGCGTCTCGACGTGGTCATCGGAGACGGACATTTGAGGGATGCATCCAAAACTTGCAGATAATTTGCGATCGTTGATGGACCGTTCGCGTCCCCACGGAGCGCGTTGATTACACGGATTACTCGCCAACTCGTGAGGCTTGTAAAGCAGATTTCGGAAGGTCGGCGAAAGGCTCCGTATGGCTCGAGTCAATCCGATATCGCCAGGATCGCCAGGATATATCGTTAATATTTCATCTCATCGACGAGAAACTTGATGGAAACACGTCCATACTAACGACGCCGTTATCCGGGCTTCCCGGCGACACGTGGACACGTGGCTCGTAATCCGGGGACTCTATCCGACTCCACGTGAGCATCTAGCGAAATCTGCGTTTCCAATGCGAATGCGTATGCTATTTGTCGGAAATTCTCAATGATTAAACTATCAACTATCGAGAATTACAATACGTTTTGCCCGATAGTTTATTCGAGGACTATAGTTTCTTTCACGCACACGTACGTGCCTCGGGTATTGTTCTAAATATATAGAATTAGCAGATGGATCGTGTCACGTAAAACCGGTAAAACTCATGTTGTTTCTCGTCGTATCAATATTAACAATTGATACAATAAAGTTGTAAAATCAAAGAATAAAAATCAGACTTAAATATCAATCAAGCACATCTAAAAAAAAATCTAATCTATACTCTCTTATCGAGTTTTCAAACTCGAGCGCTGCTCGAACGACGTGCGGCTGATGTTACAAAACGTCGTGAATTATCGTGTAATATTATCGCTCTTTTGCATAATTTTGTACAGGCTTGAATCGAAAAAGGGGAGAGTCGCCGAAAAGAAAACGACCACCGTTCCATCCGCGGGGAAATGAGTATTAATGTCGAAGCTTGACTGCGAATTGACCCCCGCGTTTCGCTTCGGATCGACTACGTCGCGACCGAATAAAGGGGGAATTGCTTATTTTCCCTCCACAGTGGCGGCGAAACGATAAAACGAGTCTTTGTAGGTGCCATAGTGGCCACTTTGCGGCGGTCGGGTGTGGCTGAATTAGAGTTTAAGAGATCGCTAGCTATTGGCAGGCAGCTCGTGTAAGCCACTGAATGGTCTCGTGTGTGTCCGACGAGCGTCCTTTTCAATTATCGAGGGTATCTTGATATTCAGAGGCCTTGTGTAGCTTTACAAATTCATAATGACGTTCGATGGAATTCACGTTCTTTTTTTTTCACTGCTTTTGCTTTCTTTTACTTTATGACAAGAGCGAGCGGTTTAATAAGAAATTTATAATATATTATTTTTTTCTTTGTTTGATTTTATGATTAAGATAAACTTTCGAAAGTGGAAAAGGGGGAGAAAAATGCAAAATCATTATACGTTTTATTAGATCTCCGTCACCTCTGTATTCTCGTCGGTTTTCAAACTAAAGGGATTACATCGACAAAGTTTCAGCGACGTTAAAAGAATATTCAACAGTCGCTCAAATGTAGAGTACTACGTTATTACCCGCAGATAGGTGTCGATCGCGCGCGCGCGCACGCTTGTATCCAGATTGAAATGAAAAGAGTCGATCGACGGGAGGCCGATAGGGTGACACGGATGGTGCATTACTCGCACCCTCCAAAGTTTTTTTTTTCCCCAAAGACTCCTATCGCGCGGTACACGAAATCGATGTCGGTACAGAAAAAGAATCTACCTTAATTTCTCTTACTTGTTAACTCTTGAAATAGTTATAGCATAAACATATAATTAAGCTATAATTAATATACAATTGCTTCGAGTTGTTATAAAAGTTACAACAGATGTAAAAATATAAACCTCAAGTTGACGAGTACGCCGACAACATATTTACTTTGCTTCCTCGATATGAGGAAGAAATGACATTATCGAGTGTAAAAATTGAAAAACAGCGGAAAGCGAAAAAAAGAGCACCGCGAATCTTCTCCACTACTGATTCTCGCCTTGCAAGGTATTTTCACAATAGAAGGGCAGAGAGGGAAAGAGAGAGAGAGAGAGAGAGAGAGCCGGCGATAGCGATGGCGACGACGACGACGACGGCGACGGCGACGGCAACGGCTTTCGTCGCGACGCGATACCACTCCACTAATTAGGCATTAGCGCAACAAACAACCCCGAGGTACCGTGTACCCTGCCTGAGCTCGCCCCCGCCTGCCACCTCCGCCAACGCCCCGCCACCCTCGGCCTCTGGAAACCATCCCCGCGATCTCCTGGACGGAATGCTCAAGTTACAAATTAACTTGTAGAGATCATCCGTTTCCACCTCGGTTCCACGAATCCGCCCCTGTCAACGGAAATTCAAATGCAAAAAAAAAAAAAAAAAGAAAAAACCAGGAAAAGAGGAAAGCAGGACGGATGGAAAACTTTCCCTTCTATTGTATCTGTGTGTTTGAACCGTCGAAATTTAAACTCTCGAGTTACAAATAAACTTTCGGGATAACACTATCGAGCATTTCCGCAATTTGATCTCTGAATTCGAGTGAAATCGATAGCTTTTTTTATTATCACAGTTATATAATATTTTACATGTAATATTTTTGAGCTGTTGTTCAAATGTGAGGAAAGAGAAAATTGTCTATATATTAATTCCACAATGTAACGCGCGATATGTTTTACAAGGAGACATTTTCCTGCAATTCTCGCGTAGCGAAGGCACCGAAGGAAAACTGCCTCGTCGTATACCGTAAGCGTTAAATCGGCTAGACGAGATACGAAGCGAATTTTCTCGCTCGGAAGTTTACAAGTCCGCGTTTCGCGCGCGCACCTCGTCCTTTATTTTCACCACCTTCGTTTTCCTTCGTTACACGAGCTTTCCAAAGGTAGCAGTCGTTAAGAAGTATCGGACGGCCTTCCACCCCGCGAAATAACGAATCAGCGAGGCGTCTCGATTACGTAAGAAATCGGGAAAGTAACGAGGTCTCGGCGATACACCAGACTCTGGTCCCATGGTAACGCCACCCGATAGGCGTCCTCGTACGCCTCGTGGCTCAAGGCGTTTCGAGGCGTCGCTACAAAGTGGAGAGAGAGAGAGAGAGAGAGAGAGAGAGAGAGAGAGAGAGAGAGAGAGAGAGAGAGAGAGAGAGAGGAAAAGGCGACGGGATGAGAAGAGCATCGTGTCGTGTCGTCTCGTGTCGTGTAGTGTCGTGAGAGAGCGTCGCGGCCGAATGTTACCAATTATGAGGAATCACGCCTGATCGATTTCAGGATGTGAAATCGCGCCGTTCCGAGTCTCTCGCTACATCTTGTTAAGGATCTCGGAATCGAGCAACGCGAGAAACACGAGAAACAGAAAAAGAACCAATAAATTCATCCTAGAAAGCACGTTTCACAGTTGATTATAATATATTACACTACACTATTTAAAAATATCTCATTTTCGAAAAAAGAAAAGCAGATATGCGCAGTATTTTAATATCGTAGGCTCTTTTTCATCTTTTATTAGTTATAAAGTTTCACAATTTAATTATTTCCTCGGTAAAAGTTTGACGTAAAAATTTATTTAAAGAAAAGCCGCACAATTTTCCAAGTCGGACTTGTCGGCTCAGAAATCACCACCGAAACAGAGCGGATCATAGGAAGTTGGGAACAGCCCTTCGCCAAGAGTCACGAGAGACGAAGGGGGCAAAGAGTTTTCGAATCGAGTAAATGAAGTCCTTTAAAGTTCGAGTCCTGTCAAGGAGGTAAGAAATTCGTATCTCCTCTCTCGCCTCGAGAAATATGCTAGTTGTACGGCGGCGAGGTGCCGAGCGCAGACAAGTAGACGATGTAATTCCACATTTCGCGAAACTCTTGCACCACGGAGCAGCCTCCTCCGTCTAGGATACGCGAGACGAGTTGTAATTTCTTGGCGATACTCGCGAGTGAGATTTCCGAGAGAGACTTTCAAATATACACCAGGAAGCTTTCAATTTTCTCTACACCGTTAGTCGCTCGTCTCTCGGAATGTTTAGGCATCCCGATCACGTCATAATTGACTTATAAACATTATCTTACGCCAACGATTCACGCGAGATTACACGATTATCTCTGCTGTGTACGGTATTACAAATTTATTCTCACCTTGTGTAAAAGATAATTATCGCTATTACAACATATCGTTTTTATAGTAAAGATTTTTTTCACTTGAGAAAAGCGGATCGCTAACGATATTCTTTCTCCTATGATTCTCGCGACAAACAGCTACGTGAAATTTTGGAGAATCATTCGCTGCGGAAAGAATGTGAAGCACATTAATGGTGGTGGAATTAAAGGGCATCGGTCGACCGACTTCTTATAATTGGAGGAAGCTATGATTCCTTGGGGTGTGACGGTAGCTTGGCAACCAAGGAAAGCGAAAAGATGAAGAAGGATGATAGAGAGAAAAAAAAAGAGACACTCTTCGATACTTCCTTTACTTCCGCTGATGATTTCCAATCTTTGCAATCATGCCTTCTCGTAATTAACCTCCATTATGGTTGCTTTCTATCGCTCGCTTCTCCTTCTTTCTCTATTCGTCCACGAAAAAGAGAGAAAGAGAGTGAGTAAAAAAGCCAGTTTTCCAGAAAACCTATCACAACTAATATTGTTGTAACAAAAAGCAATGTACAAATCGTTATTGTCGATCGTCGTCTACGCTTCCCCATTCGCCGTTCTCCTTTCGAGCTTCCTAATTATTGCAAACTTTGCACCAAGATGCGCCCTCGCGAAGATGGAGCGCGAACGTCACGGATTTTCGCAACGAATCAAAAGTGAGAGATAATTAGGATTATGACGAATAATTGAGGATAACGCCTAGTCGCTCCAGCGAGCACCGGAGTCTTGACATTTTGTCTTGCCTCGACTCGAGGAAAACCGGTGGCGTTTTCAATAAGATTCTAATTATCGCAAACATCCCGCGCGTCTCGAGGTTTGTATAAACTTCCCTCGGCTTAACTCGGCGCCCTAAACTCAAGCGCCGGAACTATAACCGAAAACGCATCAGCCGAAACAATCTCGCGAGATAGCTAATTTCCATTCACGGCTATTTTGAGTATACGCATCCACCGCTCTGTTTATATTTCGCGACGCGAGATAAACGATTTCAATCGTTAGCTTTTTCCTTGGAAAAATCGATTATGATTTATTTCCAACTCTTCTTCATCATCAATTGTCATCATTAATCATAACAATGATGTGATTATTCTCGCTCTCTAAACAATAGAGATAAGAGACTTTATATCATTGTGTTACGTGACATAATGATATAAGATTGCTAAAAATCAATCAATATTGCACTTTGTAATCGAGCAGCTGTCAATCTTTCTTACAACCAAGGACGATAAATGAAAACAGTTTTATTGTTTGATACGATTCTATCACATTTCCAAGAAAACTAGCCTCTTGGCAAACGATAAGTGATGTGTTTGAGAGATATATATTTCAAGTTTCAAGATATATATGTATATATATATGTATATATGTATGTATATTGTGTCGACGGCAATTATCGCCGATAAGCGGCTCATCGAGAAACTATATCGCGAAATTATATCGAAACGTCGAGGCAATTAGCAACGATCATGTGCTCTCACGTCTATACTTATCCACGTTCGCACATATGTTATCGGCAACATTTCCCAGAATACTCACATTATCAACATCCTTACGTTAAATTAATACGCTCGTTTGGGTTTCCGGGCATCTTTCAGTCAGTCATCATCTTATGCTACCAATTATACGAATGCGTCAATCTCGAGATGGAAGAAAGATGCGCGCTGCTTATAAACTAATTAGTTACGTATAAAATAATGACATTGAGCGATTAAAATTTAATCCAAAAATTGAATCGGGAGGATACAGACCCCTTCTATTTGTGCAACAAGTAGTGGAGTACTCTCGACGGGAGCATTTGCCAACGGAAGATCTCTAAGAAATCTCTTCCAGGGAGAAAAAGTAAAATATAAGACCTTCGTTTTAGACACTTCCTCTAGGACAGTCTGCAGCGGTATTTATACGGTTAAAGGGGTGGCGAGGCGCGCGCACACGGCGCCATTACTATGCAAATAGATTCGGAGTGACACGACGAGAATGGGCTATACCACGGGTGCACCTAACTGGCGCCCGTCAGGACACCATTTAATAGTGTAGTTTCGCCGTGCACACGCCACCGTGCACAGCTTCGCCACCAGCGCGCGTCAACGCGCGGTACGTACCACATCGCAGCGTATATACCCCTCCAATACGAGTAATGAAATTGTCCATGCGCGAAGCAACGCGACGCGAGGCGAGGCGAGGCGAGGCAACGAGACGCGACGCGACGCGACGGACCTCCGCGATCGAGCGCGAATATGTCGTTGCGTGCCTTTTGCGCGCCGAACCAGATTCGGAGAGGATTTGCTGGAATTTCAGATACACAAATGAGTGCAGGTATGCTCGCGCGCGCACAATGGAAACGCAATATAGGCGACGCGGCCGGACCGCGGTGGATACGGCAAGGTCCAAGTATAAACGTAATACCGAACAATATTAAGCCCGCGGCATTTCTGGCGGTCCGACAATGCTCTATCTGTGTGATAAAGGTACTTTGGTACCTCGCCAATTCACAATTATGCACGGGGACCGTAGACTGTATGGCGCGAAAAGCTAATTATTCCGAGCTTGAGATTAACGTCGAGGCTCTTATACTTGGCTTCGCGACCGAAGACTTGGAAAACTTAGATCCTATAGAAATTGTTGTCCTTTCGGAATAAATTGAAAAGATGAAAGAATAATTATTACTCTACGTAGCAGCCTTCTCCTTGTAAAATGGAAAATGACGCGACAAATAACGCAGCAAAAGGACCCAAAAAATGTTATTTTATTTTTAATATTCACTATATATATACAGAGTTCGAAGATCACCGCAAATTAAAATTTTATTAAAATAAATTCCAGTTGAAATTTAGAAATGTAGTTTTGGTAATCCTCTACTAACTCAAAGAAATCAAATTTAGTTTGCGGAGAGTTCTTTTTGAATCGCTGATAACTCGGAAATTATCGATGCTTCGACATTTTCGCCGAGAAAAAATAATCATTTCCAAATGACTTCGAGAATCTGCCATTATAGCAGGTGCAGTGATACCCTGTATATAGATATGATATATAGGGAAATTGAAAAAAATGGAGATTCCCCCTTTTCTGTAAAAGAATGTCAGGCTTAAACAAATTCGCTGCATTATTCATCGCAAATGAGTTCTGTAGCAGGCACGCAAATACGCACATACGCAAATACCAATTAAACTTATAATCTCAAAACGCGTACGATCTCATGTGAAACTGTTCATACGTGCCATTTGTGTTCAGCGGCAGATTCGCGAGGATTTGCTAGAATTTGAGATACATAAATGGCTAACTATATGCGCGTACGTTCACGAAGTGGAAGTGGGCGAGTGCGGATCGACGAGTATACGCGAAACGGACGAGGTGAAAATAGATGTGATAAAAATACACCCACAGGTAGAATGAGAAAAGGGAGAAGGGAGAAAATCACGAACACAAATGTGAAACAAATATCGTGGGAAATGTGTCTCTCTCGGTAGATTTATCATCTATATGTATGTACGCTTATGTTGTACCCTTTTTTTTTATCGATACGCTTTCACTTTATCAGCTGCAATTTTTTATCAATCCCAATATTCGATTTGACGTTCGTAATCGCGATATATTCTTATATCTCTTAGCGAGAACGTATAGATTATGAATTGTTTACAAACAAGTGTTATAATGTCAAGTTTTCGATAAAATTTTATATGTAAAATTTGTTATATAATTTTTCTCGCCAAAATCTTCTGACAATTTCTCACAGTATCGATCACAACTATTCGACGCGATTTTTCTGAAAACTTTCCCGCTCAAAAATTCGCACACAATCACCTACCTATATAATATCTCTGTAATAATAGCCCGCCGCATAAGTTTCTTCGTTATCTTATAATTTTAGGTTTGAACCGCCGCTCCTTTTTCTAAAATATCTTTGTAGAATGTTGACAGAATATGCACAGCAACGGCGATTTATGTTTCGCTCAAAAAGCCATTTTGAATTACATATGCCGAATGGAAATTTCATTTTGACAACGTCATAAAACCAACCTTTGGCAAATATGTGCTGGAACCAAGTTTTAATGACACGCTGAATTAATACCCGCATCCCCGCCTCTTCCTTTCGTTGCTCTTTCGCCATAAAAAGCTGCGCACGTTGAATTTCACATATATGAAGTTTTGTACTTATATGAAACGATTTTTCATAAGATACAATTATTAAGAAGCAAAATCATATGCACGAGTTATAAAGTTAAAAGCTATACAGTTTAAAATGATACATGATAAATTAGAATAATGAAATATTGTAATTTGAAAATGGAACAAAGATCGTTTGTTTCAAACGATAGATAGAACGAGCGTGAGCTTTTTGAGCGCAGAAAATCGCATTAAATAATTATCCTACTATAATAAACAGAGATTTATATAATTACGAGATATCCGTACCGTACACAAATCAATTAGGCAAATGGATCATTTTTGGAATACAAATCGGTTTGTCTCTTTTAAGCTTTTTTTTTTTCACGGCCACAAGCCATTACGCAGAGGAGCGAATCAAGGATGGTTAAAGGTTTAATGCGAAGTGGCGAAAAGGATGCTTAAAAGTGTACGGAAAAGTGTCGAGGGTGCTTAAAGCGGTCGGTCAAGAGTCAAGAGCCAAGTTTCCGAGAGTGATAAAATTACGGTGCGAGACGTGAGTTGGCGCACGATACACAAGAGACGTAAATCGGGTGCAAAATACAAGTATACGATATGGTATCGTTTAATCGTTAAATGTAAAGAGAAAGCAACGCGAGAGGGAGAGAGCGCGTGATTAGATAAAGGAGATTAGTTCCTTCTTCGAAAATTTCTCGCGCATAGATAAACCGTACACATACAGCGTGTGCCATTTGTAATCTTTATCGGGATTTAAAGCGATGCAGATTTGCATTCATTTTACGGCCGCGTGGAGCTAGGGCATAGTCCGATCACATGTACAGGCGTGGAAGACGATATTATGAAGGTGTGCGCGGAGATTGCTGTCATCGTCGTTAATTCTCATTATCGCTTAATTTTATAAGCGTCTCCCTCTGCGCCGACATATATACTCCTATGCACACAACCGTTGCACTCGGGGATACAAAATTATACATCCCTCCGCCTTCCCTTTTCCACACCTCCTTTCGCCTTCCTTCGTTTTCTCCCTTTGCTCCAATTCTTCCTTTTCCCTTCTCTTTCTAACAGATATCAGAAAGAGAGAGAAAGAAATAAAACTTAAACCAAAGCTACACACCCGGCTATCGTTTTTTTTTTCTTCACTGTCGAGGAATCGATAATTTTTCCACGACTAAAGAAAAAAATGGTAAAAGCATTTTATCGCATATACGTTTCTAATTAAATCGAAGAAATGAATTTTTTACGTACAAGAGATATTACGACCAAGAGAGCCTGAGAGAGACGTGTATATAGCAAACTTATTATAATCTACTCTATCAAGTTGTGCGTTGAGCGCGGTTTCCGCTCAAGATTGATGTTTCTTCGCAAAGACTGAAAAGCAACACCCACCACCGGTGGCCGCCGAATCACCCTATCGAGGTTAACCCTATCTCGTTATATCAAAACACGATTAACCCGCCTCGATGATGAACAAGTGTGCCCCGTTTACTGTGCGCGCTTTCGAGCATTTCCCTTCGCATTCGCACGCTATCGATCAATCTGGTTATCGGCGTCAGGAAAAACGTGGGAGTGAAAGCATCAAAGATTCCGATATTTCGTAATTGGAGCTTTTCCTCGCTTTGCCCGTGAAAAAAATTCTAAAAAGAAGATATATCGAAAAAAGATCCCGGTGCGTGTGGGGCTCGGCGTTTTTTTTTTTTTTTTCTTTTTTTTGTAAGGAACGACGAAAATCTTAAAAAATAAAATGATTCTGTACAGGCTAACGCAACGTTTTAATGTAGAACTGCAAGTGTATTATTTTTTACGTAAATGTATTGTTTAAAAAAAAATATATAATTCTTTTAAATACAAACACATCATACCTTGTTATATCCTCTCTTAAATTTTGTTTAAAAATCCGTCATTTGTTAAATTTAAGCGTAAAACTTGAAAAAATAATTAGTTTAACGTAACAACGGCAAAGATAATGAGCCTTTAACCGAAAGACGCATTTTTTTCTGGACACGGACGACAGTCCGTTTAGTATTCCAAACTGTGCGTGGTCGGGAGTCAAGACGATTAATTATGCCGGTTAATTATCTCACGAGGACTAATTTTCTATCCGCTGTTTACGATTAATCATGCACCTTGTCACGTGGCGAATACCATCCCGACTTTTCGTTTTGGACGAAATACCGTAAAACGCACAGTGCCGTTAAATGATATTAATCACGAGTTGCAACATAGTTATTTCTTTCAGCGTATTTGGCCAACCGTACCGTTTTAAAAGGACAGAGAATACAGAATTTTACAAATAGATAAAATATTTCAAATATGCTGTATGATAAATAAATAACAATAAAAAGCAAATTTTTAGTAAAAAAAAAAACGATACATTCCTCTAAAACTAAAATAAATAAATAAAATAAATAGAGAATAACTCTCTGACAAAAAAAACATAAATAAAATTCGAAATATTTTTTGAAAAAAAAAAATGTTATTCGTCAGTAAATGTATATTGATTAAAAGTCTTATTTAGTACTGTATGTAATGATTTGCATACGTATTTCGTGCTAATATACCAATCTACGTTCACAATGATGTCGTTATGATGGATCATTATCAACGAATAAATAACACCAACGCATTTCCGTAGCTATTATTTAGTCGTAGTTTTATAAATAGAATCACATAGACATACCGATTCAAAATTGGTCAATTTTCTGCAAACGGCATTCTCGATGATTCCGTAAAATCAGTCGAACAATTTGATGACGATCACAGGATCACGACTCGCGATCTCGCTTATCGAGATCTCGAGCGACAGACAGATCTTTTCCACGCGAGCATAAAACGTAAGTATAGATCCGTAAGTATAGGACTGCGAAGGGAAACCCCCGTAGCGTGTTTCGGCACCCTGTCGCGAGGACAAAAGTAAGCGACCGATCGCGTAACGGCGAAGGGGACGGGAGGACGAGAAAAGACGGTCCGCGGAAAATGAAGTCAGCTCTCGGTTCCATCAAGCGGCCGTCAGGGAGTCGACCGCCTGTACCGTTCGCCTGGCGCCTGTCTGACGACCCCCTTTTCGCATCCCCTTCGTCCACTCCACATTTTCTCTCTCTCTCTCTCTCTCCCTCTCTCTGTGCGAGATATTCGAGACGAACGAGACACCCTGATTAAAACGCCAACTCTCCCAGGATATCGGGCTCCAGCTTCGCGCGCTAGTCTTCCTCTATTTTTTCTCTCACCTTTCTCTTCCTCCTTTCTCACCTCCTGCGGTGTGTCCACCTTCGGAAAGTAAATATCGGCAGAACGGAGAAACTAATTATAGTTTCTCGGGCGGACGTTCCCGCGCAGCCCGAGTGAAAAAAAATGTGACTTAAGGTTTCATTCGCTATTGAAATCCGGTCGCCACGCAACCAGGGGGTGTACTCGTAAAATAGAGGAGCGGCCCAAGATCGCTCGGGCGATTAAAAGTAGAACATAGGAGAGAAGCCTGAAAGACAGAGACCGATTGTAGGCGTTCTAGGAAAATATTTTCCTACGTCCGAGCATCTCGTTTCATTTTCTTCGAGATAATAAGAACGTACATTACGTACACAATCGTTGTAACTGTATATGGCATTATATTGGAGAATTGTATTCTTATGCAACAAACATTGACGATTTAATTAATTACAATCATCCGATTAAAAAAAGTATCTTCAGAAAATATATAATCGCATCCCCCGAAGCCTCCGATAAAGCCACATACTCTAAAAAGTAGGACACTCGCTCGCCAAACAAGTCCCCATTCATCGCGATCGAAGATAGATCGAAGATGATGAGGATGACGAGCGACGAAATGACGTGCAATTTCTAGTCGACGTTTAGGATCAATTTAACGCGCCAAACACGATAAGTGCTTAGCTTGGAGGACACTGTTTTTGAATCGATCCCACCTCTTGTACGTGTAATATAATTTCGCGATGCAACCAGGATTTTCCAGGCGCGGGCAATTCGAGATCATCGGCCCCGCCTAACGCGGGAATACACGGTCGCGATGTACCGTGACCTCTCTCTTTCTCTCTCTCTCCTACACGCGCGCGCTCGCGCCACATGGTATATAGGTATACACGTTATGTTTGCACTGTAATTTTCCACCCAACTCGTCGGGGCTCCCGGTCGACGGCGGAGCCACCCGACCAATCCACCCTTCACCCATAACGCTGAAATAACACCCCACGCACAGCCTCGCCGCACTCGTGCTATGTGTTTATGAGTGCCTACATCTCCGCGTGCGCGGGCGCGCGAGCGTATGCATGTGTACCGGGAAAAGGGGAGAGGAAGGAAGAAGAAGAGAAAGGGGGCAGATCGGAGGTTGGGGGTCGTGTGTTATTTATATAATTGCTCAATAGCCTCAATTACGGACCTTATTCAATCATAATCATCCACCGGTGTTATTTGCGGACAAGCCCAGCTGATTGTAAGCACTCGACGCTCCGCTTCCGCGCCGCGTCGTCGCCGACGCTCGCGCTCGCGAAAACGCAAGCCCTCCTTTCTCTCTCTCTCTCTCACTCTCTGTTCCGGAAGCCTGGAAGGGTATAGAAATTTATGCGCGCCGTCTCGCCATCTCCCGCTTTCTCGTCTCGCGACGCGAACCAAACGCGCGCGTGTCGAAAATGCGTCTTCATTCCGCTTCAATCTCCTATACGTATTGATAAAAGAAAAAAAGTTATTGTCGTTGCGTATATTCGTTACTCTGTGATTGATAACCCATTATACGATTGTTTATTACATCCGGATAATTACTTGTTTGTCCACTTTGACCTTTGACCGCGTTAATCGAATGAATTTATTAACATCTTTTCCTCTTTAGATACCATGATCTTTTTAGGCATGTCAACGAGACGGAATGCGAAAGGCAGTCTCCAAACTTCAAATGGAATCGAATATGCCCTGTCTACAAACTGTAAAGGAAGAGGAGAGAGCCGGATCCACGTTATGGATCTAAAATGAAGCGTACGTCTCTCTTGTGGCGATCTTTATAGTTCTACGTATTGCGCGAAACGTTTCTTCCTTTCCTTCTCTCATTTCTCCGACTGCGCACTGTCACCATCCCGGATAAAGTGGACACATCTTAATTTCATCAAGAAAGTGAAATAATCGTGGGGAAACAGCGCGCAAGACCGCTGATCGCATATAATCGGAACAGAAAGATATTACACCGCGAATACGTCCGGTATTGAGCTAACCTTTTCTTAAGGATGTTGCCCAGCGCGCGTCATTTCGTTAACTGATCGAGAAATATCGCGCAAAGTGATACAAACATTGAATTGTAAGCATTGTGCCGAAAAATCTTGTGAATTTTCTCGTTTTCGCCTGCAAAGTTTTCATTTAAATATAAATTTTATTTATGTAATCACGTTTGAATCGACTTGTATATAGAAAGAAATTAAAAATATTAATATCCGATGATTAAAAACGCGAGAAAAGGTATAACATCTCGGCATCCATCATACTCGACGATCCATTCACTTCAAAATCTCTCGTGAAGGATCGTCCGACTTTTCATATCCGGACCATGTAGCGAATGTATTTGAAATCAATTTGCACACATTGAGGGGAGTTATTTACACAATTGTATATTATATATAATTTTTTTTACAATATAGAATAAAATTTTCATACAGAATTCTACAATTTGATACTATTGCATCTTGTTAATCGCGAGCACAATGAAAACAGTCATCTCTGTCTGCGAAAAAAAAACGAGCAAGAAGAGGGAACGAGCCGCGAGAGAGGCTTGCTTTGTCAAGAGATAATATAGGAAAAAGAAAAAAAACTAAAGAAAGAGAGAGAAAGAGAAACAGCAAGGACCAATGACGAGAAGCTCTACTAGAGTTAAATTAAAAATACATTCTTTTCAACCACCCCGAGCGCACCTAAGACCACCTCTAGACGTCACAGTGGTCGCTTATAAATTCTCAGCTGCATCGCCATGCGCATTCGAAGGAAATTACATTTCAATGAATCCCACTTTGCGTTCCATTATCGTCTATTCACGTACCAGCCGCAGAAGTTGAGCTCGTCGAAAATAACGTCGTTCCGTGTTTCATGTCTGATTAGTTTTTATCGCGAATAACGCATTTTTACCCTTCTCCTCCAATCCGCGATGAACGAGCGACATGATCGTCGTTACCTCACCGCGTGCAATCTTTATGAAAGCAAAAGTATATCATATACTACGGCTAACTTGGGGAGGGAAAAAAAGCAATGGATGGATTCGAGATTATCCGGCAAACTCGGTGAGGTGCTCTTCAACAAAGCACTTTTCTAATTGTTTTCGAGGACGAAACGCGCAGCCTCGCACGGTTACAACACGCGATAAAATATAGCGAGCCTTCGTCGAACAAATGGATGAAACTCTTACCGCGGGATTGAGGTTTTAACGTCGATTGTACGGAACCAATTGCTCGATTGCGTTTATCTTGCAAGATTTTTTACAGAAATAATTCGTAAAAGTTCACCATACTTGCTATTCTTTTTATCACGGATCTTTGATGGAAAAAGTAAGAAACAAAAAATACATTTAATCGCGCAATTACCTTGTTGATACGGCGTTTAAATACAGAGTAAATAGCGCTGTATTTATATAATATATTAATGCAAATGTGATTATTGAAAATCGCGAAAGTTATGAAAACGTAAAATGTCTCAGTAGTTTATGAAAGGTTTCCCTTTATAAAAGTATAAATACAATACATTTAGTTTATTAACGATATGCTTAAAGGGAAAATAAAATTGGGAATATTTCAAATTGTGATTGAATCGCGACATCATTTCGCGAGGTCATTTCTTGTAAAATCGAATAAGAAATACGTGGCAATGCCCAAGTTTCCTATATCGTAGAAATATCAGCCGACTGCGATCATTCAACTTTCTCACTACTTCAACATTATTTGCCTCTAGCAATGTCTACCTGTCCACATTTCTCGTCGCGAGAGTTTTATTTTAACCCACAAGAATATGGCGCGAACAGTGACAGAAACAGGCCAAACTTGCGAAGCCTTCGCGATATATATATCGTATATAATATAGCTGTACATATCAAGTGCAGAATCGATACTCGAGAGAAAAAAAGAGAAACGATTTGATATTTATCGCATATAATTATCGTGCGCTGAGAACGAGTGTATACTATGTACTATTAAAGTGAGGCTTCGATACGGAAATCAATACGAAACAGAATTACGGGAAGCACTCGATAATAACCAAGTGGCGATATCGTCTTTAATGGCACATACTGAAAAGCTTCGAACTTGAATTACTTCGACTGATCTTTTTGCCTAAAGCCTTTCATGAAAAAAAAAAAAAAAAAAAGAAAATGCACACTAATTCTAAATCTGTGTCACATAATATGTAAAAAAAATCCAAGACTATATACACGCGCGGTTAAAAGTTCAACAACCGTACAAGTTAAATCCAAAATTTTGGATTTGCGAATCAACGAAAAACTGTGTTACTCTTTGCCTCTTCGTCATCATCTGCGCGGCAAGGCTTACGAATGACCTCGGAATTGCAACGGGAGCTAAATACGGACCATCGGATAAACCGCGTGTAAACGGGAAGTCGGATTTCTAATTAAAAGCGGATGATCCGTGAAAGCAGTGATGTCGAATGGCGGCCCAATGCACATCTAGCGTAACCCGCACCTAATCCGTGAACCGTTTAACATCCTACATACGGAAAGTCCGCTATGCAATTATGCGAATGTTTGAAAATATGGTCGACAGGCAAGTCATGTCATGAGAGCTATAATGCCTATCTGAGATAACATTAGATATCACTATCGTTCAAAAGATATGATGCTCGATAATTTTCGCGACGTATATATTCGAAAAACATTGGTGTTTTACGACATAAATTTTGATTTTTAATTAGTATCAAATTAATATACGATCTACTTGGAGCAAATTTGCATGAAACATTCCAATCGGAATTTGTGTCTTGGAAAATTTTGAGAAATTTTTATGCGAATTAATTTTACACTCGAGGACACAATTAAGATGCGAATAATTTTCATACGACTGCTTCGACTACGCGATAAATAAAGATATCGTGTTCCGTCGACGAATTAACGTTCTAATTATCATTCAACATGGTAGCCGATAACAATATATAGCTTTAATGTTTTTGGAAATTTTGATACAACACGCGCACAGAGAACGCTTGTAGCATAATGATCGTTTCGTTACATGAGTGACGGCGCTTTTCACGGAAGGACAATTTGATTTGTCTTGCAGACACGCGTCGCCCTCGATAACGATCTCGATTACTCCTACCCGAGGCACTGCTTCGCGCTCACGCCGATTAGAATTGATCCTAATTACACCTCAGTGTAAATCCCGTATTAGAAGACTCGGCGATACGCAGCGGGGCGGGACGCCAACGTTACTTGGGCTGTTGCTCGGAGACTCGAATACCATTACCGGCGTCAGATCTATTTAATTGTTGCTAATGCCAGTCCTAATGATCTGTTTCCAATCTCCAGTCCGATTGCAAACCTAGGTTCCGCCGATTTTCACCAAGCCCGAGACAAATCGGAAATACATCGAGCGTAAATCTCTCTTGTCTTGAGCAAAGTAGAATTATACGAAGCATTAGCAAGGAATTTTCCAAGTGTTTGGAAAGATAGACAGAGAGAGAGAGAGAGGGAGAGACGATACATATAATCTTGTTTTCCTTCTTAAAGAAAAAAGTCAAAATCCCCTGAAAAAGACAGTTTTAGCGGGAAGATGCAAACAATTTTTCTGCATCTCCAATCTCTGCAAAGATGTATTAAGGGCTTGAAATAGCTCCGTGAAAGCGGACCGATAATAATATAATCCGATACCATTTTGCTTAGACCGTCCGAGTCCGAGGGAATCCAGGACTCTCAGGATCAGTATAAGTTCGTCGTTGGCGACAGCTTTGTTTAATCGTCACCTAATGTCTCTAATGTTTCGGTCTTACCCTTCGTTCGTCCAGGGAAATTGCCTCGCGGTACAGTCGTTGCTTCCCGGAGATCTAAGCTACGCTGAGCGTAAAGCCCGATTTCTATTGCGAAGTTCTCAGCTCGACCTCGCTTTGACGTCTCTGTGTAGGATCAACTGGATTGCTGAATCCAGGGAATTGCCGTTCGATGTTTGTGGAATGTGCATCGATCGTCGTGCATTTATAACCACAGATCAACGGGCAGCTCCGTATAGAAAGGGTGCTCAAATCCGATTGATCAAGCTCAACGTTAATCGTACAACGAGGATACGTCAATGATTAGAGATACGACCCATGTGAGCGTATGTATATTCGGCAGAACATTAATAACAAATGTTCTCTTAATTAGACTCCGGATATTTACGGGTTCGGACAAGAACCAGGAAAATCATCAATCAGATTACGATCAAAATGTAACATATGTGTGACAATATTCTATAAATTTTACGACGACACATTATATACAAAGTGTTCTCAAAATTATCAAATGCCCTTTTAATAGATTTTCTAATCAATTTGGAGATAATTTTTCCTCTACTAAAAATGTCGAGGCATCAATATTTTCCGAGTTATAAGCGATTGAAAAAGAAGGATGCAAACTTTCCGCAAACTTTTTCAAGTTAAAAGATTAACAAAATTACTGCAGTTAACTTTAGATAAGCTTTACTTTAATAGAATTTTAATTTGAGACTTGATTATAAAGATATATGATAGAAAAAAATTGCCAAAAATAATGACTTTCTTCGACATTTTCGCTAAGAAAGATCGATTTTAAATTGGCCACAGAGAAGCTGTTAAATTATATTTTTAAAAAGACATTAGATAATTTTAAGATACTCTATACATAAGCGTGTAAAACAAACGCTACGTGTCATATTTTTACATGTAAAAAATTGCCTCCATCGGATTATAAAATAAATTCGATTCTCTCGATATATTTCGAATGGACAATTTTCAAAAGAGATTTATCGGAGCAGATGTTTCGGCCACAGCCAGCCAAGGCTATCGGATTAAAGCGATTAAAGATTGCTCGCTGCCACGTCCGACAACGCAAGGATTCACTCTTTACTTTAATACAACTTAATTCTTTTTAATTAAATGCTGTCCGGATATCATTCTCTGTGTGTCTTCCGGAAACATCTTTCTAATATTTTTTTTCTTATATTAAGTGAATTTTTCATTGCTTGCGATAATCGCGCAAAAAACGGGCAAAAAAAGGTATCGATATTATCAAAATTTTGGATAAACCAATCGTAGCCACCTACCTTAACCAGTGCCTCTTCGTCAAAGCTGTATGGCAGCAGATGGCATCGTATTGATCGGCAAGCCACACTATCAAGATTATGTAAAACGCGGTGGTTGTGTCATTGAAAAATTCGGACATAAGCGCCTCCATTCCTGGAAAATAAAAAAAAACAAATATTTGGTGAGTAATATTAAGGAAAAACTTTTCCTCTTAATATTTCATGTTAAAGATGAGGCCTGTTTTGTGTTTTCGGTATTTGAAATCGGACATTCACAAATTACGATCATAAAACGCGAAAAGTATAACATATAAAATATATTTTGTCTTTGTCCATTATATATATGCAGTTGATTGGTAGAAAATATATGGCAAGGGGAAAAAGTGGAAGTATATTAATGATAACGCACACACACGTTACGCTTATTTAATAGAAAGTCTCTTTCACTCTCTCTATCTGTCGCGAAATAATCAAACATGTATGCATATAAATCGCAACGTATTTAATCAACTGCGTCCGTCATCAAACTATATTAAAATTTGAACATTATGAGTAACAAGACTATAATATTCGCTCCATCCGTCGTTGACGCGCATGGCAATTAAAGATTCGATGTATCGCCATTGTTATGGCGATGTATATTTTCTATACTGCAATTGATCTCAAGTTTACAATCTTTTAACGATCGATATATCACATATTATATAAACGTGCAAAATATACTTAAAATTGTATTAATATGATAGTTTGCGAATTTAAAAAAGGATAATTACTCGGCTAGGCTAAGTTTTTAATTAGATTCTATCGATATTAATGTGTGCTCGGTGCTATTAATATCGGATAGTTTCCGCTGCAATTAAAACTGTAACAAGGTGCGAGATTCGTTTCGCATGAATTTAACGCACGACGCCATTAATTGATGTACATAAAAACGATGCGTCGCATCGATTCATCTTATCATTCCGCGAACGTTAAACGTTCAATCTTACTTAACGAGTGAAGTATTACTGCGAATTATAAAACAGGTACATACGATGTAAACACATGCGAAATACATATGTATACGATATATTCTCTAGCGTGTTTCCTAATGGATTGTAACGATACGAGCACCCATGGGAAACCGTGCGGAAATGACAAAAGTATTGTAGGGCGTGCCCTGGCCAGATCACGAAAGTGCGAAAACGACCAAGTTGAAGTACGTCGGCCAAGACTTGATTAATGACAATGCTGAACAAGGCTTTCCTCTGCAACGGTAAGAATCGGGATACGATTTATACGTCTTTCGTCAATATATATTTTTTTGCCAAAATTTGAAAAATAATTCGTCTCATTATATATCGCGAGTATATATAATCAACGAATCGATATGCGCCTTCTTCAGAGAATGAAACAAGTATAGTAAATTCCTTCCAATAAAATATAAAATAACAATTAGAAAAATCGATCCAAGATAATAGCCGAGTAATGAATTGCTTTAAGCCTCGACGAGGCTCGCGCAGAGTAAATATGACACACGGAGATCGCGAAAGGGCAAAGAAAAGCATTCTCGTCCCCGATTGCTACGTCCCTCTGTTTACGCTCGCGCACGTGGTCGAGTCGAGTATTGGATCCAAGTGGACGGTCGGTTTTCGAAAAATGCTCTCTCGCAAGAGAAAGAGAGAGAGAGAGAGAGAGAGAGAGAGAGAGAGAGAGAGAGAGAGAGCCGCGTATATTACGCGCGGGGGATGATCGTGGCAGTGGTAGATGAAGGTGCCCGCAGGCGCGCGCAACCCTGCAAGGATGGATGATCCCGAGACTAAGGGCGCGACGTTAGATAATTAGTTTCTCGATCGGACACACAACGCGACGTGGTACACGTGAAAGAAAACAACGCCGTGGGAATGCTAATGAGCCGAGCCCACGTCGTTCGTATCCTTTTGCAAGGATGTACAAGGGATACAAAAGTACAAATCGACCGAGAGACCTGGTCTGACAGCGCTCACTCGGAAGGAAGGGGGACGACACGACAACGTGAGAAATTACTTCTTAAGAGAGCGAGGGCGGCCGATTGTCTCGCGAAGAAAAGAAAAATCACTTATGCCCGCTATTGTAACGTAGTAATGTTGTGTTCCCATTGAGATTCTTACAAATGTAATACAACCTGCCCGCAAATTATCGCGTCACTTTACTCTCGCCTATAGATTCTTCTTTCGACAAATTTTGAAAATTGATTGGTCTTTTTCGAAGATCAACATTGAGCTTTCCAAGGCAACAGAAAGCATAAATAAAATTTTTAGTAACCTTTAACAAACCAAAGCTTGAAACTTCATATTTTTATCGGTACCAAAAAATAGACAAATAATTAAAGATATTAATTTAAATGTATTTTTTCTCCTACATTTTTCCTAAATATCTTAGAAATAATAAATCTTATATTAAACAAAAATAATTCAGAAAAAATGGAAAAAGGAAGCAAAAAAACCAGACATCTCATTACCAATTGCGTCAACATTTCATCAATTAAGAATGAAAGTAACGTACAGGTGAGATCCAGTAGAACGATTTTGCTAACAACCTGGCGGCTCATGAATCAGTTACGTGTTCGTCACCAAAGGATCGTTAACATCGGATAATGCACTCGTTTAAATGCATACTAGTCGAGCATTACTTCACTGTGCAGGTAAGCCTCTAAACGCGATATCCCGACCGTACGTACGTAGAAATCGCCGTTTAACTCCCGATCTCATCCCCGTCTCTTCCAGCCTTCTCAATTTTTATAAAGAGACGTTCAAATTCCAACAACCGACGTCCAATAATCTCTCGTATAACGTTGAAATTGCACGCTCCGATTTATGTTACCGGCATTTTTCTTGGAAGACAAGGATCGGATGATCTCGTAGTCGCGATTATCATTTCGCGAGAGAATTAATTAGACAAGTTGTTGGCACTATCTCATCAACGATAAAAAAGAATCTTCGCTCTTGCGAGCGAAAGCGCAATTTGCTATTCATCAATCGCGAATCGAGTTTAGATAGTTAAAATAAAACCCATAGAAATTCACGTTCGCGCGAATATATTAATGATAAATGTGCAAAATTTGGAGCAGTGCTATTTTCCAATTCCCGGACTCTCTAACTGCGAGTTCACGAATCATAACTAATTCGAGATCGTGACAGCGCGTGCACACACGACCACTTTCGCATAATTTGCTGGCACGTATTGTTGCCCACGGTTCGCCGAAACTCATCGTCGCGTCGGCCAGTCGAGCGTAATCGAGCTGGGATTTTATAAATAATATTATTTGCAAATTTGTTCCTGTTGATTTCAAACAATAACTGGGAACTAAATCGGGATTGAACAAACGCCGTTGGCAATTATAAGAATAAAAATAGATGGGCTATATTATTTTCAGATAGAAAACGAAGAGGAGAGCTATAACGCGAGCGAGTTACGTTTCACGCAGTTTCTAGAGACGAGAGATTTCACATCCGCGATTCAAACGCGCATATATTCGCAAAATTTTCATACATGACGAAATAATATTGGAATGTGCGTCGCACGCTTTCTGAAGAGCTAATAATGTGGTTAATCAATGGTCAACTGTGTACGGCCATCGCTCATGTGTCATCGGCATCGAGTAAAGCCCGGCCGGTGCCAATATTCCGCACTCGCAGCTCAGCAGAATCCCCATCCCCCATCTCCATCCCTCTAATGGACATAATATTTCCCGCTGACCGACCACTGCGAACACGTTTGAGTCTGATCGGACGTGAGATTGAACGCGTATTTGGCTTTGATCGAACGCGAATGAATACAAGCGACTGGATCCTTGTGGAATTCTTTCGCCAACCGAGATCCGAAGCGCGAGAATTGCTATTTTGCGATTATTACGCATATAAACCAATTTCACGTAAATCATCGCAAATAGAAAGAGAGACCATTGTTTTAAGAAATCTCTTGAAAAAAAAATTGTTAAATTTTTTTTTTCTAAAATAGTTTATACCCAAAGATCGTTTCGTAAATCCGTTCTACTAATAAGGATCTCAGTTACGAACTTGTATGAGTCGGAATCCTCATCAGAAACACACTCGCATGGTATAAACTCGCTGTATAAACTCGCAGATCTCCTTTCGCGGAGTGACTGTTGACGTGAAATAATTAGAAGTGAAATCATGCTCATCAAAGCACGGAAGATTTAGGCAAGGACCAATCAGGGACTCGTATTAACCGTCGTACGTCGAGGAGCAGAGCGACGTAGAGTAGCGGATCCCGATCAAATTATCCGCCGCTCTACTAGGATCTTCGCTCTGCTGATGCTACATTGTACCAGAAACGGCTTTAGAGCCGGAGAGAGTGAGCGAGAGAGAGAGAGACCCTGGATGTAGACTATGGTTTAATCTGGTAGCGATCGCATGATCTAAGCCAGTCCATGGCATACGTCGACGCCTCGTAAACATTAGCGAGAGAATGTAAGGATTATTACATCATCTGTTCATCATATTAGAAAAACACGCTATTTTGAACGTTTTACGATACCTGCATATATACCTAACTGTATGAAAACACCTCATTCCGCCTAAAATAATCCGTACGCATTTTTGAAATTATACCCGATGATTATGCCCCATTCCACGTGTACTTTAGATTCGCAATTGGAATTTTTGGATTTTTTTATCGGGGTTCCAGTCCAACGACGATTAAAGACTATCCGCTTTAATCCCACAAACGTTGAGAACTCTCGCGTTCACGCGCCTGTATAAAATATGCTAATATGCTATACGGGCGGAGCCCCGTCGACGTTGTAAGCAGATAAACGGAATGGCAACGGGTGCAACGTGTTCTGACCGTCTCTGAAAATGTGTTTACAGCGTGTTAGGCGGTCGATCATGCGTCACTGATGCACAGAGGCGCCGTTGTGCCTTCGTTCTTTGACGTTCCATTATGCAAAATCGTCTTCCACGTCTTCCACCTAATGCCAAATGCCGAACGACGCGTGGACGATTTGACGTGAATTCAGGGCCGATGAGCGAGCGACAATATACCGCCAGACAAAATACTGTCCATCGTCGACGATGCGAACGACGCGACGGGGACCGGAATATTGAAAAAGAATAGCCGAAAAGATAGCGCCGTCGAGAAAACACGAGACGAGGAATAATAAAACGCGTAATCTGAAAATGCTAACGTAAACGTAAAGATTCTCCTGAGAGATATATATATAACAAAATCTCTCGCTTTAATATCCAATTTAAAAAGGTTCGATAGAAGAAAAATGGTCTCTCGCTAAATTTTTTCAACAAGCCAAATGGAGCGTCGACGATATATACAAGAATATTCCCAAGGGGGAATATATTCTCAAAAAAAAAAAAAAAAAAAAAAATTTGTTGTTTCGAGAAAACTCGAAAATATTTTCGAGTCGCGATATCATCTTACGCTTTCTATGCTTATTATCGCAAGAAATCGAGAAGAGCGAAGAAAAAGAAATACAGAAATACTGGAATAAGGAAAAGGAAACAACAAGTAACGATATATCCTCTTTGACTGCCCCTTTCCAAAGGCAACATGCGGCGAAGGAGTGAAAGGTTTGGGAGGCTGAGAGAGCCGCGTGATGACGGATGGAGAGCAGGAAGCGATACAGGAACCGGAACCTATTACTCCAGATAACAACTTCCCTAAGGCTCCCTCCTTTCCTTCTCTTACTTCCTTCCAACTACGGACTTCCTTGGCTCGATGTATGTACATACATACATACATACGTATATATGTACATATATATAATACATATATATTTCGATTTTTGTACATACGATCCTCGACAATTCCCGCAACAGAGAGGAAAGGAGGGAGAGGGTGCGGATCCGGAAATTTACCACTTCTGTTGCCATTTCGCTCGGCTGCCTGTTGACCGCGCAACTGGTGGTATATAAATGAATGGACTCCCCATATCGGGCTACATATAAATTGGCAATTTTTATCGAAATCTGATGGCTACATCTTGATCTCTTATTCGTTCAAAACTAACCGACAACTAAATCATTGAAATAAGATAAAAATATCGCATTACGCTGTGAGAGACCCACAGAGCATTTCGAGAACACTCGACATAAATTATAAATATCTAATACGCTTAAATATATTCGCGTTTTTCAATACGTTGGAAATAAGCTGGGGAAAATAAAGCTCTATAGCTTAAAATCATAAAACCGGCTATCTAATGTTTTACAATCGCGTTATCGCAGAAAGAAACTTTAAACGCGAGAGCATTCGCGGGTTACAGGAACAGGGATTGACCATTAAAACTCGTTAACGACCGAGAGAGAGAGAGAGAGAAACGCTCTCGTGTCGAGGGAAACAATTCTCGTATACTCTGTACGAGAAGCGAGAAGCGAGAAGGGGAGAGAAACCAAGATTGTAAATCCAGTTTTATCAATGTTTCCGAGAGATCCGGACGGAGAGGCCGATTAGCGTATGTCGTATTTTATGCGGGTCAATTGGACCAGGTCGGTGGACACACGCGAAGAGGAGATATTCGAGGTGAAATGGAAATGGGCGACATGGCACATGGACGCCGCCGCCAATGCCGGTGCTCTGCTAAATGGGCTCCGGAGCGGGTTACCCAACTGTTGCGCCTTCATCAGAAATTTATGCAGAATCCTGGGTTAACCGTCCCGGCCAATCAGCTTTGTAACGGAGCTAACGTCCTACCGACGAGAGAGAGAGAGAAAGAGCGAGGGCACGCGCGCGGCCCTGATTTAGTAAAAAGGTATTTAATATTTCACGCGCCCGTACGCGAGCGCGTCCCGAGACCAAACTTCAACGTGCTCTGTCCGCAAAGTCGTCGTTGATTGTTTATTCCAGCAGAAACGGATCGCTCTTTTATGGAATCTCTTTTTTATGGAGTCTCCGAAAAATTGCGACAAAAAGAAATTAATGCGCGTAAAAATTCACGAAAATTCACATTTGCACTTAAATAAAAGCACAATAGACATGTAAATGCTATTCGACATTCTGAGAAACTTTAGAGTTACATATATATTTGAATTTTCTATTTTTAAAAAATTATATTCTGCGTAATTTATTCTTAATTTAAAAAAAACTCTACATTATGCATTTAAGTGTTTTCATATAAAATTATTAATTTTTCTTTAAAACAAATAAAAATATCCCCGCAAAAATAAGGTAAACGTCTTACTAATAAAATAATTTATAGACTTAAAATAGAAAGGTATGAATAACTTACCCACTAACGCCAAAATTACTGTCAATAAGGAGGCCGCTGGCAACGATACAGTTAAATTAAACTCCAGCATTTGTATGAGATCAACTGAAACAGACAGAGAAAATGTGTTTTAAAATATTATGCTTATATGAACAAATATAAAAAGAACATAATAATAATTTTATATATATATAATAGACACGTCATCGCGCGTAAATTTATCGCGAGCGATAGGATGCTACGTGGAAATGGTTATTCCGGTCGAGAAACGGCTTGAATTTCATATTTATCAGGCACATCGTGGTGAGGACTTGGCGAGCGGAAGGTTATTACATAAGTTCAGCAACACCCCGTGAAGGAATCGCGTCGCGTTCGACGAGTCGACTCAAAGCTTGATACGAATTAATTTCGAAACTTCGTCAATCCTGATTTAAATTCCACGGAACTTTCTATCGACGCTTTAAGTCGCTCCTCGTATTGATTTGTCTCTCACGCACATCTTTCGGATAAATATATCCGAACGAATATATGTAACACTAATCTTGTGTAACCCATCGAGAAGCATTTCCTTCTCCCTTTCCTCCCACGCACAAAGCTGTTGTAAAAGATCGCACAGAGATCCGGAAATTGATTTAAGAGCGCGACAACTTTTTGTGTTACGATACTTTCGGATAATCCGCAATATCGGTCGCCTCGAGTAAGAATCGTGCTGGATAAAAGCAGAACTCGAGAGGAGACAGATTAAAAATTCATAATCGTATACTCGCCATGGGTGCAACAAAGCAATTAAAAAGTTAATACCATCACTTGTCCTAGACTTGTCGCGAATCGCGCCTTCTTTATAGGAAAGACACGTATCGTATCTTACAAATTTGCGCGACACACACCTTGCGCGGTTCAATTTAATGAATTTTAGATTTTAACTTATCGTCCACTAACTCTCTCTCTCCAACCTCTGGTTATTAAAACTTGCCGTGCGATCCTTCGTCCTCTGTCCCGCATAATACTTTCTCTAACCAGGGCCACACGTGTATCTTACGTTTATTCTCTTTTCTTATGTTCACACCCTGTGCTCCATCCGTTTTTCGTGCTTCTAATTAGACCGAATATATATACAATATATACACACTTCATTAAATATACACTCTATATATGTAACGCTCATGTCTAATTGTAAGTAATTAAGTTATATCGATTCGACGAAATCTGTTTAATAACGAAGAAGTTTAATATAAAGTTTATATAGAATTATGCATTTTTTATTTTCGCAAAGAACAAACATCTTATTTTCCAGTTCAATCACGTTCTACGTTTGACAATCTGATGCATGTTTCTTAGAAAAGCATTCAAATGCAAATTAAGAAGTTTCAGTTTTATGTTAAAATTTCAAGTAAAGAGAGAGAGAGAGAGAAAAAATAATGCAATTTTTATTCACTCCTAATCTGATTATGAGTACTAAAAGATAATTTTATATACATACTGATTAGAGTGTTAATTTGCTAATTAATTTTAAAAATAATAATATATTTTAAATAATATGTTATAATACTTTAAACTCGATTAGATATATCCACGAATCGCAACACATTCGCGCGAGCGAAAACAGATTAAGTTTTGGGTTATGTTGGCAAGAGATTTTGCATCGAATTTTTCGCGAAATATGCGTTTCGAACAATTACTATTACATATTAACGTTGAAATTATGATATGCGATTGATAAATATTACAATACAAAGGTTAGAAATCGTTTCCAACGATTATGCTTACTAATTAATCACAGCGGGACGCAGCTCCAACTGCCTGATACTCGCGGCGTTTCGGTAATGGCCGCTATTCTATACAAACATCGGCAACTTCATTCTAATAGCGCGCGCGCGCGATACTATATAGATGACTTAATATTAATAATTAATTAAAACTCGAAGGAGATTCGTTCGAAAAGATATAGCTTTAGAAAGAAAAAATATTAATCGAGAATAAGGTATTATAACATATTATTTACAACGTATTACTATTTTATAACTTTTACTATATTATTATTTTAAAATTTAATTAGCAAATTATAACATACACAATATAAATATAAATATGTAAGCTAAAATATTTAATATTTAATTAGTAAATTTTATTAATATTTTTTGACTGAAAAATCAGCTGATTAAGAGACATTGAGAGAGAGAATGTCTCTTTCTCCGCAATAATATTTTCTCCCTCGTATTCATAGAAATGTTTTTGAGATGTCTTGTGTATTTGAAGCTTGATTATTGTAAAAAATAATTAATTTGTTATATAATTAATTTGCTGTATAATAATTAATTTGAATAATTTGTCAGTGTATCTACCGAGCAATCACAAACGTCTGATTAATGTCTTATATTACTACTGAAAAAAAATTAATTGAAGCTCTACATGACATATATGATTAAAGCGTCAGCTGATTAAAACGTTAATTTGCTAATTAAATTTTAAAATAATATGTTAAAAAATTAAAATAATAATATGTTGTAAATAATATGTTATAATATCTTATTCTCGATTAATATTTTTTGACAGAAATCAGCTAATAACTATCAAAAATATTACACTTTTATCAAAACATACACTTTTATGCTTTTATACTTTTCAATGTAAAGCATAAATTACTCTGATTCTGTAAAGCATTTTAATATCTTATTCATATCATTAAAGCGATAAGTGTCTTATTCATCAACATATAGTTTGATTAAACAATTTATATAATTTTCAAAATTGCGATTTATATACATTCTCGAGGAAATATATAAGAAAAAGTGGGAAAAAAAGAAAAAAATTAAGAGCCACTATTAACGAAAACAAATTAGCATAATAATAAATATATGAACAAAATATATATAGAATAAATGTTGGCCAACATCCAAAACTCGCAGATAGATGAAGGAAATATACCGTCCCTCGCGCTGTTTTTCTATGCAAATTTGTATTTCAAACGATTAACCTGCGAAAATAACCTCCCTCGTCGCCGCTGTTTAAACTTTCAAGTTTCCCTTTCCGCTTTTTTTTTAAGCTAACTCACGTACAGACCGTGAAAAAAATCACCAAGCACGTGCCATTTTATCAAACTTACGAAAAAAGCAGTGAAGATCAATTAAATTAAAATCAAAGCTCTTCACGACTCATCTACAATTATTAATATAACCTGAAATGTTTTTAAAAAATATTAAACTTTATTTATTATTTAAATTATTCTTTTTACAGAATTTCGTAAAAATAATGATTTCTCAATTTTGTTGCATATTATAAAATTCTGATTAATATTAATATAATTAATATATAATTCTAATTATATATAAAATATTATCTAAATATTTATATATATATAAATTTTACAAATTTTTAATGTTTCCATAAGCATCATAAAAGCTATTAATAAAATATAATAAAATATAAAATAACTAATAAAACTAAACTAATAAAACATAAAATATATCTGTGCAATGATAAAAGATTTCTTCTTGCAAAAGAAATATCTCCACCGAATGTCTGTAATATATTATTTATCGACAAAAATACGAATTAAATCACTAAAGACCATCAATATAAATAAATATAAAAGAAAGATATGAAAGACAAGACAGTACTAATCATATTAATACAATCATTTCTCAATGGCAAAATATGCTATAAAATGCGTTTAATAACGCAATCTAGAGATAGGTCATAAAATATATATAATTAATATATAAAATATATAATATTAATTTCCTTAACATCCAAATAACAAGATGATAATATGTCGCAAATAGATCTTATTGTTAGACGTAACCATCTCCGAAATCTGAAAAATTATACTTGATTTAACATCTCAAAAGTAAATTTGTAAAGTGTCAATGCTGCTTTGAAATTATAATAATTACTTTAGAAAGAAAATAATTACTATGTGTCATAAAAAAAAAGCTTATTACTTTTCTCTTTTCTCCAAACCTATCCAAAATCCGCCTTCAGATTTCAAGATCATAACCCTCTTATCGTATATCACAGGCTCGATAGTTTTTTCCGTTCTCTTCAGGATAAATTTTTGTAAAAGATGAGCAATCAAAATTTTAGTCTGCATGAGAGCAAATCGATTGCCGATACATTTTCTAGGATCTTGTCCAAATGGTAAGTATGTATACGGAACAATGTTGTGTTTGTTTTTTCGCTGAATCTTTCGGGATCAAACTTGTCCGGATTTGGAAAGTACTTGGGATCACGATGTAAAGCGTAAACAGGTATCATCATTACGCTAATAGATTCGACGATCGCGCTCTTGTAACCCGATTGCGACGGGGGTAGTTCGTAACTCCTAGTGCAAAGTCTATCGGTGAAAATCACTGGTGGATACTTTCGGAGCGTCTCGGAAATCACCATATCCATATAAGTCATCTACGATAGCGATTCGTTTCCTTCGGCAAGATGCTGCACTTCCTTGCGCAAGCGATCTTGAATGTCTCGATTAATCGCAAGCTGAGCGACAAAACACATCAACGTAGAGGATGTATCGAAACCGTCTAGAAAAAGACGAACGCTTGCGAAACGATGTCGTCCAATGTCATTTTGTTGTCAGTACCGTCCTTGTCCCGAGCCTGCATTAGTAAGTGAATCATATCCGGCCTGACAATACCTTGTTCTTCTCGAGTTCTGATAGTCTCTCGAACAATTCTCCTAAAAAACTCGGACGTAGACGGTGAGACGAATCCCGTCATACCGAGCAGCTTGGCAAAGCGCGGAAATACAATCATAAAAATGAATTTAAACATAGCTAGAATTCCGTTGAAAGTCTGGCTGCTTTCTATTCCCCTCAAGTAGAATTCGTTGTTTTGATCTTTCATAGAATTCACACTTATACCAAAAGCCGACGTAGCGATTACGTCAGTGGTGTACCGGCTAAAGATTTGCTTCGTCTCGACGGAAACACAGAGTTCCGGATAATCGACCAGGTAATTGACGAAATCATCAGCACACTTTGATACCAAATCGAACATGATCTTCATCTTGTTGGCGGTGAAAGAGGGGCTTAGCGTGTTTCTCATTTCCTTCCAGCAATCTCCGCGCAAGGAGAAGATGTTTTTACCGAACAGCGGGTCCAGCTTTTCATCCAAGAAGCTACGATGATCATGGAAATGTTCAAACTCTTTTATCATAACATCTTTGATCAGTTCAGGGTCGCGCAGAAATACGACTGGTGTAGAAAAATCCATCGTTCCATAACACTTAGCATCCGGGAAGTAATTGTACATCAAAAGATTATGGTCAGCAATGATCTCAGACAGCGTAGATATACTTTCGAATCCGTTATAAAAGAGTATAAATGGGGCAGATAAAGAACACCTTTATTCTTCCAGTAAGAGTATACATGACACACTACTGCGACCATTTTCAACGCCTATTATGACCAGAGTAGTCAATAGCAACTTAAAGGACGATGAAAATAGACACGAAAATAATTCCATGGCGATGTTTTTGAATTGTAGACAATCAAAAAACGAATGGCTACCTCGAACTAAACGTAGGATATATAAATACGGACGCGTATCTTATCGTGGCAAAAAGAGGGGAGAAGAGAAACCGTCTCTCTCAACATCATTATATAATAAAGTGATACATCAGTGATCGCGTTACTTACGTCAGTTTTATTTTAAACGCATAAAAATTTATAAATATCATCTGTAAGCGTGCGATTATTTTTCTGTATATACATATATATCGCGATTATTATTGCCGATCGTGGCTTAGCGAGTCGCTTCTGTTTATCGCGTTGTGTATTTTGGTTATTACGTATTTACTTTATGACGGGGACTCGACAAAAAACAAAAGATACGAACGCTCGAACCGACAAACCGGAGCACGGGTTATTTGTCACTTATTAGTGATTGGCTCGACCCTAAGGGGAAGGGATAAATGTAGCATAGGCGGTATAAATATCGGCGATTTTGAGAACTCGCTCTCTTTCGAAGAAATACGACAAGATCCTTCTCGTCCTGGCGATACGAATATTAAACAGCGAAGATCGAGTTTGAGAGCAGACAGCGGCATTCTCAATACAACGCTCGCAATAAATAAACATATTATCCTCTCAGTATCCATAACACTGACTCGTATTTAATTATTATTTGTGTGTGGCCCCATATCCGGCGTATCCATATACATATATAGATGTCCATATACACGTAAACCGACTACACATCACAGATTATTTCCAAAATATAAGATTTTTAATGAAGAAAAATTTCATCTCCTTTCGATAACTTGTGATATTTTCCACATGAAAATATTTTCCAAATAATCCCGTTTAATCTCCATTTGATTTAACTTGTAATTACATTCGGCGTCACATAAATGTCTTCACATTTGAAAACGGCTATTTTCAAGACGCCAAGTATATTTGTGTATAATAAAACTATACAATTTTGAGATAAAAATGAATAATAAATGATAATTTCAAAAGTATACAATAAAAAGTGTTTCATTCTAAATAGGTATATCAATTATTTCGACAAAAAAAAAAGACTATCGAATTCATTCATACAGCCAAAAAAGATAAATTAAAAAACTAAAATATTTTAACAAATAGAACATAAAATTATCAACAAAAATATTATATTTGTTCTTAATAATATTTCCAACAATAAAATATTTTTCAAACATATCATGTCAACAGTAAATTCCCAACAAATTCCGCATTCACTAACAATAAAATTATCTACGTTTATTAGATATTTTCACACATACAACACACACACAATTAAATGTAGTGACAAGTAATTTCTCTTTTTATTTAATTCAAGATAACAGGTTAATTAATCCGATTAGTAGCAATCTTGAGAATGTATAAAAAAGTAACAAAGGCTGTGGCTAAATCTTGGCTTATCCTGTTTAAAGTATTACATCAAAATAATTTTTTTATTTTGATACATTTTAGAAATGCTAATTATATAACGTGACATCTAAAAATGTTACATATTTTTTATGTTTCTAGAAGCGATGCGAAAGCGATTAATAACATTATTATATCAATTTTTGGAGAAAAATTTAATTTTATAAATTACACAAAACGTTATCTGACCTAAGATGAGAAAAGGGAGGGGAAAAAAAAGTTTTGAAAGAAATGAAATATAAAATATATCTGTGCTAAAATCTGTGATAAAATTTTATTCTTAAACAATAAAGAATGAACAATGAACATCACTACTAAATGTCTCTAATATGCTATTTGTTAACACAAATACGAGTTACGTAAATCATTAAAAGAGCATGAAGTGTCAGCAAGTAGAGTCAAGAGTCTATGAAGGTCACGACAATGTGCATCATAATGTTCTCATCTTTTATTAACAAAAGTTTAATAACGTAATAGAATATATAATATAAAATATTTAATATTATATGTTTTAATATTATATATAATTTAATATTATATGTTTTATATATTTATATATGTTTATATATATATTTAATTATACATATTTCATATTATATATAAAATATATATAATTAAATATATAAAACATATAATATTAAATTAATTTAATATTCAAATAGCATATAATTACAAATAGCACGATGGTGTTGTGTAAATAAATATTAAACTTCAACTATTCTCGAAAACCAAAAAATTATACACAATTAAATCTTGAAAGCTGTAAATGTAATATATGAAAATAATTACTGTATCTTATAAATTCATCACATTTCTCTTTTCTCCAAACCGATCCAGAATCCACCTTCAGGTAGCAAATTAAAGTCCTTCTTATCGAATACGACAGGCTCGACAGTTTTTTCCGTCCTCTTCAGGATAAATTTTTGTAAAAGATGAGCAATCAGAATCTTGGTCTCCATGAGAGCAAATCGATTGCCGATACATTTTCTAGGTCCCTCTCCAAAAGGTAAGTAGGTATGCGGAACAATGTTGTCTTTATTTTCTTCGCTGAATCTTTCGGGATCAAACTTGTCCGGATTCGGATAGTACTTGGGATCATAATGTAAAGCGTAAATAGGTATTATCATTACGGTATTAGAATCGACAATCACGCTCTTACAACCCGGCATTGACGGAGGCAGTTCGTAACTCTTAGTGCAAAGTCTATCGGTGAGGACCGCTGGTGGATATTTTCGGAGCGTCTCGGAAAGCACCATGTCCATATAAGTCATCTTCGAGAGCGATTCGTAAGATATCTCATTTCCTTCGTCAAGATGCTGCTCCACTTCCTTGCGCAAGCGATCTTGAATGTCTCGATTAACCGCCAACTCGTGAGCGACGAAACACATCAGTGTGGAGGATGTATCAAAACCGGCTAAGAAAAAACCAAAAGCTTGCGCAACGATGTCGTCTAATGTCACTTTTTTATCAACATCGTCCTTGTCCCGAGCTTGCATTAGTAAGTGGATCATATCCGGTCGGACGATACCTTGCTCCTCTCGAGTTTTGATAGTCTCTCCAACAATCCTCTTAAAAAATTTAGACATAGACGATGACGCGAATCCAGTCATACCGAACAACTTGGCTACACGTGGGAATGCGGCCATAAACATGAGCTTGAATATGACTAGCGCTCCGCTGAAAGACTTGCTGGCTTCTATTCCCCGCAAGTAAAATTCGTTGTTTTGATCTTTCATAGAATTCACGCTTATACCAAAAGCCGTTGTAGCGATTACGTCGGTGGTGTATCGACTGAAGATCTGTTTCGTCTCAACTTCAACGCAGAATTCTGGATGATCGACCAGATAATTGACGAATTCACCGGAACATTTTGATATCAATTCAAACATGATCTTCATCTTGCTGGTGGTGAAAGTGGGGCTTACCGTATTTCTCATTTCTCTCCAGTGATCTCCGCGCAAAGAGAAGATGTTCTTCGCGAATAACGGGTCCACCCTTTCGTCCAAAAAATTGCGATGATCATGGAAATGTTCGAACTGCTTTACTAACACATCCTTGATCAGTTCAGGATCGCGCAGAAATATGGCAGGTTTGCTCATATCCACTGTTCCATAATACTTAGCATTCGGGACGTAATTGTACGTAAGAAGGCAATAATCGGCAAAAGAAAAACGGCGTAAAAAGAATTTGCCAGTCGTAACCACAGACCGTAATTTGGGTTGAGGAATACCCTTACCCTTCCAGTAAAAAGATACACGATATACCACTGCGACAAATTTTAAGAAGCCGATGGTGACCAGTGCAGCCAGTAACAATCCGAAAGGCGACGAAAGTAAAAGCGAAAATAATTCCATCGCGACGTGAGTATGACGGACAAACGAATGGCTCTGTCAGACTAGACAGAGAACGTATAAATGCGCACTTGTATATAAGCGCGGATTTTATCATTACAGAAGAGAGGGGAAAAGAAAACGCCTCTCACAGTATCACTGTAGCAGTGATCGCGCGTAATACGTCAGTTCTATTTTAAGCACGCAGAAAAATACGTTCAAAAATATTATCAAAGATTATTTCCAAAATATAAGATTTTTAATAAAAAAAAACTTCGTCTCTTTTTGATAACTTGTGATATTTTGCACATGAAAAATTTTCCCAAATTACATTCCGCTTAATCTTCATTTGAATCAACTTGTAATAACATTCGGCGTCACACAAATGTCTCTACATTCGAAGACAGCTACATTCATGATACTGAGTATATTTGCAGAACATTTAACTGCTTGTAACTTGCTATAGAGAGATTTATTAATGTTAAATTTATCTTTCTTTGACATCTTTAAAAAGTAGAAAGAAATATAAGCTAAACATTAATATGTTTATAATATCGTTAGCGGGCTTGTAAAATCGTTCAAATTTCAAGTAGCAAAACTTGCTACAAAAAAAGCATGATATAATTAGCTTAAAAACATAGATTAAAAAACATAGTATTCTAACAAATCGAAAATAAAATGATCATCTCTGTTATTATAATGATAGGCATTGTCATGACCTTCGTGGACTCCCGACTCTACTTGTATATCAATGGTCTTTAACGACTTACATAACTCGTATTTGTGTCGACAAGTAGCATACTAAGGACATTCAGCAGTGATGTTCATTGTTAATTATTTATATTTTAAGAGGAAATATTTATTACGCCGCACAGATGTAATCATAATATTCTCATTTTATACTGGCATAAGTTTAATAACGCAATAGAGATAGAATATAAAATATATATAACTAAATAAATTAAATTAATTTAATATTCGAATGGCACGATAGTGATATCGTAATTAAATCTTAGACTTCAATCATCTTCAAAATCTTGAAAAATTATAAACGATTAAACATCTCGAAAGTTGTAAATGCGTCAATGACGCTTTGCAACTATAAGAAAATAATTATTTCATAAGCTCATCGCGTTTCTCTTTTCTCCAAACCGATCCAGAATCCGTCTTGAGATTGCAGGTTGAATGCCCCTTTATCATATACGATAGGCTCCTCAGTTCTTTCCGTTCTTTTCAGGATAAATTTTTGTAAAAGATGAGCCACCAGAATCTTGGTCTCCATGAGAGCAAATCGATTGCCAATACATTTTCTAGGACCTTGTCCAAAGGGTAAGTAAGTATACGGAACGATTTTGTCTTTATTTTCTTCGCTGAATCTTTCGGGATCAAACTTGTCCGGATTTGGATGGTACTTGGGATCATGATGTAAAGCATAAATGGGTATGAACATTATGTTATTAGGTTCGACGATCACGCTCTTGTAACCCGACTTCGACGGAGGCAATTCATAATTCTTAGTGCAAACTCTATCGGTGAACATCATTGCTGGATACTTTCGGAGTGTCTCGGACAGTACCATATCCATATAAGTCATCTTCGACAGCGATTCGTAGGATATTTCGTTTCCTTCGCCGAGATGCTGCAGCACTTCCTCGCGCAGGCGATCTTGAATGTTTCGATGAACCGCCAGCTCATGAACGACGAAACACATCAGTAACGAGGATGTTTCGAAACCAGCAAAAAAAAAGATGAAAGCTTGCGAAACGATGTCGTCCAGCGTTATTTTTTGGTTGCTAGCACTGTCCTTCTCCCGAGCCTGCATTAATAAGTGGATCATGTCAGGCCTAACGATACCTTGCTCTTCTCGAGTTCTGATAGTCTCTCCAACAATTCTCTTAAAAAACTTGGACACAGACGATGACACTCCAGTTATACCGAGCAACTTGGCAATACGTGGAAATCCGAACATAAATATCAATTTCAACATAGCTCGCACTCCGTTGAAAGTCTTGGTGCTTTCTATTCCCTTCAAATAGAATTCGTTGTTTTGATCTTTCATAGAATTCACGCTTATGCCAAAAGCCGCTGTGGCGATTACGTCAGTGGTGTATCGTCTAAAGATCTGCTTCGTCTCGATCGAAACGCAGAGCTCCGGATGATTGACCAAGTAATTGACAAATTCACCAGAACATTTTGATATCAAATCGAACATATTCTTCATCTTGCTGGCGGTGAAAGAAGGACTTAACATGTTTCTCATTTCTCTCCAGCGATCTCCGCGCAAAGCAAAGATGTTCTTATTGAATAGCGGATCTAGGTTATCATCGAACAAAGTACGATGATCATGAAAATGTTCGAACTCCTTTACCATAACATCCTTGATCAGTTCAGGATCGCGCAGAAGCACAAGAGGTGTGCCCATATCCACATTTCCATAATACTTAGCGTCTGGGAAGTAATTGTACAAGAAAAGAAGAAAGTCGGCTAAAGACATACGGCGCAAAAATATTGTCCAAGTCGTAACAAAAGCGCGTAAATTAGGCAAATAAAGAACACCTCTATTCCACCAGTAAAAGTATACATGACGCACTACTGAGACAATTTTCAAGACGCCGATGATAATCAGAGTAACCAGTAACAACCCGAAAGGCGACGAAAATGTAGAAGAAAATAATTCCATCGCGACGTAAGAATAACCGACAACCGAATGGCTTCGTCGGACTAAACGTAGAACGTATAAATACGGACGCGTGTAAGCGCGGATCTTATCATGGCAGAAAGATGGAGGGGAGAAGAGAACGCCTCTTCAGTATAAAAACAAATTATTACAACAGTTATCGCGCTGAATATGTCAGACTTATTTTTAACATGCACAAATCCATTCAAAGATATATTTACAGATTATTTCCAAAATTTAAGATTTTTAATGAAGGAAACTTTCGTTTTGTGTTTCGAGAAAAACTTATGATATTTTTCACATAAAAATAGTTCCCAAATGATATTGTTTAAACGTCATTTGATTCAAATTGTAATTACATTTGGCATCAAATGCCTTTACATTTGAGAATACTTTCCTGACTTCGAGTATATTTGTGTAATGAATCTATACTTTGATTATGAGATCAAAATGAACAATACAGATTACAATTGCAAAAGTATACAATGAAAAGTGTTTTATTCTAAACATCGATTATTACGGCAAAAAAAAAGAAACAAAGAAAATAAAAAGCCTATTGAATCCATTCTTTTGCACAAGAGAAATCGTTGCTGTCTACAGATTGATTAACGTCAAATTTATCTTTCTTTGATATCTTTAAAAGATTTAAGACAGAGAGACATGAGCAAAAAAATAATATGTTTACAATATCGTTATCTTGCTAAATCGTTTAGATTTTAAGTAGCCAAACTTGCTCCACAAAAAACATGATAATTAACTAAAAAACGTATATTAAAAAACAAATTATTCTAACAAATCGAACATAAAATGATCAACTCTGATATTATAATGATTAATATTTCTGTAATATTTTTCAAAAATATCGCAGTTAATAAAAAAATTAATTTTCAGCAAATGTCCATACATATGCTACGATTATCGGTGTTTTTTAGATGCTTTCACATAACACACATAACACACACAATTAGATATAGTGGACATTTTTTCTCCCTTTATACAATATTCAATTCAAGATAAATAAACTAATATATAAATAAGTCTGACTAGTAGCGATCTTTCAAACGGTTACAAAAGTCAAACGCTTTGTTTATATACAAAATTATTTTTTACAAAATTTTATCAAAATAATAAAATTCTTTACTTTTGATACACTTTAAGAAATTCTAATTATATAAAATGACATATAAAAATATACATATTTTTAATGTTTTTAAAAGCATTAGCGAAAGCTATTAACTACATTGTATATCAATTTTAGAAAATGGATTGTTTAATTTTATTAAAAATTTTATTACATAATCCGAGCTAAGATAAAGAAAAAAAACAAAAGAAAATGTCTTGAAACTAATAAAATATAAAATATATCGGTGAGACGATAAATATTTCTTCTTAAAGAATAAAGAACGTCTCAAGTATGCTATTTGTCGACACAAAAATGAGTTACGTCAGTTAAGCCATTAAAGAACATTGATGTGAATGAGTAGACTTGAGAATCTACGAAGGTCACGATAATATTCATTATAATATTCCCGGTAATATATAAGTATATCATAATTCTTACCAGTTAAAGTTGAATAAAGCCATCGAGATAGAATATAAAATATATATAACTAAATATATTAAATATATAATATATTAAATTAATTTATAATATACAAATGGAACAATGGAGATGTGTCGTTTGTAAATAAATCATAGACTTCAATAACCTTCGACAGCTGAAAAATTATGCGCGATAAAATATCTCGAAAATTGTAAATGAGTAAATGCTGCTTTGAAACTATCAGAAAATAATTACTGTATTTGATAAGCTCATCACATTTCTCTTTTCTCCAAGCTAATCCAAAATCCGCCTTCAGATTGCAGGTTGAATCCCTCTTTATCAAATACGATAGGCTCCACAGTTTTTTCCGTCCTTTTCAGGATAAATTTTTGTAAGAGATGAGCCACCAGAATCTTGGTCTCCATGAGAGCAAATCGATTGCCAATACATTTTCTAGGACCTTGTCCAAAGGGTAAGTAAATATACGGAACAATGTTGTCTTTGTTATCGTCGCTAAATCTTTCGGGATCAAATTTGTCCGGATTTGGATAGTATTTCGGATCATGATGTAAAGCATAAACAGGTATCATCATTACGCTATTAGATTCGATTACCGCGCTCTTGTAACCTGGTTGTGACGGAGGCAGTTCGTAACTCTTAGTGCAAAGTCTGTCGATGAAGATTACTGGTGGATACTTTCGGAGGGTCTCGGAAAGCACCCTGTCCATATAAGTCATCTTCGACAGCGATTCGTAAGAGATCTCGTTTCCTTCGCCAAGATGCTGCTGCACTTCCTCGCGCAAGCGATCTTGAATGTCTCGATTAACCGCCAGCTCGTGAGCGACAAAACACATTAGTATCGAGGATGTATCGAAACCGGCTAAGAAAAAGATGAAAGCTTGCGAAACGATATCTTCCAATGTCATCTTTTGGTTGTTAATACCGTTCTTGTCCCGAGCCTGCATTAATAAATGGATTATATCCGGTCTGATAATGCCTTGCTCCTCTCGAGTTCTGATAGTCTCTCCAACAATCTTCTTAAAAAATTCGGACGTAGATGGTGAGACAACTCCCGTCATACCGAGCAACTTGGCAAAACGTGGAAATGTAATCATAAACATAAACTTGAATACAGTTAACACTCCGCTGAAAGCCTGGCTGGTTTCTATTCCCCTCATGTAGAATTCGTTGTTTTGATCTTTCATAGAATTCACGCTTATGCCAAAAGCCGCTGTGGCGATTACGTCAGTGGTGTATCGTCTAAAGATCTGCTTCGTCTCAACTTCAACGCAGAGTTCCGGATGATCGACTAGGTAATTGACGAATTCATCGGAACACTTTAATATCAAATCGAATATGATTTTCATCTTGCTGGCGGTGAAAGAGGGGCTTAGCGTGTTTCTCATTTCCCTCCAGCGATCTCCGCGCAAAAAGAAAAGGTTTTTACTGAATAACGGTTCGAGCTTTTCGTCCAAGAAGCTGTTATGATCATGAAAATGTTCAAACTCCTTTATCATAACATCCTTAATTAGTTCTGGATCGCGCAGAACCACGAAAGGTGTGGCAAAATTCATCATTCCATAATATTTAGCGTCTGGGAAGTAATTGTACATCGAAAGAATGTGGTCAACAAAAGTCCGACGGCGTAGATATAATTTTAAGTTCGTTACTAAAGTGTATAAATTGGGTAGATAAAGAACATCTTTATTCCTCCAGTAAAAGAATACATGACGCACTACTTGTACAATTTTCAAGACGCCGATGATGACTAAAGTAGTCAGTAACAACCCAATATGCGAGGAAAGTAAGAACGAAAATACTTCCATAGTGACGTGAGGATAACTGACAAACAAATGACTACGTCGCACGAGCACGAGACCTAGGGTACGTTCCGTTTCACGCATATGCGCGCATTTACCTATAGTACACGTTACGTTTACTATAGAAAATGCGCGCATATGTGTGAAACGAAACGCACCTATAGAATGGACGCTTGTCTTATCGTGACACAAGGAGGGGAGAGGAAAAAACCTCACTCTCGGGATCATTATAAATTGTTGCTTTAATGAGCGTACGGGATACGTCAGTCTCATTTTAAATACGAATAATCCGTACATAGATATTATCACAGATTATTTCTAAAATTTAAGATTTTTAATGAAGAAAAATATCGTTTTGTTTCAATAACTTGTGATATATTCCACATGAAAATAGCTTCCAAATAATCTCGTTTAATCTCAATGATCTTTAACTTACGTATTGACAAATACTGGAGACATTCATTAATCATGTTAATTTTTCATCTTTTAAGAAGAAATCTTTATTATAGATACATTATTTTATTTCTTTTAAGACATTTTCTTTCGTTTTTTTTTTATTTTTTATATTAAAATGGATTATGTTCGTATAATTTATAAAATTAAACATTTTCTAAAAATTGATATAATCTTAATAGCTAAAAGTAAAGTTGATAGTTTTCGCGACGCTTTTAGATACATTAAAAATCTGTAATATTTTTAGATGACAATTTACATAATTAAAATTTCTTAAGTACAGCAAAATAAAAAAATTATTATTTAACTAAATTTATAGAAAGCATATTCTAAAATGTAAACAAAAAGTTTAAAACTTTAGAAGCTTTGCTACTTAAAAACTGAACGATCTTATGAGACTAAGATAACGATATTATAAACATATTAATTTTTTGCTTATATTCCTCTGTCGTATTTTGTAAAGATAAGTACTTGTAAAGATATAAAAAAAAAAAAATTTAACATCAATAAATCTCTAGGTGGTAACTGTTGAATATTCTTTTGTACAAAAGATTGGATTTGATAGGCTTTTTATATTTTTATGATACTTTTTTGCCAAAATACTCGATATTTAGAATAAAACATTTTTTGTTGTATATGCAACTGTAACTTTTACAATTGTAATCTGTATTATCTATTTTTATATCATATTTATTTTTTATAATTATTTTTATCTTATAACTGTATAGATTCATAATATGCAAATGGAGACATGAAAGTAGCTGTCTTTAAATGTAAAGGCATTTGTGTGACGTTGAATGTATTCACAAGTTGAATTAAATAAGTAGAGTCAAGAGTTTAACGAAGGTCACGATAATACTCATCATAATATTCTTATTTCTTATCATCAAAAATTTAATAACACTATAGAGATAAAACATAAAATATATAAAATTAAATATATATAATATATAATATTAAATTTATTTAATATTCGAATGACACAATGGAGTAATGTGTAAATAGATCTTAAACATCAACCATCCTCGAAAGCCGAAAAATTATACATTAAATCTCGAAAGTTGTAAATGCGTCAATAATGCTTTGAAACTATCAAAAAATAATTATTATAAATTGTAAGTTCATCATGGTTCTCTTTTCTCCAAACCGATCCAGAAGCCACCTTCAGGTAGCGAGTTGAAGTCTCTCTTATCAAATATGATGGGCTCGACAGTTTTTTCTATTCTCTTCAGGATAAATTTTTGTAAAAGATGAGCAATCAAAATCTTGGTCTCCATGAGAGCAAATCGATTGCCGATACATTTTCTAGGTCCCTCTCCAAAGGGTAAGTAGGTATACGGAACAATGTTGTCTTTGTTTTCTTCGCTGAATCTTTCGGGATCAAACTTGTTCGGATTCGGATAATACTTGGGATCATGATGTAAAGCGTAAACGGGTATCATTATTACGGTATCAGATTCGACGATCACGCTCTTGTAACCTGGTTGCGCCGGAGGCAGTTCGTAACTCTTAGTGCAAAGTCTATCGGTGAATATCACTGGTGGATACTTTCGAAGGGTTTCGGAAAGAACCGTATCCATGTAGGTCATTTTCGACAGCGATTCGTAAGAAATATCATTTCCTTCAGCAAGATGCTGTTGCACTTCCTCGCGCAAGCGATCTTGAATGTCTCTATTAACCGCTAACTCGTGAGCAACGAAACACATCAATGTCGAGGATGTATCGAAACCGGCTAAAAAAAATCCGAAAGCTTGCGAAACGATGTCGTCCAATGTCATTTTTTGCTTAGTACCGTCCCTGTCCCGGGCCTGCATTAATAAATGAATCATATCCGGCCTGACGATACCTTGCTCCTCTCGAGTTCTGATAGTCTCTCCAACAATCCTCTTAAAAAACTCGGACGTAGACTGTGAGACGAATCCCGTAATACCAAGCAACTTGGCAAAACGCGGAAATGCAAGCGTGAACACGATTCTAAACATAGCTAGCACTCCGCTGAAAGACTTGCTGCTCTCTATTCCTCTTAAATAAAATTCATTATTTTGATTTTTCATAGAATTCACGCTTATGCCAAATGCCGCTGTGGCAATTACGTCAGTGGTGTACCGTCTAAAGATCTGCTTCGTCTCGATCGAAACGCAGAGCTCCGGATGATCAACCAGATAATTGACGAATTCACCAGAACATTTTGATATGAAATCGAACATAATCTTCATCTTGCTGGCAGTGAAAGAAGGACTTAGCATGTTTCTCATTTCTCTCCAGCGATCTCCGCGCAAAGCAAAGATGTTTTTACTAAATAGCGGATCTAGCTTTTCATCCACGAAGCTGCGATGATCATGGAAATGTTCGAATTCCTTTACTAACACATTCTTGATCAATTCAGGATCGCGCAAAAACACGGCACGTGTGCTCATATCCATTGTTCCATAATACTTAGCATTCGGAAAGTAATTGTACATGAAAAAACTATAGTCGGTAAAAGTTATCCGGCGCAGAAATATTTTATATCCCACTACGATAGACGATAGTGAAATAGGCATATAAAGAGCATCCTTGCTCTTCCAATAAAAGTATACACGATGTACTGCTGTAACAATTTTAAAGACGCCGATGATTACCAAAGTAGCCAGCAACAACCCAAAGGGCGATGAAAATAAAAACGAAAATAATTCCATTGCGATGTATAGATAATCGACAAACGAATGACTCCATCGGACGAGACGTAATAGTACAAACGCGTATCTTATCGTGGAAAGAAATGTGAGAAAAAAAGCTACTCTCAAGATATCATTATAAATTGCTGTATCACACTGATTATGTCAGCCGCATTTTAATCACGCGCAATAATTCATTTAAAAACATCATCACGGATATTAAAAATTAAAATTTTTAATTAAAAAAAATGTTGTTTCGTCTCGATAAAAACTTTCTGGTATTTTTCACATATAAATAGTTCGAAAATTATCTCATTTAAGCATTATTTGATTTAGCATGTATTATATTCAGCGTCTATATTTGAAAACAGTAGCTTTCCTAATTTCAAGTATATTTGCGAATATATATGATTGAAATAAAAATGAGCAAGATTACAATTGCAAAAGTATACAATAAATGTGTTCCAGTCTAAACAATTATTATTTCGGCGAGGAGAAGAAAATGAAAACATAAAGAGAATGAAAATCTTATCGAATCCATTCTTTTGTACAAAAGAACATTCAACCATTGTTATTATCAAATTTATTGATCGTTAAATTTAGCATTTTTTAATATCTTTATAAAATACGACAGCGAGATATGAGCAAAAAATTAATGTTCATAATATCATTATCTTGCTTGTAAAATCGTTCGAATTTTAAGTAGCCAAACTTGTTAACTAAAAAAAATTAATATGATATAATTAGCTAAAAAAGACAGATTAAAAAACAAAGTATTCTAACAAATTGAACATAACATAATCAACTCTGATATTATAATAATTAATATTTCTGAAATATTTCTCAGAAATATCGCAATTAACAGTAAATTCCTCGAAATGTCCACATATGCTTATATAACAATGAGTTCTTCATTAGACGTTTTCACATACACATAATATACACACAATAAGATATATAAGAAATGTATTTATATATATATATATATATATATATACTACTTAATTTAAGATGAATTAACTAGTCTGACAAGTAGTAATTTTTGAAACGTTTAAAAAAATATCAAACATTTTGTTTATATCCTAGATTATTTTCTTTTACAAAATTTCATTAAAATAATGATTTTCCGATTTTGTTGCACTTTAGAGATTCTGATTGTATAATATATTATCTAAAAATATTACATATATTAAATGTTTATAAAGATCACATCACGAAAGCTATTAAATACATTATATCAATTTTTAGAAAATATGTAATGTTTAATTTTATAAATTACACAAACCATAAATCAATATAATATATAAAAAACAAAAGAAAATGTCTTAAAAGTATTAAAATATAAAATAAACCTTCGATTACAAAGTGATATAATGATATAAAAGATATCTTCCTACATAAAGAATGAAAAATAAACATTTCTACCAAATGTGTGTATCTCTATTCTGCTATTTGTCGACATAAATACGAGTTCCATAAGTCGTTAATGAATATTGATATGAATAAGTAGAGCTGAAAACCCACAATGCTCATCATAACATTCTCATTTTTTACCTACAAAAGTAATAACGAAATAGAGATGGAATATAAAATATATAAAATTAAATATAAAATTAAATATATATATAATATATAATATTAAATTTTTATTTAATATTATATATTATATATATATTTAATTTTATAAATGCATCGCCAAAGTTATAAATGCATCAATGATGCTTTGCAAATATCAGAAAATAATTACTACATTTCACAAGCTCATCATAATTCCCTTTTCTCCAAGCCAATCCAAAATCCACCTTTAAGTTGCAAGTTAAAGTCATTCTTATCGAATACGACAGGTTCGACAGTTTTTTCCGTTCTCTTCAGGATAAATTTTTGTAAAAGATGAGCAATCAGAATCTTGGTCTCCATGAGAGCAAATCGACTGGCGATGCATTTTCTAGGTCCCTCTCCAAAAGGTAAGTAGGTGTACGGCTTAATATTGACTTTGTTTTCTTCGCTGAATCTTTCGGGATCAAACTTGTCCGGATTCGGATAGTACTTGGGATCACGATGTAAAGCGAAAATTGGTATCGTCATTAGGGTATCAGATTCGACGATCACGCTCTTGTAACCTGGTTGCGCCGGAGGAAGTTTGTAACTTTTAGTACAAAGTCTATCGGTGGTAACCAATGGTGGATACTTTCGAAGCGTCTCAGAAATCACCATATCCATATAAGTCATCTTCGACAGCGATTCGTAAGATATCTCGTTTCCTTCGGTGAGATTCTGCTGCACTTCCTCGCGCAAGCGATCTTGAATGTCTCGATTAACCGCCAGCTCGTAAGTGACGAAACACATCAATATTGAAGATGTGTCGAAACCGGCCAAAAAAAAGAAGAAAGCTTGCGGAACGATATCATCTAACGCTATTTTCTGGTTGTTAGCACCATTCTTGTCCCGAGCCTGCATTAATAAATGAATCATATCTGGCTTGACGATACCTTGCTCCTTTCGAGTTCTCATGATTTCTCTAATAATTCTTCTAAAAAAATCGGACGCAGATGATGAGATGACTCCCGTTAAACCGAGCAACTTGGCAAAACGTGGAATTACAATTATAAACATTAACTTGAACATAGTTAGCACTTCGCGCAAAGACTTGTTCACCTCTATTCCCCTCAAGTATAATTCGTTGTTTTGATCTTTCATAGAATTCAAGCTTATGCCAAAATTCGCTGTGGCGATTACGTCAGTGGCGTACCGTCTGAAGATTTGCTTCGTCTCGAGCGCAACACATAGCTCCGGATGATCGACCAGGTAACTGATCAATTCACCGCAACACTTTGATATCAGTTCGAACATGATCTTCATCTTGCTGGCGGTGAAAGAGGGGCTTAGCGTGTTTCTCATTTCTCTCCACCGATCTCCGTACAAGAAGAAGAGGTTTTTACCGAACAGCGGGTCTAGCTTTTCATCCACGAAGCTACGACGATCATGAAAATGTTCTTTAAACTTTTTTACCAACACATCCTTGATCAGTTCAGGATCGCGCAGAAACACGGTAGGTGTGCTCACATTCAATGTTCCATAATACTTAGCGTCCGGGAAATAATTGTACATATAAAGATTATGGTCGGCAAAAGTCACACGGCGCAGAAATACTTTCCAGCTCGTAATGAAAGATTGTAATGAATCGGGTTGATAAGGAATATTCTTACCCCTCCAATAAAAATATACATGACGCACCACTGCGACAAATTTCAAGATGCCGATGATGATCAAAGTAGACAGTAACAATCCGAATGGCGACGAAAGTAAGGATGAAAATAATTCCATCGCGACGTGAGGATAACCGATGAATAAATGACTCCGTCGCAAGATGTATTGGAATATATAAATTCGGGTATAGTACGAATCTTATCGTGATAGAAATTAAGAAGGGAGAAAAGAAACTGCCTCTTTCGACACTATAAATTGTTTCATCAGTGATAATGCGGGAGTTACGTCAATCGTATTTTATAAATAAGCAGAATAATATATTCATAGATATCATAACAGATTATATCTAAAAATATCTTAAAGATGTTAAATGGAGAAAAATTTTATTTCGTTTCCATAACAACTTTTATATTTTCCACAATAAATAGTTTCTACATAATCCCGTTTAAACGTTTCATTTGATTCAATTTGTTATAACAATCAGCGTCACAAATGCCTTTTCATTTGAAAACGGCTACTTCCATCACACCGAGTATATTTGCGTATAATGAATTTATACGATTATGAGATGAAAATAAGTAATAAAGATTACAATTGAAAAATATACAATGAAAAATGTTTTATTCTAAATATCAATTAATTCGGCAAAAAAAAACATGAAGAATTAATTCTTTTGCACAAAAGAACATTCATTGCATTCTAGTGATTTATTGATGTTAAATTTAACTTTTTATCATATCTTTATAAAATACTTGCGACAGAGAGATAGAAGCAAAAAATTAATGTATTTATAACTATACTGTTATCTCGTAAAATCGTTCAAATTTTAAGTAGCTAATCTTGCTTGAATAAAAAAAAAACATAATGCAATTAACTGAAAAACGTAGAATTAAAAATAAATGATTCTAACAAATCGAATAATATCATAAATATCATAATATCATAAATAATATCATAATATCATAAATAATCTCTCTCAACTTTGATATTATAATTATTAATACTTCTGAGATATCTCAGAAATCGTAGTCAACAGTAAATTCCTAGCAAGTGTCTACGTAAGCTATGATTATCGATGATTTTAATTAAATGTTTTAATACACACAACACACACACAATTACATATATTGCAAAGTTTTTTCTTCAGCTTATATACTACTGAATTCAAGATAAGTTACTCTGATTAGTAGCAATCTTTGAAACGTATGAAAGGTAAAAAAAGTATGTAACGCTTTATTTATATATTAAATTATTATTTTTAACAAATTTTGTCAAAATAATAATATTTTGATTCTGACACTTTCGAAATTCTAACGATATCAAATGTCATCTAAAAATATTATATATTTTTTATGTTTTTAATGTTTTTGAAAGCATGGCAAAAATTATTAACTATAATATATAGCAATTTTTAGAAAACGGAATGTTTAACTTTATGAACTATAAATTATAAACACAAAACTTGTGATTCGATCAAATATAAAGAAAAAATAAAATAAAATAAAATGTCTACAAAGTAATAAGATATAAAATATATCTGTGCAATATGATAAAGATCTTTTCTTGAAGAATAAAAAATAAATAATTGACATCACTACTGAATGTCTTTAGAATGTTATTTGTCGACATAAAAACTAATTACGTAAATCGTTAAAGACCAATGATATGAACAAATAGAGTTGAGACTTCACAAAGATCACGACTATGCTCATCATAATATTATATAATTTCTAGCCCCAAAAATTTAATATAACGCAATAGAGATAGAATATAAAATATATTTAATTAAATATATAAAATATGTAATACTAAACTTATTTAATATTCATATGACACGATGTTAATGTGTCGTAATTAGATTTTATATTTAAACTATGTTCAAAAACTGAAAAATTATACACAATTAAATATCTTGAAAGTTGTAAATGCAACTTTGCAATTATCAAGAAATAATTATTATATTTCATAAGTTCATCACATTTCTCTTTTCTCCAAACCGATCCAGAATCCACCTTCAGGTTGCAAATTAAAGTCCTTCTTATCGAATACGACAGGCTCGACAGTTTTTTCCGTCCTCTTCAGGATAAATTTTTGTAAAAGATGAGCGATCAGAATCTTGGTCTCCATGAGAGCAAATCGATTGCCGATACATTTTCTAGGTCCCTCTCCAAAAGGTAAGTAGGTATACGGAACAATGTTGTCCTTGTTTTCTTCGCTGAATCTTTCAGGATCAAACTTGTCCGGATTCGGAAAGTACTTGGGATCACGATGTAAAGCGTATACAGGTATCATCATTATGATATCAGATTCGACGATTACGCTCTTGTAACCCGGCTGCGACGGAGGTAGTTCATAACTCTTAGTACAAAGTCTATCGGTGAAGATTACTGGTGGATATTTTCGGAGGGTCTCGGAAAGCACCATGTCCATATAAGTCATCTTCGACAGCGATTCGTAAGAGATCTCGTTTCCTTCGCCAAGATGCTGCTGCACTTCCTCGCGCAAGCGATCTTGAATGTCTCGATTAACCGCCAGCTCGTGAGCAACAAAACACATCAGTATCGAGGATGTTTCGAAACCGGCTAAGAAAAAGATGAAAGCTTGCGAAACGATATCTTCCAATGTCATTTTTTGATTGTTAACACCGCTCTTGTCCCGAGCCTGCATTAGTAAGTGAATCATATCCGGCCTGACGATACCTTGTTCCTCTCGAGTTTTGATAGTCTCCCCTACAATCCTATTAAAAAACTCGGCCGTAGGCGGTGAGACGAATCCCGTCATACCGAGCAACTTGGCAACGCGGGGCATTGCACTCATCAACATAAACTTGAACATAGCTAGCACTCCGTTGAAAGCCTGGCTGGTTTCTATTCCCCTCATGTAGAATTCGTTGTTTTGATCTTTCATAGAATTCACGCTTATGCCAAAAGCCGTTGTAGCGATTACGTCAGTGGTGTATCGTCTAAAAATCTGTTTCGTCTCGACCTCAACGCAGAGTTCCGGATGATCGACCAGATAATTGACGAAGTCTCCAGAACACTTTGATATCAATTCGCACATGAACTTCATCTTGCTAGCGGTGAAAGAGGGGCTTAGCGTATTTCTCATTTCCCTCCAGCGATCTCCGCGCAAGGAGAAGATGTTCTTACCGAATAACGGATCTAATTTATCGTCCACGAAGCTCCGATGATCATGGAAATGTTCGAACTCCTTTACCAACACATCCTTAATCAATTCAGGATCGCGCAGAAGCACGGCAAGTGTGCCCACATCAGATGTTCCATAATACTTAGCGTCCGGGAAGTAATTGTACATATAAAGACTATAGTCGGCAAAAGTCAGACGGCGAAAAAATACTTTCCAACTCGTAATGAAAGATTGTAAAGAATCGGGTTGATAAGGAAGATCCTTACCCCTCCAGTAAAAATATACATGACGCACCACTGCGACAAATTTCAAAATGCCGATGATGATCAAAGTAGCCAGTAACAACCCGAAGGGCGATGAAAGTAAGGATGAAAATAATTCCATCGCGACGTGACGATAACGAGCACACGAATGGCTCCGTCAGACGAGACTGAGAATTTATAAATGCAGACACGTAGAAGCGCAGACCTTATTGTGACAAAAAAGAAGGGGGGGAAGAGAAAAACACCTCTCACGGTCACTCACTATACATTATCGCAACAGTGATTGTGCAGGATGCGCGTCATTTGTAACACAATAATGCGCAATAATCCATTCACAAGTATCATCATAGATTATGCCAAAATTTAAAATTATTAATAAAGGAAAATTTCGTTTTATTTCGATAACAACTAGAGATATTTTCCATATAAAAATGCTCCCAAATGATCCCGTTTAATCTTCATTTTATTCAACTTGTAATTACATTCGGCATCACACAAATGTCTTTACATTTGAAGATGGCTACTTTCATGACGCCGAGTATAATAAATCTATACCATTATGAGGTAAAAATTAGTAAAATAGATTAAAATTGCAAAAGTATACAATGAAAAGTGTTTCATTTTAAACATGGATTATTTCAATAAAAAAGAAGCAGAAAAAAGATGAAAAGCCTATCAAATTTTTCTTTTGCACAAGATAGCATTCAATCATTGCTATCTGGATTTATTAACGTTAAACTTATTTTTCTTTGATAAGTAGTCTTTATAAGTACTTATCTTTCCACAGTACTTGCAAAAGAAAGAATGAACAAAAATACATATCTATAATACTTTGCTCACAAAAATGTCTATGTTACCTCGCTCATAAAATCGTTCAAATTTTAAATAGTCAAACTTGCTACAGAAGTATGATATAATTAGCTGAAAAAACCATAGATTAAAAAATAAGATATTCTAACAAATCAAACTAATAAAATAATCAACAGAACTCTCATATTATAATAATTAATATTTCTGAGATATTTTGCAGAAATATCGCAGTCAACAGTATATTCGAAGCAAATGTCCATATGCTCAGATTATATGATATTTCTTATTAAACGTTTCCACATACACACATATAAGTAGAAATAGCAAAAAGATTTGTTGTTCTCCTTTTATATACTATTTAATTCAAGATAAGTTAACTAATCTGACTATCAATCTTTGAGACGTTTAACAAAGTATCAAACACTTTGTTTAAATTCAAGATTAATCTTTTTACAAAATTTCGTCAAAATTATGATTTGTGTTGCACTTTAGAATTTCTGATTGTATAAAATATTATACAAAAATATTAAAATAAAAAATATAAAACATATATTTAATGTTTTTAAAAGCATCACAAAAACTAATTACATTATAAAATTTTTCAAAAAATTTTAAACGTTCAATTCTTTTAGAAAATAGAATGTTCAATTTTTTAAATTATACAAGATATAAATAAAAAAAACAAACAAAAGAGAATGTCTTAAAAGTTATAAAATATAAAATATACCCATGTAATAAAAAATTTCTTCTTACATAAAGAATGAACAGCTCTGCTGAATGTAAGTATTTCTATTATGCTATTTGTCGACACAAATAAGAGTTACGTAAGTCGTTAAAGACCATTAATATGAACAAGTAGAGTCAAGAGTCTACGAGGGTCACGACAATGCCATCATAATATTCTCATTTCTAACCGGCAAAAATTTAATAAAGCATAATACGCAATAAAGATAAAATATAAAATATTTATAATTAAATATATATATATAAAATATATAATTTTTTAATATTAGAATGTGGAACGATGATAATGTGTCGTAAATAAATCTTAAACTTCAACGTTTCTTTCGACTTCATCTTCGAAAGCTAAAAAATTATATACGATTAAATATCTTGAAAGTTGTAAATGCGTCAATGCTGCTTTGCAATTATCAAGAAATAATTATTGTATTTCATAAGGTCATCACATTTCTCTTTTCTCCAAACCGATCCAGAATCCTCCTTCAGGTTGCAAGTTAAAGTTATTCTTATCGAATACGACAGGCTCGACAGTTTTTTCCGTTCTCTTCAGGATAAATTTTTGTAAAAGTTGAGCTATTAGAATCTTGGCCTCCATGAGAGCAAATCGATTGCCGATGCATTTTCTAGGTCCTTGTCCGAAGGGTAAGTAGGTATACGGATTAATATTGTCTTTGTTTTCTTCGCTGAATCTTTCGGGATCAAACTTATCCGGATTCGGATAGTACTTGGGATCATGATGTAAACCGTAAACGTTTATCATTATTATGTTATTAGATTCGACAATCACGCTCTTACAACCCGGCTTCGGCGGAGGCAGTTCATAACTCTTAGTGCAAAGTCTATCGGTGAAGATCACGGGTGGATACTTTCGGAGCGTCTCGGAAAGCACCATGTCCATATAAGTCATCTTTGACAGCGTGTCGTAAGAGATCTCATTTCCTTCGCCTAGATGCTGCTGCACTTCCTCGCGCAAGCGATCTTGAATGTCTCGATTAACCGCCAGCTCGTGAGCGACGAAACACATAAGTATCGAGGATGTTTCGAAACCGGCCAAGAAAAAGATGAAAGCTTGTGAAACGATGTCGGCCAACGTTATTTTCTGATTGTTAGCTCTATCTTTGTCTCGAGCCTGCATTAGTAAGTGAATCATATCCGGCCTGATGATACCTTGCTCCTCTCGAGTTCTGATGGTCTCTCCAACGATCCTCTTAAAAAACTCGCCCGTAGACGGGGGGACAAATCCCATACCGATCAACTTAGCAACGCGCGGAAATGCAACCATAAGCATAAACTTGACTATAACTAGCACTCCGTTGTTGAAAGAGTTGCTAATCTCTATTCCTCTCACGTAGAATTCGTTGTTTTGATCTTTCATAGAATTCACGCTTATGCCAAAAGCAGTTGTGGCGATTACGTCAGTGGTGTAACGTCTAAAAATCTCCTTCGTCTCGACCGCAACACATAGCTCCGGATGATCGACTAGGTAATTGACGAATTCATCAGAACACTTTGATACCAAATCAAACATGATTTTCATCTTGTTGGCGGTGAAAGAGGGACTTAGCGTGTTTCTCATTTCCTTCCAACGATCTCCGCGCAAGGCGAAGATGTTCTTACTAAATAGCGGGTCTAGGCTTTCGTCGACGCTACGATGATCATGGAAATGTTCAAAGTCCTTTACCAACACATCCTTGATTAGTTCAGGATCACGCAGAAGCACGGCAGGTGTGCCCATATCCATCGTTCCGTAATACTTAGCATCCGAGAAGTAATTGTACGCAAAAAGACTATAGTCGGCGAAACTTATACGGCGTAAAAATACTTTCCAACCCACAACGAATGACCGTAGTGAATCGGGTTGATAAGGAATACCCTTACCCTTCCAGTAAAAATATACACGACGCACCGATGCAACAAATTTCCAGACGCCGATGGTGACCACAGTAGTCAATAACAACCAGAAGGGCGAAGAAGGTAAGTATGAAAATAATTCCATCGCGAGGCGAGAATAACGGACAAACAAATGGCTCAGGGAGACGAAGAACGTATAAATGCGGACTGCGGACACGTATAAACGCGGAACTTATCGTGACAGAAAAGAAGGAGGGGAGAAAAGAAACCACCTTCTCCCTCTCTCACACAGTATTATTATAAATTTGCATCAATAATCGCGCGGAATATGTCAGTTGTATTTTTAAAATAAGCGCAATAATCCATTTATAGATATCACAGATTATTGCCAAAATTTTTATGAAGGAAAATTTCCTTTCATTAACAACTTTTATAACATTTTTTACATAAAAATGGTTCGTAAATGATCCCGTTTAAAAGTCATTTGATTCAATTTGTCATTACATTCAGCGTCACAAATGCCTTTTCATTTGAAGACAGTTACTTTCGTGACTCTGAGTATATTTGTGTATAATAAATCTATACGATTATGAGATAAAAATGAATAATACACATTACAGGTGCAAAAGTATATAATAAAGAGCCTATCGAATCCATTCTGACTTTTGCACAAAAAACAGCAACCTTATTATCTGTAGATAATATAAAAAATATATAAAAGAAAGATAAATTTAATATCAGTAAGTCTGTAGACTTATTGATATTAAATTTATCTTTCTTTTATATATTTACACAACTTGCTACAGAAAGATATGAGCAAAAAGTTAATATGTTTATAAATTCGTTATATGTTGCTCCCGTTCATATTTTAAGTAATTAAACTTTTTATTAAAAAAAAAAAAAAAAAAAGAAACACGATATGATTAGCTGAAGAAGGGTAGATTAAAAAACAAAATATTCTAACAAACATGAAATTATCAACATAACTCTGATATTATTGTGTGTGTCAATCATAGATAAGAATTTTAGATAAAAAGATTTAAAAATTCATCGATTCATTTTGTTATCAATTTATGATTGATTGTTAATTGTTGTTATCAATTAGTGATTAATTGATATATTGTTGTAACATGAACTTTGCATATGCTCTTTCTCCTTATCCTTTTATCTTTCCCTCTCCTTTTTCTTTTTTTGAATGATGAAAATAAATAATAACGTTGAAATATAAATGTTGAAATATGTGTTTTATTACTCACCAATAAAGACGAAGATCTGGTGATGCGAGTAGCGCAGTAACATCGAGATCGACACCGTCTGAAACATAACAAGGAAAACAAAGGTCTATTATTAAATATTCTCGAATACACACAATCATAATTTCCGATTAAAATCACGATGTACACGTCGCAATTAACGCAAACGTCGACTGACACTGATTAAAAATGTCGATCCGCGAATTATGAATTACCGGATTGTCTGATATTTTGCGCGAGTAACTTTGACAAAGTTACAGCGTCACGTAAATTGCGAACTGGTCGTTCGTAGTCGGTTAGCGGGTTGAGCGAATGTTGAAATTGAATTGCGATCGGTTCAGATTGAACCAGCACCTGACACCCTCGAAGATAATCCGTTATTTGCAACAGGCAGCTTTAGTAACGGGGTCGGGGTCGGGTTCCTGTACCTTATACGAATGCGCAGATGTTATTAAAAAGAAGGAACAAAGAGAGTAAAAGCGAAAGAGATAAAGAGCTAATAAAAATTATTTGTTATCAACAAATCTTCCCTTACGAGAGAGAATGATACTGGCGCGGTCCAACTTGACAATTACTTTTTCGCTCAGGCGAAATATCGTATATTGAAAATATAGTAAGGGAGTAAAAATATAGATAAACTTATAAAACATTTTTTTTCTACAAATTGAAATAAAAATCCATCTGGACATTATTCAGATTTCTATTTCCGTTAAATTAACGATTAATATATTTCTTGAAATTGATCACAACTTCTCTTTACATATCGCGACTAATAGACATCTCTTATGGGCAAATCTGACATCAATACCGGTACCGGTCAGTCGAATTCGATATAAGAGATGCAAGCCCCAGAGGGTGAAGCGCGGATACGAGCGACAAACGCGCAAACACACAGAGGCGAACAAGGAGAAAGATAAAGGAAGAGGGAATAGTATTTCATCATACTGCGTATCGCATTGTAACGGAGCGCCGGAACGTCGCGTGCACATGACAGAGGAGATACACACGGTGATACGTGCGCGACGACAGTCGCGTGCACGTGACTCGACCGACCGATGGCGGGCCATCGGCGGGGTAGAAGGGACGGGGGAGGGAAGAGGGTGGCTCGGAGTGAAAACCCTCCAGGCAACCGGGGGCTCGAATTCACGTGTCGCGACACGAGCGCGACTCGCAACGCTCCCGCCTCCCCCTCGTCGCCCTCTCAATCCTTTATCCGATATATTGGCGCCGCGTTGCAAAGCGAACCGCAGAGTCTAAAGGTGCCTTTTCATGCTGACGCTCGACGCTCATTTTTAGCGTCAAAAGACGTCACGTGACCAAAAATAAAGATACCAATTCGTCAATTTGAGTCACGAGGCCGTAACGACGAATACGCGAGCCCTCGGTCCACGAGGAATTTTCGCAGTGATCTCCATCCTCCCTCTCTCTCCCTCTCCCTGTTCCTCTATGAGCGGAAGCATTCAATTCCCTAACAAAAAAGCTTTGAAAATATCTTCATGTATATCATATATGTATATAAATATAATAATTGTAATTATTATACATCCATGAATGAAGAGAATTAATCTTTTGCGGACAAAAACCTTGTGATATTTACAGAATATAATTGCAGAAAAATAAAAAAGATAATGCGCGCCAAGTATATTATATGTAAAATATGCATTACTGCGTGTCGAAAGCATCTCGTGAATTAGGAGTTCCTCCAGCGGCGAGCTCGACCGCAGCATAGCTGCAATCTATTCCACCACAATTTGATACAAAATTACCGACACGGGGGCCACTACGACGAATATGATGCCTCTAATAACCTTGATTTATACCCGACGGTTTCAGCTCCAAAGGGATCGCGCGCGCGAGGATGAGGACACCGGGGGGTTAGGAAAGCTACGCGCAGGCGGACGGTTAGCTTGGATTGATTGCCATATCGTTTTACACGTACGTTAGGCTATCGTATAGAGGCGAGCGTGAAATCCTTCTCCTCTCCCCGATGCAGAAGAATTTATTATCACCGAAAAAAGGATGTATACGCGCGCGCGCGTATGTACAGACCGTTCGATCGCAGACTAATTCGAAATGGCCGATCGTATCGCGATATCTCGATACTATCGATACTGGATACTGCGCTCTATACAATCGATCATTTTTTTCTAAAGTATGTATTTGTTATTTTATAAAGGTTGGATGCACTGGCGCGCATTTAATTAAATATTTTTACATTACTTTTCAATACTAACCACAGAAAATTGAACATGAGAAATAAAATAATAATAATAAATAAGAGATAAATGATAAATAAAAATTGATCAAATTTAAAAATTTAATCTCTATAACATATAGATTCTTAGAATTGTATTTTTTTTTTTATGTAACTGTTATTGCAATCAATTCTTTCTAGATCAATTTATTTCAATTTATCATTTATTGTTTGATAAATCAAACATAAAATAAGATACTCGTAAGATACTTACAAATACGAGCATGACGAAAAATGCGGCCAAGTATGATGTTCGCGCCATCCACATGCTCACAAATCGATAATGTTCTCCTGTGACCACATTCCTATATAATTAAAAATTAAATTACTTTTTATTTCAATATACATATAATGGCCCGTATTATGAACTCGCATCTATCTCTAGATGTACCTCTAAAGTTAGAGGCGCAGATAAATATGTACATCTAAAATCAATCATATATTTATCGCACATTTAGAGCTTACATCTATCTCTTAGATGTGTCTCTAAAATTAGAGACGCAGATAAACTGACTTTAGTCATACATTCATCTGCGTCTCTAACTTTAGAGGCACGCATCTATCTCTTAGATGTGCCTCTAAAGTTAGAGGCGCAAATAAATGTACCCAAGGGCACATTTATCGAGAGTAGCATAAATGTGGTACAAAATAGGTTTTTTAGGCGATTTCCTCTAGATGCGCTGCTAAATGTGCGCTCATAATACCGCCACATTTATCGTGATACGTTTAGAGACACATCTAGAGATAGATGTGTGCTCATAATATCGCCACAATTATCGTGGTACATTTAGAGGTACATCTAGAGATAGATGTGAACTCATAATACGGGCCTCTCTAACTTTAGAGACACCTCTAACTTTAGAGGTACATCTAAAGATAAATGTGAGCTCATAATACGGGCCAATGTATCTACAATTTTCTTGTTTTAATGCACAGTGGTGTTTTATCAATAAAGATCTATTAAATACATATAAGAGTTACTCACCGCAAGAAACCCTTATTGTCTTCATGTTCCGCTAATGTCTTGATGCTTGCCATTAACAAATCGTCATAACCCAAAAATTCATCTAATATCAATCTTGAAAATGCATCACCAAAACATTTGTCATTCAATGGATCCAAAGTGACAATTTTGACTGGAATGTTTAGTCTTTGTCGAGCTGCTGGTGATAATCGCAAGAAACCATATTCCAATGAATATTCCACAATATAGCCATCTTCTGAAAATATTGAATTAAAATTTAGTAGGAAAAAAATATTATTTACCAAAACAATATTGTTTATATATACATATATATGGAAAGAAGACGATGACACACATAATAATTTGGACATGTATTAATTGTAATTCAGATTTTTATACATAGCCAAATTGAAATTTATAGATAATATATTCTATTAACAACTAATTACCTGCCCTAGCCATTTTATCAACGTCCGATGTACGATCTTTTAAAGGTATCATATTATCTTCATTTAAATGATTACTGGCTTTAGGCACTTCTGTGGAATTACCTTCCATACTTGGAACAGATGACTTTCCATCGGATGACTAAAAAATAAGAAATATATTATTTTATATTAGCACAATAATAAAAAATGTTTAATATTCGCACTTCAAAATATACTTAAAAAAATCTTATTTTCTATCAGATTATTTTATTATCAATATCTTCAAAGAAAACATACAATTAAAAGATGTACATACTGTTTCTTTAACTGTATTTAAATCATTCCAAAGTTTAGTTGGTAATGATAAGCTCATTGTTGTATTTGTCATGCTTAGGTCAGAATTTTGCGTTTCTCCAGAAATTGTTGCACTTTTTATCATATCTTGCTCAAGTGATGTTAAGTTCTCATGACTCTCTTCAACAGATACATTTGTAGTGTCCTGTTCTTCATCAACAGCCGATGGTTCAATATTTATAAATCTATGACATAACAAAATTAATAAAACTATATAACAATTTTCACTATGTATATAAAATTTTAAAAATATTATAAAAGCACTAACGTGTCTTTTTATTGTATAAATACTTGAATTTTAGCTTACCCATCTCTGGTACTTATTATCCCCAAAGAATTAGTTAAATCATCAACTTTTTCCTGTCTCAATTTTTCCTCTTTGGCGTAACTTTTCTCTATGCTATAATCCTCGCCACCATTCCTGAGAATTTCAACTCTCAATATACCATCCCGTGGCCATTCATCTCTTATATGTTCTAAACAATTAGTTGGTGCACGTGAAAATACTATATGGATATAAGCCAATACAAAAAATGCCACTATTGCCTGTAAAAAAGAATCAAGCAAAATCTTGTATCAATATTTGCTTAATTTCTTGCTTTTTTTCTCATTTATTTATGTAGGAAATTTTATTCTTGAATAATATTAATCTTATGAATGTAGATTTAATATAATATAAACATCTATCAGACATACCTTCAAAAGAACTATAAATTCGATAAATCTCCTGACAGGCCTTGGAAATGTTCGTGCGTAGGCTAGCGCTGCTTTGATAAATAATGCGTGAAACAATCTGTCTCGAACATTAATCAATGGGTTTTGATTATTGTTATTTCTAGCTATATTCATATTATTATTATTTAAAACTGGTCCTATCACACCAGCAAGACTGTGAAGATTGTGCGCTACTGCGCCGTTTTGATTATTAGGTACTGCAACAGCAGCACCGTTCCCTTGTGACATTTTTGAATATCACATAAGTAGCTTCCACGAAAATAAGGATTCAGACAAATGTGTGTAATAATTATTTACACAATTGCCATATTTATACATGTCATTTCCAATAATTTGATGTAATCATCATATTCTGAAACAAAAAGCAGACTTTTAATTAATATGCTTTAATAAACCTAGACATGTAAGAGAGTTTATACAAAATCTGACAAATAAGAGAGATGTATAAATTTTAAATCTAATATTTTAATTTTTATGAATGCAAAACATTCTTAAATTTTCATACACTTATAAATGTTTTCATCTGCAAATGTAATATAGTTTTATATAACAATTTAAATAGATGTGAATACAAAATATTATTATTATCAAATGTTATATTGCACTTTTCATTACATATATATTTTCAATTATATAAGCTATCTAATAATAAGAACGTAAGTTAAAATAACAGCGCTCTTAATTTAACAATTTTTAACAGTTTGTAAATTCTAAATTGCAGCAAAATTAATAGCCACAAATGCACATGATTTAATTCTGACTTTCTTTGTATCAAACATTACACTCATAACTCTGTTAATATAAATTATCATATATATATATTATTATAAATATTCTAATTATTAAAAAAATTTTTATTTAATAAAAATATACATAGAAAATAAAAGGAGAATGAATATGTATAGTGCTGATTGTTTATGTTATATGAAAATTAATTCAAAAATCTAGAATTTATATCACAAAATACGAAAGAGAAATTTATATAATCTAACCTAATTTGCAAAGTATATAAAGCATAACCTAATTATTTTGCGTCAATATTTAAATGAGAAAAAAGAAAAATTTAAAGAGAATTACTTTTTCGGAGATTTCTTTATACAGTAAGTTCTTATAATAAGTTCATATAGTAAGTTTATTTCTACCCATATCGAATGTCGGAGTAACATAAGTCGCGCATAAAAACATGCATACGAAATAGTGACAGTGAATGCTATTCTGTTACGTAATTCGTAGATTGAAAAAAAAAAGATAAAATCCTTCAAATGTCCAGACTGAATGTTAATTGCATTAATTATCCCCTTTCGTGATTTGTACGACTGTGCGTTTCATGCAGGGAATATCAGTACCTAACATCTCTTACACTCGATAACGTCAACAGTCGTCGAATTTTCAGATGTTTTGAAGAAAAAATATCTGGCGTGTCATACCTTGTGACGGGATCGCGATAAGAAATGTGAATGTGATTTCGACGACACTGTTATCTCTCTTCCGTCAAGGTGGATCAAATTCAATCGCGAAAAACTCGTGCGTATTCACCTAAGAAATACGACATTCGCAAAACTGTCACTTCATCGTCGTATGTTTTGATGTATACCACATCCACATAGATCGTATCAGAATTGTATCATCCACTAATCATCGTCACGCGCGCAGATTCGCCAATCGTATAAATGGAAAATTCGCAAAATGCGCGAAGGAAAAAAAGTTACTAGATTCGCTCGATTGGACGCTCATTGGCTCTTGCGCGATAAAGGCGGTTTCGATTGGTCGGCGCAGCTTCGCAACGTAATCACAATCGTGTGATTGGGAGAGGCTCACTTGCGCACAGTACAATTGCACACGTTGCAATTGCACACTGTGCTATTAGACACATAGGCCGGTATTCATAGTCCGTTCTTATTTCAAGACCGTCTTAAGTAATGTCTTAAGATGCAAATACGGCTCTGTGATTGGTTAATCACATCTTAAGATTGTACTTAAGACAGTCTTAAATATAAGAACCGACTATGAATACCGGCCATAAAGTTGCGCACAGTTCTTTTGCCCACAGTTCTTTTGCGCACAGTTCTTTTGCCCACTGTTCTTTTGCGCACTGTTCTTTTGCGCACCGTGCAATTGGACACGAAGATGCGCGTCCTGTAGGCACCCCTACCGGAGGGGTGCGTGCGGGAGGGGGGGCCGAAGGCCCCCCTTGCACCCCCCGTGTGTATGTGTGTGCGCGCGTGTGTGTGTGTGAATAGAGCATGTGTTCGGCATTTTCGTGTCCAATTGCACGGTGTGCAAACGAACGGTGCGCAAAAGAACTGTGCGCAAAAGAACTGTGCGCAACTTTATGTGTCTAATAGCACGGTGTGCAATTGCAACGTGTGCAATTGTACTATGCGCAAATGAAGGCTTCTCGTGTGATTACCTATTTTTTTCTCTTTTTTTGCTAAAAAGTATCTGTTGACACAACGAATCAGAATTTTAAAAAACTCAGAACAAAAAGAGCTAAAATAATTTATTCTTTCGACTGATTAAATTTCAATCTTCAATTTTGAATGCATTTTGATACGGATTTAAAGCCGTAAACAAAATCGACCAATCACAGTCATTCTTACTACGTCATGAAAATATTTGACTATGATTGGTTTACAATCATTGGCGTCGTGTCTATAAACAACAGGTGTTGCAGCTGTCAAATTTCATTTAAATTTTAACGATATATGAATACATCTACCACAAATCGCAACATTCGAAGCAACAGATATATATTTAATTATACCTATTCAAATTTTCGGAAAACAAATTGAAATATTATTTTTATTACCGAATTATCATATCTTAAATGAAACAAAGTTTATGATATTGCTATATTTACAGTTATATTTTTTATATAGACGAAAATAATTTCTCTGCAGATTATATTTTACATTTGATATATTTTTTAAAGCAAATAATGTATTCACCATTATCGCCACAAACTAGTCTTAGTTCAGAATTGAGAAAGATCATAAATGAAAGAAATATGTTGAGTATGCGGAGCCGTATGAAAGGTATATATAAAATTTATATTCTTTTATATATTTAATAACATGCTTCTTAATAATTTTATATTATAATATTTTTAGTTTTACATGCTTTGAATGAAGACAGTGAAAAGTTCGAAGAGGAAAGAGAAAGAGCTCTAAGATCACAAGCTATTCAAGAGATATTAACCACAGAAGTTACCTATTTACAACAATTGGAGATTTTAGCAGAGGTACATTTTAATATATCTTTAATTATAAAGTTGTTATAAAATTTTATTAATATTTGTGTTTCTCTTTTTTAGTTTTTTATACAACCTATTGTTGAAAGAAAATTATTGGATCATCCATTACTTGTCACTTTATTGGAGAACATAAAAACATTATATAATGTGAGCGGTGAATTAGTGGCAGGAATAAAATGCAATCCCGACAATATAACCAAAGTATTTCACAAGCTCGCACCTTTCTTTAAATTGTATTCCATTTATGCTTATGACTATACACAAGTACTAAATCTATTACAGGTAATTGTGAAGTAGTATGAAGATTGATTAAATGTTTAATTATTCAAATCTATTGCAATTTATATACTTTACAGATTTGCTCATATTTATAAATATATATTTGTTAAAAATATATATATATATATTTGTACTGAATATATATCTTTAATTAAATAAAATATTTTTGTTAAGAGATATATAAACATAGAGATATAAAAAAAAACATTGATATTAAAGTTTATTTACATCTTTCCAGACAAGTCGAGAGAATGACCCTGTGTTTAAAAAGTTTATTTGTGATCAAGAAACGAGACCAGAAGTAGGCAGGAAATTAGCTTCATTGTTAATTACACCAGTGCAAAGAGTACCAAGATATCAATTACTTGTTAAAGAAGTGTTACAACATACTCCTTATAGACACAAAGAGTATAGATCTTTGCAAGGTAATTGAGACTTTGAATTTATCAAGCAATTTATATATTTTAATGTATGTTTCTAATTTAATATTTTGATTATAGCATGTTTGGTTGAAATTGAAAAATCTGCAAGACATATAAATGCTTTGATTGCACAGAATGAAGAAATGCAAAAATTGTTAAATCTTCAGAAGAGCATCGTTACTTCGATTAATCTCGTTAAGCCTGGAAGAATATTAATCAAACAAGGACCATTGATGCGTGTTTCAAGGCGAGGCAATTGTGCTTACAAGAGATACTTTGTACTCTTAAATGACACTTTACTATATTGTAAGGGTGAACCAGGAACTTCATTAAACGTATCTTGTGTTTTACCATTAAACAAGTGCAGTTTAACTTGTGTTTTAAGCAAGAAACTATTTCGTATAACATGCTTGCATGAAACGTTCCTGTTATATTCAGAAAATGGCGATAGCGACGAATGGATACAGTCTATTGAAAGTGCTATCAGAAAAGTACTTGTTATATTATTAAAAATATACATATATTAATGTTTAAAATATTAATATCTTATTTCATTTTCAGTATACTGAATGTAGACAAACCTTGAGAAAGGAAAGTAGCTCAAGAAAACCACTTAGACATAAAGATATTAATAAATTTCCATCAGATGATATACCAAAAAAGTCTATTAAAAGAAAAAGAAATGAACAGGTAACAATTATTATTTTATATACATAAATTATTGACATGTTTTTTAAACGCAATAAAAAACCAATTACATAAAAAGCCAACTAATTCAGAAGATTTCTCCACAGATATATTATCTTCGCAAATAATAAGTTAGTGTTAATTTCTATATTACAGATATCATTGGATTCTTCCAATATTATATACTTTAAAAAGGACGATGAAGCGGATGATGATATTCCACGAGAAAACACTTGTTTATTCTTTTGCAGCAAGAAATTTAAACGGGATCAATTTTCTAAAACTGGTGATATCGCTTCCCAAACAAAAAATATAAAATTACGAAAAAATTTAAACAAACAATGTATATCTACATATAAATATTTAAGAAAATCAAACAAGTATAACAATAATGTACGTAAAAAATATACAATACATTAGAAATAGCATTCGATGAAATTTGAACTGTACTAATAACATTTAATCTTTTCCTTAGGATCCAGCAACAAGAATGCACGAAACAAGTCTATGTTCAATTGCGTCGAGAGTCGAAGAAAATGTATCATCACCGTTTCAGATAATTGGCGAATTTTTTACCTACATCGGTACAACCATAAAGGACTTTTTTACATTCAGATAATTTATTAAAATACTCTGCTGCAACATAAGACAATAAGAAAAAGCTAAATTATCGATATTATATATATTATTTAATATATAGAATTTAGAATTACATATTGTATTGCATGTGTGTGTATATGTAAATTAATTTAATTTTATTTATTTTATTTTAGAGTGCAAAAATAACTAAACTTTACATGACCAAACTGAATGTTTTGACAATTTTTCTTAGTTTATTCCAATTACTCGGAATACATATAAGCAACGCTCAATTTATTAAAATACAAATTGAAATGGATATGAAAAATTTATCAATTGGTCCCTTTACGTCAAAAATAAGAATTTTGTTTTTTTCTCATTCTAGGCCCTTATCGGCAGCTACGTTCCATATCTAGGTATATTTAATATAATCGATGCTTTTTCCAGTTGTTTCTCCCTATGAGTCACTAGCCACTGTCAGATACCACCATACTTCAGATTGAGAGACAAAATCACCAAAATCCACACATGCGCAATAACGTTAGCATGCTGAGAATGAAACTTCCTTTTCCTTCGATTTGGGAACATTGCATTACACATTTACACACGCAGTGTACTGAACGCGGTTATCACTTATGGCCAGGAGTACAGTAAAGGAACTACTGTAAGCTGTAAGGAATTTATTTGTTCTCGTTAGGTAGGTGAAGACGATCAATTTGACACGATAAAAACGGTGTATACCTCATATTTACGAATAGCATCGTGCGTCTGACGCCAAAGAAAGAGGAGAGATAAGAAGGTAGAAGGGCGGAGAGAGCAACGTTATCTGTACAGAAAAGTTAAAAGTACTGTGATTGATGAAAAACTGTGGAAAATAGTTCCGAACAATCAATGAAGAGTTTTATAATGTTCTCTTCCTTCTTCTTTACGACACATTCTCTCCTATAATTATTCATCGTGCATAGCATCCCATTGATTATTTAATATGATTTTTAATGAAACTTGCGATATCTATCGGAATTGTGGGAGTCGCTTTTCATCTCGTCGACTTTACGCTTTAAAGTGAGGAAGCATCTTATGAGACGCAATAATGGACATGTATCACAGATGTCCGTCTCCAATATTTTCTCTCCTTTCACGCGTAATAATACGATGATATGTATCTTTAGAAGAAATATTAAACTACGAAAAACACACATGATATGTGCTTATTAACGTAAATCGGATATTTTCCATAGTTTTGTAGAAAAATAATGTTTTATATTTAATTTTCTCATAGTCATCGTGCCATAGTAATTGAATGTTAAGTGACATAAATTATACCGATGAATTCTTTTCAATAACTGGAATTATAGCTTGCTTATATATGACATTTATTAATTGCTTATATGTATATCACACAGTATTAAAATACTATTTTATATATTTTCATACTTTTTAAAATTTTAATATATATATTTTGATACATAACTTATATTTTTACATAATTCCAATTAATGTTATTATTAGTATTATATTTTATACCAGTATGTATAATTATATATAGGGTGTTAAAAAATTAGACCGACAAATTTTTAAGGGAAATAGAAGACTTCAAAATAAACATTTTTTGTTAATACAATTTTTCTCTACGACGATTTGAGTTTTATACTACATGGTATGAAATAGGAGTTTGTGACTTAAACAATCATATAGTATAATAAACTAAAAACTTAAAACTAAACTTTGTTAGAGAAAATTATTAACAAAAAATGTTTCTTTTGAGGTCTTCTTTCTCCCTTTAAAGTTTGTCGGTCTAAGTTTTTAACAGTTTGTATATATGATTTATTTGTAGAGTAAATTATATATGTGTAAATCATATAATTATTATTAGAAAACAAAATATATATATACATATATGTATTTACTTATTTATTTATTCTGTCTCTGAACAAGAAAATTGCTATTATCTGTTTATATTTATTTATATATCTTTTTTATTTTACAGAATTTTCTTTACGAATGGATATTTATAATAGATAGCAATGGAAGGTCCATTAGAAATAAAAAATTCTGGCCCAGTCGCAGAAGAGTCTATAAAATCTGAAGCTCCTGTACAAAATGCTGATAATAGCGAGCGAAGCGATGGTGCTACCTCTCCTCCACCAAATTGCAGCATTTGCCTAGGAAAATTAGTTAACACATCTTTTACGGACAGCTGCCTGCATCAATTTTGTTTCAATTGTTTGCTCGAGTGGTCCAAAATAAAAACGGAATGTCCTCTATGCAAGCAAACATTCAAATCGATTATACACAGTGTGAGATCGGAGGAAGATTATGCTCAATATCATATACCTCGCGAATTGGCATCTCAAATTTCTCAACCACAAGTTACCACTGCTTTGGATTTAGGCAACTTTGGTTTTGAAAACAATATTGGACAATGGGATGTTGTTCCTCGTCGATTTGTTTACAGGTACATATATATATACATCTTTCTCTAAGATTGTATTGTTATATAATTTTGGCAGATATGTATTTACATGAAAGAATTCTATGCAATGTTTCTTAGGACGACAATGACTGGCAACCGCCGGCATGGTGTGCTATTAAATCCAGAACAAGTTACACGACGCGAGCAATTGCCGAGTATGGCACCTCAAGTGCCTAGAGAAGAGCGCCGACGTAGACGTGCTGATCCTACAGATTATCGTCGTACCGTTTATAGGCATGGTATATGGGCTACTTCATTACCTGACATATTTGGACGTTTCCGCGACTGTAGTGCCGAATATTACAGGTAAATATTTTGGTAAACTATAAAAGGTAAATTATTAAAAATTTTTTTTTTTTTTTTTTTTTTTTTTTATTATTAATATTCTGAATTATTGTAAGTCTCTAACTTTATATAAAAAATATAATTATATAAAATAATATATTTAAGTTATATTATTAATTGTATATTGTAGGAGACAACCACAAGAATTAGATCGCCTTATACCATGGTTAAACAGAGAGTTGCAAGTTTTACTCAATAATGAACCAGGCATTATTGCGTATGCATTGAGCATAATAATGAATGCCCTAACTCGATTTGATATTAGAAGCCCCGAATTTCGCAATATTGTGCAACCTTTTTTTGATACACATACTGATCATTTTGCACACGAATTATTGAATTTTGCCCAAACCAACTTTGATTTAGTTGGATATGATCAATCTGTTACTTATTTGCCACGCGGTTTGTATTTATGAATTATACAATTAAAAATAACATATAATTACAATTAATAAATACATATATTCATGTGTACAAATCAATGTACTTGTTACAGGTTTGTCAAATGAATATTCAACTCGTATTGTATCACCTATACTTAGTAATAATAGTAGTAGCAGCAGTACTACTTCTGATAACTCGGATGTACGAATACTCGATGAAGCAATTGATTTAAGAGTAAATACCGAAATGCCGATCACAATACCACATTCTATCAGCCTGCCAGGTAAAATATGAATGAATTACATCCCAAGTCATTTCCTATATAGTTATAATTTATAATTTGTAAGATAAAAAAAGAATGAGATAAAAAAGGAAGAGAAAAATACGCGATATACTTTGCGGAGCAAACTCATCTAGTATCAAACACAGTTTTGAACAATCACAACTATACGTTATCAATGAAAAATTCAAGATTCTCTTTTATTAATTCTGAAAAAAGAACAAATTATAAATAAATTGAAATTTACATCGCTTAGTGTGTTATTGTACTTCAAACTTTCTATAACATAGAGAGACAAAACATAATATATATACAATGGTTTATTTGTATAGGTCCTAGTACAGGTCCTATTACAGTCCTAGGTCAAGTATTTCACAGAGTAGAAACATCTTACAACGTACCAGAAGTCTTAATCGTTTCATCGAGTTCCTCTGAATCAGATGGGGAGTGCGAAATAATTGGCTATGTAAAACCACGTCATGAAAGGACACCAGAAATTATAGAGATAATGTCTTCTGATTCTGATTCAGATTCTGATGTTCCTCACATATGTACTGGAAATACACAGTGAGTTATAGAGAAACTATATTAAACATGTGTCTAGTACGTATTTATATTTATTTATACTTATACAATCACAATTAATATGGTAATAGAGACTTTAAAAATTGTTTGCACATTTATTAATAGAAATGTAGATATGATGTGTATATTATAAATATTTATTGTTTTCTTATTAGATTGAATCTAAGAAGAATATGTCCGGAAAACTTGTCACTACCAAGTACATCTCACGCTGTAAAAACATCGTCTTTATCATCTTGTACGACAAGTAGTGATACTAATTCCGACGATAATCCAAAACAAAGTAAACGAAATGCCAAGAAATCTGAAAAAAAGACAGTCGTACAAAAGCATAAAAGATCATATGGGTCAGGAAACCGTAATAAACGATGCAAAAAAAGAAGTTCCAGTTCTGATTCCAGTTCGTCTGAAAGTTTACTAAAGAAATGCAATGAAAAACGATTGCGAAAGACAACATATAGAGTACAGGCTAAAGGTACAGGGCGAATAAAGCTTATTAAAAGAGAGGAAAGTTATTCGGATGAAGATTCTTCTAATAGTGATAGTAGCAGTGAGGAAACTGATAATAAAACGAAAATCAGTAAGTGCCGTAGACAATGTAGATCGAAAAGGGATCGTTCCCCCAGTGTAAACGAACATGCAGCGAAAAGTACAAGAACAACGAGAAACAAAGAGAGAACTTTAATTCTAGAAAAATTGAAGTCCAAGAATAAAGATCAAAAATGTAACGAAAGCAGACAATCCAGATCTAGAAGTAGCAGTGAATCTTCTAATGCTTCTGAACGAGATAAACGAGATAAAAGTTATAGGCATCGAGAATCTCGAAACACAAGCGAGTATGGAAATCAAGAAGATAGTGCCTCAATAAATAATAAAGATACCCCAAGAAGTGAACGAAAATCTAAATCAAAAAAGAAAGCATATTTCTTTGAATCTTCCGATTCAGAAGATGATCATTTAAGGTCCAATAGTCAGTGTAGTAATCATTCTAATAGATCCCATCAGCGTTGGAGAAAATCAAAACGTAAAGAAAAACATAAAGACAAAGAGCGCCATAAATCCAGGATATTCAATTTATCACAATCCAATGCAAGTACAATCTTAACAATGTCTATTTCATCGAAAAATGACACGTATCCGACGAAACATTCCGATCGTAATAATTCCGATTATAAAGAAAAACATTCGCGCAAAGAATCCAAGTATAGAAAGCCTGAAAATGAAAAGAAGTCGAGACCAAAGAAAAAAAAGCGACGTCTCCGATCTTCTTCCACGTCTAATTCAGGATAATATTATTATATGCATCAATGATTTATATTAGTCAATATTAACATTATGTAATAAATTTCGATTTAATATAATGACAATTGAGTTTTTATAGCAGAAGAAATGAGTAACACTTAATCTAGTTAATTTCATGTACGAATGTAATTCGTATATCACATTTTGTTCATACACATATTATACAATCATGAATTTTAATTCAAGATGGATTTACGATTGTGTCATACATACATACTACATACACACACAAATTCATTACATTAAATCAGATATAATGTTCCAAAAGAATATTTATTAATGTTATATTTTTTTTAAGAATTAGCGTTTATATTTGGAGATTTTATTACATTTGCTTGTGGCACAAATAAATAATTCCATCCATACTAAAAAGAACAAACAACGTCCTAATTGTGTACATATTAAAACAAGTATTAGAATTTGGACATGAAATATTCTGTCATTGTCATTATAATATTGGTGCAAACATTATTGCCATCTAATGCAATATATGAGAGACGCGTTGAATTATCATGCTATCTTTCATGAGAATGTGATTTTTTGCAGCATTATATATTATATATATAAATATAAAGTAAATTATGTGCACACAAGTTACTCTTTCTACCATTATGTTGACAATTGAAGAGCAGTTTGTGCATATTTTATTTTAATATTGGAATATGTAAAATGATCCATATTGAGTCCCAAAGATTGTAAATATGTGTATTTCGTAAACTATTAATTTAATTAAAATTTACATGTTAAAATATGTATGATGGAGATAATGTGTATTCATGCTCATGCATTATTAAAACTGGAAATGCACGTATTTCTCTTATGTATAATAATGGTTTTTTACGAGGTATAATTTTTATTTCTTTTTTCACACATTATTTTCTGTGAAGACGATTTCTTTATATACATATTGAAAATATACATGTGTATATTTTTCATAGTTACATGATCATTACATTGTATAATATGATAAAACGTTTCATCATTAGAAATTAGTTTTTAAAAGATAAGTGAATGAAAAAATTTCAATCTTAAAAAAATAGATCTTACGTTTTATATCTAAGATAATTGATGAGAAAACAAAACGTGGAATTGTACAATAAAATAAAAATATTAATGTATATTGTTTAAAGATTACAAATTCGTATTAAAAACTTTTACACTTACAGGATTGTTTACAGTATATAATCTAGATCTAGATAATAATTATATCAACATGAAAGATAATTACTGATACGAAGATAGATAAAAATGTGTGTGTGCGCGCGCAGAATCGTGAAAAGAATATAAAATAATACGCGAGTAATCAATATTTTATCTATCACATGGAAAACAATGATAATATTTATAATTTTAGAACAAATCTCAATTGTAAAAAAAACTTGTTCTAAAACAAAATATCTTTATTTTACACACATTTATAAAATTCTTACTTTATATAAACAAACACAATATACATATAACAATATATAATTTATGTAAAATGCACACCTTCTGCATTGAATGCATGTAAAAGCCTGAAAAAAAAAAAGGTACATTTTTATTTATCTCAATGTTCCCTAGCCTTAACAATGTGATTTATGACAATGACCATAAAGTGTAGCTTAACATGTACAGATATAAATGGAAACAAAATCGATACTTGAGATGTGAATCGTTAGATTTAAAATTTAGATACTTAGAGATCTACTAAGGGCAAGATCTACTACGACACATATATAAATATGAAATATATACAAAACGTTACTCATTCTATTTATTTATACCTGATGAAGTCATCTATGTCCATAGTCCTAGCTCGTTTATTTTCAGCCTCTATTTTCTTTAGTACACGATTTATCAATTGTTTCATATCAAAATCATCTGGGACATTCTGTAAATATATTAAAATGACGATAAACATTCAAATATAAAAAAGCATTTATATATTCTAGTATCAATTATCTTAACGTCAAATTTACCTTGTTATGCAAACTACAATGAATTTTATAATTTTTCTCTAACATAGTAACAACTGTGGTTTGCTTGAAACCTGCAGATAGTGTTTTATTTTTTCTGACAAACGCGATTCGCGTCAAACCATCCCATTCTTGATAATTAATTGGTGGTGGTGGATTTCTCGGTTCAATTCTCACTACATTTGATTCTACTTTAGGTGGAGGTCTAAAATTATTCTTTCCAACTTTCATCAACATATCCACTCGAGCTAACAATTGCGTGTTGATGCTTAAGCGACAGTACAATTTGTCACCAGGTTTAGCTACCAAGCGTTCCGCAAATTCTCTTTGAAACATAAGCACAGCACATCTATGGAAAAGAACACAGATCAACTATATTTTATCTTGCATCACCTGCATATTAAAAATCTGCTAGATTTATTTAAAGCTGTTAAAAAAGACTTTTGAATATCACACAGTCACTTAGAAATCTATATTAGCCACAACTTGGAGTTGTTAGAGAATCAAGTATCCTTCCATTAGAGAACTTGTAAAAATTTTGTACAAATTTATAATTACCTGAAAATTGGTCTATGAGAAAGTAATTTAAATATTAATGGCGATGATATCTGGTATGGGATGTTAGCGACACACAAATCAAAGAATGGTAAATCTGATTTTAATACATCTCCAACCACTATCTGTAACTTTGATTGATAAACAGTTCCTTGAACACGTTTTTGCAATTCTGCCACCATTCTTGGATCGATTTCACACGCTATTACTTTCTTTGCCTTTTCTAGCATTTTTACAGTCATATTACCCGTACCAGGACCAATTTCCAGTACAACATCAGTTGGCCTAAGCGCAGCTTTTTCAACCATACTTTGAATAACTAAAGGATTTTTCAAAATGTGCTGACCTTTGCTCTTATTAAATAAAATGCCTGTAAAAAAAAAGCAAAATTAGCAAAAAGAAAGTTAAATTATAAGAAATAATGTATATAAATTTATCGTATTGCTAATGTTATTGTGTGCTGCTTTAATCTATAAATATATGAAATATATATTCAAACCTTGTCTCGCCACTTCCTTGTGAACGTCGAAATTGCGTACTTTCGACATTGTCATTGATTATTAATTAAGTAAAATTGAGTATTATATAGAAATAGTTCTTTAAAAAGAGTCAACCACGTGGCGTACATACAAAACACTGTGATCCCATTCATCCAAAATCAAACAAAAATTTGTGATAATGATCACCAAGTGGAACATAACCTAAATCTGTTTGTTTTGTTCGCACTTTTTAAATGCGACTATAGGTGCACTCCATTTGACACTATTTTCACTTCGAAGCGTTTGATGGACCAATCAAAGCGAAGACACTTGCGCTTCGAAGCGAAGAAAGCGTCATGCGGAACGCATTTAAAATATTAATCGAACGTATCGATTGGCTATCGAATAGAGAATTTTTATAGTTTCTATCGAGATTCTACAATCGATACAATCTACACAATCGATATTTTATTTAAGGAAAAATTTGCAAACATTCATAATAAGGCAATGTTCTTTTTAAATAAAAAAATATTTAAAAAAATTAATAAAGAAAAGGAAAGCGCGATATAAGAAATTAATTTTTTCGTATATATATAAAGACTCATATGTATATATATAAAACACAATTTCGCAATTAATATAAATAAACTAATATTAAACTTTAAATTTGTTATATATACGTTTTGTGCTGAAAACTTTGAGAAAAAAAGAAATCAGTCTTAATCACATATAAATAAGTCTCTTCCAAATTTGTACATATATCTTTGTTTTTTTTCTAAACTAGAACAACACACAAGTGCGCGCCATACGCGAACTATTCTTCGATTTTATATAAAAAAAAATAATATTTTTATATAAAGTTTGTTTCAACTTGATTAATATTTTTTGATAGAAATAAGCTGATTAAAGCGTTAATTTGTTAATTAAATTTAAAAATAATAGTATGTAAGAAATTATAAAATAATATGTTTTAAATAAAATGTTATAGTACATTAAACTCGATTAATATTTTTTTACAGAAATCAGCTGATAATTGTGCGCAGTATGGGGTCCGCGGTTTAAAAATATTAATTTTCAATATTTTAAAGCGAGACAAAAATTAATCTTTCATATATTTTATCAGTACATTGTCTGCACATTATGATGGTACCATCACCATACCAGCGTACTACCTTTTTGGTCTAATAAACGTAAAATGAATCCGCGCCGTATGGGATCCGCGGCTTAAAAATTTTAATTTTCAGTATTTTAAAACGCGCCAAAAATTATTCGTTTACATATTTCAACAGTACATTGCCTGCACATTATGATGGTACCATCACCATACCAGCCTACAAACGTTTTGGTGTAATATACGTAATATAATTGTGCGCCGTATGTGATCCGCGGCTTAAAAATTTTAATTTACTATATTTTAAAACGAGCCAAAAATTAATCGTATATAAGTTTCAATAGTGTATTGTTTGCAGATTATTTTGGTACCATAAGCATACCAGCGTACTACCTTTTTGGTCTAATAAACGTAAAATGAATCCGCGCCGTATGTCATCCGCGGCTTAAAAATTTTAATTTTCAGTATTTTAAAACGCGCCAAAAATTATTCGTTTACATATTTCAACAGTACATTGCCTGCACATTATGATGGTACCATCACCATACCAGCCTACAAACTTTTTGGTATAATATACGTAAAATGAATCCGCGCCGTATGGGGTCAGCGGCTTAAAATTTTAATTTTTAATATTATGCGTAACTCTCTATATACATATATCGCGGTATTAGATGTACTCATTTACTGCGCATTCGCAATTCGAATTATATTAAGATTATCGAAAAGTGTCGGACGAAATATATTTATGACTCTAATTAAGGAAATATTTATTGTCCTTAAAAATTGCTACGGAACCTTAATTGTTAATTTGGATTTATGTCTCACTTCTATTTTTAACTTAATAAATATATTACTTTATAATTAAATGAATAAATTAAAAAATATTAATATAGCGAGCTAATTAAATATTAAAATAATAATATGTTATAATAATTATAAAATAGCAATATGTTGTGAATAATATGTTGTAATATTTTATCCTCGATTAATATTTTTGTTACAAAAATCAGCTGATTAAAACGTAAAATTGCTAATTAATTCTTAAAATAAGAATATGTTATAACATTTAAAATAATAATATGTTTTAGATAATGTATTATAATTCCTTAAATTCGATTAATATTTATAACAGCTATCAGTTGATTTCTGTCAAAAAATATTAATCGCAGATAAGGCATTATAACATATTATTTATAACATTATTATATTAATTTTTATAACATATTTTTATGATAAAATTTAATTAGCAATGTAATGCTTTAATCATCTGATTTCTATCAAAAAATATTAACCAAGTTTAAACAAACTTTATATAAAAATATTATTCTTTTTTATTTAAAATCGAGAAATGGCATAACGCGCGCTTTTGTTATTCTAATCTTTTTCTAAAAAAGACATTAAGTCGATTCTCGCAAGTATTTTTGCCTTTTTTCCGCCAAAATATTAATCAAGTTTAAAGTATAATAACATATTATTTAAAACATTATTATCTTATTTTACTTTTTGGACTAACTGTCAAACTGCTAACTGCTAACCCTCGCGATGACAGCCTTTCGATGCTACGAATATAATATACAACGCGAATGTCAAAAATATTAATCAAGCTTAAAGTATTATCACATATTACTTAAAACATATTATTATTTTATTTAATATTATTTTAGACTAACTGTCAAACTGCTAACTGCTAACCCTCGCGATGACAGCCTTTCGATGCAACGAATATAACACACAACGCGAATGTCAAAAAAATTAATCAAGCTTAAAGTATTATCACATATTATTTAAAACATATTATTATTTTATTTAATATTATTTTAGACTAACTGTCAAACTGCTAACTTCTAACCCTCGCGATGACAGCCTTTCGATGCAACGAATATAACACACAACGCGAATGTCAAAAATATTAATTAAGCTTAAAGTATTATCACATATTATTTAAAACATTATTATTTTATTTAATTTTATTTTGATCAAACTGCTAAATGTTAACCCTCGCGAAGACAGTCTTTCGATGCTACGAATATAACACACAACGCGAATCGACAGAGAACCAATCAGCATTGCGGAAAAGAGGCAACAATAATTCGAGGCTTTCGAGAATCGACTTAACATGCCTTTTTTACAGAAAGGAAGGAACGTATTAAAAAATTTGTACGCTGGTGTCTGCATGGTACGAAAAGATTCTGTAATCAATGTACTATTAAAATGTATAATCGATGAATTTTTGGCTCGTCTTAAAATATAAGATATCGATACTTTTTTGACGCGGACCCTGTGCGACGCATCCTTATTTTATGTTTATCGTATTAAAAAATTTGTACGCTGGTGTCTGCATGGTACCAAAAGATTCTGTAATCAATGTACTATTAAAATGTATAATCGATGAATTTTTGGCTCGTCTTAAAATATTAGAAATGGATACTTTTTTGCCGCTGACCCTATGCGACGCATCCTTATTTTATGTATATCATATTAAAAATTTGTACGCTGGTGTCTGCTTGGTACCAAATAATTCTGTTATTAATGTACTATTAAAATGTATAATCGATGAATTTTTGGCTCTTCTTAAAATATTAGAAATTGATACTTTTTTGACGCGGACCCTGTGCGACGCATCCTTATTTTATGTATATCATATTAAAAAATTTGTACGCTGGTGTCTGCTTGGTATCAAATATTTCTGTAATCAATGTACTATTAAAATGTATAATCGATGAATTTTTGGCTCGTCTTAAAATATTGGAAATCCATACTGTTTTGACGCGGACCCTGTGCGACGCATCCTTATTTTATGTTTATTGTATTAAAAAATTTGTACGCTAGTGTCTGCATGGTACCAAAATATTCTATAATCAATGTACTATTAAAATGTATAATCGATGAATTTTTGGCTCGTCTTAAAATATTAGAAATCGATACTTTTTTACCGCTAACGCTATGCGACGCATCCTTATCTTATGTATATCATATTAAAAAATTTGTACGCTGGTGTCTGCTTGGTACCAAATAATTCTGTTATTAATGTACTATTAAAATGTATAATCGATGAATTTTTGGCTCTTCTTAAAATATTAGAAATTGATACTTTTCTGACGCGGACCCTGTGCGACGCATCCTTATTTTATGTATATCATATTAAAAAATTTGTACGCTGGTGTCTGCTTGGTACAAAAAGATTCTATAATCAATGTACTATTAAAATGTATAATCGATGAATTTTTGGCTCGTCTTAAAATATTAGAAATTAATACATTTATGCCGGTGACCCTATGCGACGCATCTTTAATTTATGTATATCAAGTTAAAAAATTTGTACGCTGGTGTCTGTTTGGTACCAAATGATTCTATAATCAATGTACTATTAAAATGTATAATCGATGAATTTTTGGCTCGTCTTAAAATATTAGAAATCGATACTTTTTTACCGCTGACCCTATGCGACGCATTCTTAATTTATGTATAGCAAATGAAAAAGTTTATATGCTGTTGTCTGCTTGGTACCAAAAGATTCTGTAATCAATGTACTAATAAAATGTATAATCGATGAATTTTTGGCTCGTCTTGAAAAAGTAGAAATTTATACTTTCTTGACGCGGACCCTGTGCGACGCATCCTTATTTTATGTATATCATATTAAAAAATTTGTACGCTGGTGTCTGCTTGGTACCAAATAATTCTGTTATTAATGTACTATTAAAATGTATAATCGATGAATTTTTGGCTCTTCTTAAAATATTAGAAATTGATACTTTTTTGACGCGGACACAGTGCGACGCATCCTTATTTTATGTTTATCAAATTAAAAAATTTGTACGCTGGTGTCTGCTTGGTATCAAATAATTCTGTAATCAATGTACTATTAAAATGTAAAATCGATGAATTTTTGGCTCGTCTCAAAATATTGGAAATCGATACTTTTTACCGCTGACCCTATGCAACGCAACCTTATTTTATGTTTATCAAGTTAAAAAATTTGTACGCTGGTGTCTGTTTGGTACCAAATGATTCTGTAATCAATGTACTATTAAAATGTATAATCGATGAATTTTTGGCTCTTCTTAAAATATTAGAAATTGATACTTTTTTGACGCGGACCCTGTGCGACGCATCCTTATTTTATGTATATCATATTAAAAAATTTGTATGCTGGTGTCTGCTTGGTACCAAAAGATTCTATAATCAATGTACTATTAAAATGTATAATCGATGAATTTTTGGCTCGTCTTAAAATATTAGAAATCGATACTTTTTTACCGCTGACCCTATGCGACGCATCTTTATCTTATGTATATCATATTAAAAAATTTGTACGCTGGTGTCTGCTTGGTACCAAATAATTCTGTTATTAATGTACTATTAAAATGTATAATCGATGAATTTTTGGCTCTTCTTAAAATATTAGAAATTGATACTTTTTTGACGCGGACTCTGTGCGACGCATCCTTATTTTATGTATATCATATTAAAAAATTTGTACGCTGGTGTCTGCTTGGTACCAAAAGATTCTATAATCAATGTACTATTAAAATGTATAATCGATGAATTTTTGGCTCGTCTTAAAATATTAGAAATCGATACTTTTTTACCGCTGACCCTATGCGACGCATACTTATCTTATGTATATCATATTAAAAAATTTGTACGCTGGTGTCTGCTTGGTACCAAATAATTCTATTATTAATGTACTATTAAAATGTATAATCGATGAATTTTTGGCTCTTCTTAAAATATTAGAAATTGATACTTTTTTGACGCGGACCATGTGCGACGCATCCTTATTTTATGTATATCATATTAAAAAATTTGTACGCTGGTGTCTGCTTGGTACCAAAAGATTCTATAATCAATGTACTATTAAAATGTATAATCGATGAATTTTTGGCTCGTCTTAAAATATTAGAAATCCATACTTTTTTACCGCTGACCCTATGCGACGCATACTTATCTTATGTATATCATATTAAAAAATTTGTACGCTGGTGTCTGCTTGGTACCAAATAATTCTGTTATTAATGTACTATTAAAATGGATAATCGATGAATTTTTGGCTCTTCTTAAAATATTAGAAATTGATACTTTTTTGACGCGGACCCTGTGCGACGCATCCATATTTTATGTATATCATATTAAAAAATTTGTACGCTGGTGTCTGCTTGGTACCAAAAGATTCTATAATCAATGTACTATTAAAATGTATAATCGATGAATTTTTGGCTCGTCTTAAAATATTAGAAATTGATACTTTTTTACCGCTGACCCTATGCGACGCATACATATCTTATGTATATCATATTAAAAAATTTGTACGCTGGTGTCTGCTTGGTACCAAAAGATTCTATAATCAATGTACTATTAAAATGTATAATCGATGAATTTTTGGCTCGTCTTAAAATATTAGAAATCGATACTTTTTTACGGCTGACCCTATGCGACGCATACTTATCTTATGTATATCATATTAAAAAATTTGTACGCTGGTGTCTGCTTGGTACCAAATAATTCTGTTATTAATGTACTATTAAAATGTATAATCGATGAATTTTGGCTCTTCTTAAAATATTAGAAATTGATACTTTTTTGACGCGGACCCTGTGCGACGCATCCATATTTTATGTATATCATATTAAAAAATTTGTACGCTGGTGTCTGCTTGGTACCAAAAGATTCTATAATCAATGTACTATTAAAATGTATAATCGATGAATTTTTGGCTCGTCTTAAAATATTAGAAATCGATACTTTTTTACCGCTGACCCTATGCGACGCATACTTATCTTATGTATATCATATTAAAAAATTTGTACGCTGGTGTCTGCTTGGTACCAAATAATTCTGTTATTAATGTACTATTAAAATGTATAATCGATGAATTTTTGGCTCTTCTTAAAATATTAGAAATTGATACTTTTTTGACGCGGACCCTGTGCGACGCATCCTTATTTTATGTATATCATATTAAAAAATTTTTACGCTGGTGTCTGCTTGGTATCAAATAATTCTGTAATCAATGTACTATTAAAATGTATAATCGATGAATTTTTGGCTCGTCTTAAAATATTGGAAATCCATACTGTTTTGACGCGGACCCTGTGCGACGCATCCTTATTTTATGTTCATTGTATTAAAAAATTTGTACGCTAGTGTCTGCATGGTACCAAAATATTCTATAATCAATGTACTATTAAAATGTATAATAGATGAATTTTTGGCTCTTCTTAAAATATTAGAAATTGATACTTTTATGACGCGGACCCTGTGCGACGCATCCTTATTTTATGTATATCATATTAAAAAATTTGTACGCTGGTGTCTGCTTGGTACCAAATAATTCTGTCATTAATGTACTATTAAAATGTATAATCGATGAATTTTTGGCTCTTCTTAAAATATTAGAAATTGATACTTTTTTGACGCGGACCCTGTGCGACGCATCCTTATTTTATGTATATCATATTAAAAAATTTGTACGCTGGTGTCTGCTTGGTACCAAATAATTCTGTTATTAATGTACTATTAAAATGTATAATCGATGAATTTTTGGCTCTTCTTAAAATATTAGAAATTGATACTTTTTTGACGCGGACCCTGTGCGACGCATCCTTATTTTATGTATATCATATTAAAAAATTTGTACGCTGGTGTCTGCTTGGTACCAAAAGATTCTATAATCAATGTACTATTAAAATGTATAATCGATGAATTTTCGGCTCGTCTTAAAATATTAGAAATCGATACTTTTTTACCGCTGACCCTATGCGACGCATACTTATCTTATGTATATCATATTAAAAAATTTGTACGCTGGTGTCTGCTTGGTACCAAATAATTCTGTTATTAATGTACTATTAAAATGTATAATCGATGAATTTTTGGCTCTTCTTAAAATATTAGAAATTCATACTTTTTTGACGCGGACCCTGTGCGACGCATCCTTATTTCATGTATATCATATTAAAAAATTTGTACGCTGGTGTCTGCTTGGTACCAAAAGATTCTATAATCAATGTACTATTAAAATGTATAATCGATGAATTTTTGGCTCGTCTTAATATATTAGAAATCGATACTTTTTTACCGCTGACCCTATGCGACGCATACTTATCTTATGTATATCATATTAAAAAATTTGTACGCTGGTGTCTGCTAGGTACCAAATAATTCTGTTATTAATGTACTATTAAAATGTATAATCGATGAATTTTTGGCTCTTCTTAAAATATTAGAAATTGATACTTTTTTGACGCGGACTCTGTGCGACGCATCCTTATTTTATGTATATCATATTAAAAAATTTGTACGCTGGTGTCTGCTTGGTACCAAAAGATTCTATAATCAATGTACTATTAAAATGTATAATCGATGAATTTTTGGCTCGTCTTAAAATATTAGAAATCGATACTTTTTTACCGCTGACCCTATGCGACGCATACTTATCTTATGTATATCATATTAAAAAATTTGTACGCTGGTGTCTGCTTGGTACCAAATAATTCTGTTATTAATGTACTATTAAAATGTATAATCGATGAATTTTTGGCTCTTCTTAAAATATTAGAAATTGATACTTTTTTGACGCGGACCATGTGCGACGCATCCTTATTTTATGTATATCATATTAAAAAATTTGTACGCTGGTGTCTGCTTGGTACCAAAAGATTCTATAATCAATGTACTATTAAAATGTATAATCGATGAATTTTTGGCTCGTCTTAAAATATTAGAAATCGATACTTTTTTACCGCTGACCCTATGCGACGCATACTTATCTTATGTATATCATATTAAAAAATTTGTACGCTGGTGTCTGCTTGGTACCAAATAATTCTGTTATTAATGTACTATTAAAATGGATAATCGATGAATTTTTGGCTCTTCTTAAAATATTAGAAATTGATACTTTTTTGACGCGGACCCTGTGCGACGCATCCATATTTTATGTATATCATATTAAAAAATTTGTACGCTGGTGTCTGCTTGGTACCAAAAGATTCAATAATCAATGTACTATTAAAATGTATAATCGATGAATTTTTGGCTCGTCTTAAAATATTAGAAATTGATACTTTTTTACCGCTGACCCTATGCGACGCATACATATCTTATGTATATCATATTAAAAAATTTGTACGCTGGTGTCTGCTTGGTACCAAAAGATTCTATAATCAATGTACTATTAAAATGTATAATCGATGAATTTTTGGCTCGTCTTAAAATATTAGAAATCGATACTTTTTTACGGCTGACCCTATGCGACGCATACTTATCTTATGTATATCATATTAAAAAATTTGTACGCTGGTGTCTGCTTGGTACCAAATAATTCTGTTATTAATGTACTATTAAAATGTATAATCGATGAATTTTTGGCTCTTCTTAAAATATTAGAAATTGATACTTTTTTGACGCGGACCCTGTGCGACGCATCCATATTTTATGTATATCATATTAAAAAATTTGTACGCTGGTGTCTGCTTGGTACCAAAAGATTCTATAATCAATGTACTATTAAAATGTATAATCGATGAATTTTTGGCTCGTCTTAAAATATTAGAAATCGATACTTTTTTACCGCTGACCCTATGCGACGCATACTTATCTTATGTATATCATATTAAAAAATTTGTACGCTGGTGTCTGCTTGGTACCAAATAATTCTGTTATTAATGTACTATTAAAATGTATAATCGATGAATTTTTGGCTCTTCTTAAAATATTAGAAATTGATACTTTTTTGACGCGGACCCTGTGCGACGCATCCTTATTTTATGTATATCATATTAAAAAATTTTTACGCTGGTGTCTGCTTGGTATCAAATAATTCTGTAATCAATGTACTATTAAAATGTATAATCGATGAATTTTTGGCTCGTCTTAAAATATTGGAAATCCATACTGTTTTGACGCGGACCCTGTGCGACGCATCCTTATTTTATGTTCATTGTATTAAAAAATTTGTACGCTAGTGTCTGCATGGTACCAAAATATTCTATAATCAATGTACTATTAAAATGTATAATCGATGAATTTTTGGCTCTTCTTAAAATATTAGAAATTGATACTTTTATGACGCGGACCCTGTGCGACGCATCCTTATTTTATGTATATCATATTAAAAAATTTGTACGCTGGTGTCTGCTTGGTACCAAATAATTCTGTCATTAATGTACTATTAAAATGTATAATCGATGAATTTTTGGCTCTTCTTAAAATATTAGAAATTGATACTTTTTTGACGCGGACCCTGTGCGACGCATCCTTATTTTATGTATATCATATTAAAAAATTTGTACGCTGGTGTCTGCTTGGTACCAAATAATTCTGTTATTAATGTACTATTAAAATGTATAATCGATGAATTTTTGGCTCTTCTTAAAATATTAGAAATTGATACTTTTTTGACGCGGACCCTGTGCGACGCATCCTTATTTTATGTATATCATATTAAAAAATTTGTACGCTGGTGTCTGCTTGGTACCAAAAGATTCTATAATCAATGTACTATTAAAATGTATAATCGATGAATTTTCGGCTCGTCTTAAAATATTAGAAATCGATACTTTTTTACCGCTGACCCTATGCGACGCATACTTATCTTATGTATATCATATTAAAAAATTTGTACGCTGGTGTCTGCTTGGTACCAAATAATTCTGTTATTAATGTACTATTAAAATGTATAATCGATGAATTTTTGGCTCTTCTTAAAATATTAGAAATTCATACTTTTTTGACGCGGACCCTGTGCGACGCATCCTTATTTCATGTATATCATATTAAAAAATTTGTACGCTGGTGTCTGCTTGGTACCAAAAGATTCTATAATCAATGTACTATTAAAATGTATAATCGATGAATTTTTGGCTCGTCTTAATATATTAGAAATCGATACTTTTTTACCGCTGACCCTATGCGACGCATACTTATCTTATGTATATCATATTAAAAAATTTGTACGCTGGTGTCTGCTAGGTACCAAATAATTCTGTTATTAATGTACTATTAAAATGTATAATCGATGAATTTTTGGCTCTTCTTAAAATATTAGAAATTGATACTTTTTTGACTCGGACCCTGTGCGACGCATCCTTATTTTATGTATATCATATTAAAAAATTTGTACGCTGGTGTCTGCTTGGTACCAAATAATTCTGTTATTAATGTACTATTAAAATGTATAATCGATGAATATTTGGCTCTTCTTAAAATATTAGAAATTGATACTTTTTTGACGCGGACCCTGTGCGACGCATCCTTATTTTATGTATATCATATTAAAAAATTTGTACGCTGGTGTCTGCTTGGTACCAAATAATTCTGTTATTAATGTACTATTAAAATGTATAATCGATGAATTTTTGGCTCTTCTTAAAATATTAGAAATTGATACTTTTTTGACGCGGACCCTGTGCGACGCATCCTTATTTTATGTATATCATATTAAAAAATTTGTACGCTGGTGTCTGCTTGGTACCAAAAGATTCTATAATCAATGTACTATTAAAATGTATAATCGATGAATTTTTGGCTCGTCTTAAAATATTAGAAATCGATACTTTTTTACCGCTGACCCTATGCGACGCATACTTATCTTATGTATATCATATTAAAAAATTTGTACGCTGGTGTCTGCTTGGTACCAAATAATTCTGTTATTAATGTACTATTAAAATGTATAATCGATGAATTTTTGGCTCTTCTTAAAATATTAGAAATTGATACTTTTTTGACGCGGACCCTGTGCGACGCATCCTTATTTTATGTATATCATATTAAAAAATTTGTACGCTGGTGTCTGCTTGGTACCAAAAGATTCTATAATCAATGTACTATTAAAATGTATAATCGATGAATTTTTGGCTCGTCTTAAAATATTAGAAATCGATACTTTTTTACCGCTGACCCTATGCGACGCATACTTATCTTATGTATATCATATTAAAAAATTTGTACGCTGGTGTCTGCTTGGAACCAAATAATTCTGTTATTAATGTACTATTAAAATGTATAATCGATGAATTTTTGGCTCTTCTTAAAATATTAGAAATTGATACTTTTTTGACGCGGACCCTGTGCGACGCATCCTTATCTTATGTATATCATATTAAAAAATTTGTACGCTGGTGTCTGCTTGGTACCAAATAATTCTGTTATTAATGTACTATTAAAATGTATAATCGATGAATTTTTGGCTCTTCTTAAAATATTAGAAATTGATACTTTTTTGACGCGGACCCTGTGCGACGCATCCTTATTTTATGTATATCATATTAAAAAATTTGTACGCTGGTGTCTGCTTGGTACCAAAAGATTCTATAATCATTGTACTATTAAAATGTATAATGGATGAATTTTCGGCTCGTCTTAAAATATTAGAAATCGATACTTTTTTACCGCTGACCCTATGCGACGCATACTTATCTTATGTATATCATATTAAAAAATTTGTACGCTGGTGTCTGCTAGGTACCAAATAATTCTGTTATTAATGTACTATTAAAATGTATAATCGATGAATTTTTGGCTCTTCTTAAAATATTAGAAATTGATACTTTTTTGACTCGGACCCTGTGCGACGCATCCTTATTTTATGTATATCATATTAAAAAATTAGTACGCTGGTGTCTGCTTGGTACCAAATAATTCTGTTATTAATTTACTATTAAAATGATAATCGATGAATTTTTGGCTCTTCTTAAAATATTAGAAATTGATACTTTTTTGACGCGGACCCTGTGCGACGCATCCTTATTTTATGTATATCATATTAAAAAATTTGTACGCTGGTGTCTGCTTGGTACCAAATAATTCTGTTATTAATGTACTATTAAAATGTATAATCGATGAATTTTTGGCTCTTCTTAAAATATTAGAAATTGATACTTTTTTGACGCGGACCCTGTGCGACGCATCATTATTTTATGTATATCATATTAAAAAATTTGTACGCTGGTGTCTGCTTGGTACCAAAAGATTCTATAATCAATGTACTATTAAAATGTATAATCGATGAATTTTTGGCTCGTCTTAAAATATTAGAAATCGATACTTTTTTACCGCTGACCCTATGCGACGCATACTTATCTTATGTATATCATATTAAAAAATTTGTACGCTGGTGTCTGCTTGGTACCAAATAATTCTGTTATTAATGTACTATTAAAATGTATAATCGATGAATTTTTGGCTCTTCTTAAAATATTAGAAATTGATACTTTTTTGACGCGGACCCTGTGCGACGCATCCTTATTTTATGTATATCATATAAAAACATTTGTACGCTGGTGTCTGCTTGGTACCAAAAGATTCTATAATCAATGTACTATTAAAATGTATAATCGATGAATTTTTGGCTCGTCTTAAAATATTAGAAATCGATACTTTTTTACCGCTGACCCTATGCGACGCATACTTATCTTATGTATATCATATTAAAAAATTTGTACGCTGGTGTCTGCTAGGTACCAAATAATTCTGTTATTAATGTACTATTAAAATGTATAATCGATGAATTTTTGGCTCTTCTTAAAATATTAGAAATTGATACTTTTTTGACTCGGACCCTGTATGACGCATCCTTATTTTATGTATATCATATTAAAAAATTTGTACGCTGGTGTCTGCTTGGTACCAAATAATTCTGTTATTAATGTACTATTAAAATGTATAATCGATGAATTTTTGGCTCTTCTTAAAATATTAGAAATTGATACTTTTTTGACGCGGACCCTGTGCGACGCATCCTTATTTTATGTATATCATATTAAAAAATTTGTACGCTGGTGTCTGCTTGGTACCAAATAATTCTGTTATTAATGTACTATTAAAATGTATAATCGATGAATTTTTGGCTCTTCTTAAAATATTAGAAATTGATACTTTTTTGACGCGGACCCTGTGCGACGCATCCTTATTTTATGTATATCATATTAAAAAATTTGTACGCTGGTGTCTGCTTGGTACCAAAAGATTCTATAATCAATGTACTATTAAAATGTATAATCGATGAATTTTTGGCTCGTCTTGAAATATTAGAAATCGATACTTTTTTACCGCTGACCCTATGCGACGCATACTTATCTTATGTATATCATATTAAAAAATTTGTACGCTGGTGTCTGCTTGGTACCAAATAATTCTGTTATTAATGTACTATTAAAATGTATAATCGATGAATTTTTGGCTCTTCTTAAAATATTAGAAATTGATACTTTTTTGACGCGGACCCTGTGCGACGCATCCTTATTTTATGTATATCATATTAAAAAATTTGTACGCTGGTGTCTGCTTGGTACCAAAAGATTCTATAATCAATGTACTATTAAAATGTATAATCGATGAATTTTTGGCTCGTCTTAAAATATTAGAAATCGATACTTTTTTACCGCTGACCCTATGCGACGCATACTTATCTTATGTATATCATATTAAAAAATTTGTACGCTTGTGTGTGCTTGGTACCAAATAATTCTGTTATTAATGTACTATTAAAATGTATAATCGATGAATTTTTGGCTCTTCTTAAAATATTAGAAATTGATACTTTTTTGACGCGGACCCTGTGCGACGCATCCTTATTTTATGTATATCATATTAAAAAATTTGTACGCTGGTGTCTGCTTGGTACCAAAAGATTCTATAATGAATGTACTATTAAAATGTATAATCGATGAATTTTTGGCTCGTCTTGAAATATTAGAAATCGATACTTTTTTACCGCTGACCCTATGCGACGCATACTTATCTTATGTATATCATATTAAAAAATTTGTACGCTGGTGTCTGCTTGGTACCAAATAATTCTGTTATTAATGTACTATTAAAATGTATAATCGATGAATTTTTGGCTCTTCTTAAAATATTAGAAATTGATACTTTTTTGACGCGGACCCTGTGCGACGCATCCTTATTTTATGTATATCATATTAAAAAATTTGTACGCTGGTGTCTGCTTGGTACCAAAAGATTCTATAATCAATGTACTATTAAAATGTATAATCGATGAATTTTTGGCTCGTCTTAAAATATTAGAAATCGATACTTTTTTACCGCTGACCCTATGCGACGCATACTTATCTTATGTATATCATATTAAAAAATTTGTACGCTGGTGTCTGCTTGGTACCAAATAATTCTGTTATTAATGTACTATTAAAATGTATAATCGATGAATTTTTGGCTCTTCTTAAAATATTAGAAATTGATACTTTTTTGACGCGGACCATGTGCGACGCATCCTTATTTTATGTATATCATATTAAAAAATTTGTACGCTGGTGTCTGCTTGGTACCAAAAGATTCTATAATCAATGTACTATTAAAATGTATAATCGATGAATTTTTGGCTCGTCTTAAAATATTAGAAATCGATACTTTTTTACCGCTGACCCTATGCGACGCATACTTATCTTATGTATATCATATTAAAAAATTTGTACGCTGGTGTCTGCTTGGTACCAAATAATTCTGTTATTAATGTACTATTAAAATGGATAATCGATGAATTTTTGGCTCTTCTTAAAATATTAGAAATTGATACTTTTTTGACGCGGACCCTGTGCGACGCATCCATATTTTATGTATATCATATTAAAAAATTTGTACGCTGGTGTCTGCTTGGTACCAAAAGATTCAATAATCAATGTACTATTAAAATGTATAATCGATGAATTTTTGGCTCGTCTTAAAATATTAGAAATTGATACTTTTTTACCGCTGACCCTATGCGACGCATACATATCTTATGTATATCATATTAAAAAATTTGTACGCTGGTGTCTGCTTGGTACCAAAAGATTCTATAATCAATGTACTATTAAAATGTATAATCGATGAATTTTTGGCTCGTCTTAAAATATTAGAAATCGATACTTTTTTACGGCTGACCCTATGCGACGCATACTTATCTTATGTATATCATATTAAAAAATTTGTACGCTGGTGTCTGCTTGGTACCAAATAATTCTGTTATTAATGTACTATTAAAATGTATAATCGATGAATTTTTGGCTCTTCTTAAAATATTAGAAATTGATACTTTTTTGACGCGGACCCTATGCGACGCATCCATATTTTATGTATATCATATTAAAAAATTTGTACGCTGGTGTCTGCTTGGTACCAAAAGATTCTATAATCAATGTACTATTAAAATGTATAATCGATGAATTTTTGGCTCGTCTTAAAATATTAGAAATCGATACTTTTTTACCGCTGACCCTATGCGACGCATACTTATCTTATGTATATCATATTAAAAAATTTGTACGCTGGTGTCTGCTTGGTACCAAATAATTCTGTTATTAATGTACTATTAAAATGTATAATCGATGAATTTTTGGCTCTTCTTAAAATATTAGAAATTGATACTTTTTTGACGCGGACCCTGTGCGACGCATCCTTATTTTATGTATATCATATTAAAAAATTTTTACGCTGGTGTCTGCTTGGTATCAAATAATTCTGTAATCAATGTACTATTAAAATGTATAATCGATGAATTTTTGGCTCGTCTTAAAATATTGGAAATCCATACTGTTTTGACGCGGACCCTGTGCGACGCATCCTTATTTTATGTTCATTGTATTAAAAAATTTGTACGCTAGTGTCTGCATGGTACCAAAATATTCTATAATCAATGTACTATTAAAATGTATAATCGATGAATTTTTGGCTCTTCTTAAAATATTAGAAATGGATACTTTTATGACGCGGACCCTGTGCGACGCATCCTTATTTTATGTATATCATATTAAAAAATTTGTACGCTGGTGTCTGCTTGGTACCAAATAATTCTGTCATTAATGTACTATTAAAATGTATAATCGATGAATTTTTGGCTCTTCTTAAAATATTAGAAATTGATACTTTTTTGACGCGGACCCTGTGCGACGCATCCTTATTTTATGTATATCATATTAAAAAATTTGTACGCTGGTGTCTGCTTGGTACCAAAAGATTCTATAATCAATGTACTATTAAAATGTATAATCGATGAATTTTCGGCTCGTCTTAAAATATTAGAAATCGATACTTTTTTACCGCTGACCCTATGCGACGCATACTTATCTTATGTATATCATATTAAAAAATTTGTACGCTGGTGTCTGCTTGGTACCAAATAATTCTGTTATTAATGTACTATTAAAATGTATAATCGATGAATTTTTGGCTCTTCTTAAAATATTAGAAATTCATACTTTTTTGACGCGGACCCTGTGCGACGCATCCTTATTTCATGTATATCATATTAAAAAATTTGTACGCTGGTGTCTGCTTGGTACCAAAAGATTCTATAATCAATGTACTATTAAAATGTATAATCGATGAATTTTTGGCTCGTCTTAATATATTAGAAATCGATACTTTTTTACCGCTGACCCTATGCGACGCATACTTATCTTATGTATATCATATTAAAAAATTTGTACGCTGGTGTCTGCTAGGTACCAAATAATTCTGTTATTAATGTACTATTAAAATGTATAATCGATGAATTTTTGGCTCTTCTTAAAATATTAGAAATTGATACTTTTTTGACTCGGACCCTGTGCGACGCATCCTTATTTTATGTATATCATATTAAAAAATTTGTACGCTGGTGTCTGCTTGGTACCAAATAATTCTGTTATTAATGTACTATTAAAATGTATAATCGATGAATATTTGGCTCTTCTTAAAATATTAGAAATTGATACTTTTTTGACGCGGACCCTGTGCGACGCATCCTTATTTTATGTATATCATATTAAAAAATTTGTACGCTGGTGTCTGCTTGGTACCAAATAATTCTGTTATTAATGTACTATTAAAATGTATAATCGATGAATTTTTGGCTCTTCTTAAAATATTAGAAATTGATACTTTTTTGACGCCGACCCTGTGCGACGCATCCTTATTTTATGTATATCATATTAAAAAATTTGTACGCTGGTGTCTGCTTGGTACCAAAAGATTCTATAATCAATGTACTATTAAAATGTATAATCGATGAATTTTTGGCTCGTCTTAAAATATTAGAAATCGATACTTTTTTACCGCTGACCCTATGCGACGCATACTTATCTTATGTATATCATATTAAAAAATTTGTACGCTGGTGTCTGCTTGGTACCAAATAATTCTGTTATTAATGTACTATTAAAATGTATAATCGATGAATTTTTGGCTCTTCTTAAAATATTAGAAATTGATACTTTTTTGACGCGGACCCTGTGCGACGCATCCTTATTTTATGTATATCATATTAAAAAATTTGTACGCTGGTGTCTGCTTGGTACCAAAAGATTCTATAATCAATGTACTATTAAAATGTATAATCGATGAATTTTTGGCTCGTCTTAAAATATTAGAAATCGATACTTTTTTACCGCTGACCCTATGCGACGCATACTTATCTTATGTATATCATATTAAAAAATTTGTACGCTGGTGTCTGCTTGGAACCAAATAATTCTGTTATTAATGTACTATTAAAATGTATAATCGATGAATTTTTGGCTCTTCTTAAAATATTAGAAATTGATACTTTTTTGACGCGGACCCTGTGCGACGCATCCTTATCTTATGTATATCATATTAAAAAATTTGTACGCTGGTGTCTGCTTGGTACCAAATAATTCTGTTATTAATGTACTATTAAAATGTATAATCGATGAATTTTTGGCTCTTCTTAAAATATTAGAAATTGATACTTTTTTGACGCGGACCCTGTGCGACGCATCCTTATTTTATGTATATCATATTAAAAAATTTGTACGCTGGTGTCTGCTTGGTACCAAAAGATTCTATAATCATTGTACTATTAAAATGTATAATGGATGAATTTTCGGCTCGTCTTAAAATATTAGAAATCGATACTTTTTTACCGCTGACCCTATGCGACGCATACTTATCTTATGTATATCATATTAAAAAATTTGTACGCTGGTGTCTGCTAGGTACCAAATAATTCTGTTATTAATGTACTATTAAAATGTATAATCGATGAATTTTTGGCTCTTCTTAAAATATTAGAAATTGATACTTTTTTGACTCGGACCCTGTGCGACGCATCCTTATTTTATGTATATCATATTAAAAAATTAGTACGCTGGTGTCTGCTTGGTACCAAATAATTCTGTTATTAATTTACTATTAAAATGATAATCGATGAATTTTTGGCTCTTCTTAAAATATTAGAAATTGATACTTTTTTGACGCGGACCCTGTGCGACGCATCCTTATTTTATGTATATCATATTAAAAAATTTGTACGCTGGTGTCTGCTTGGTACCAAATAATTCTGTTATTAATGTACTATTAAAATGTATAATCGATGAATTTTTGGCTCTTCTTAAAATATTAGAAATTGATACTTTTTTGACGCGGACCCTGTGCGACGCATCATTATTTTATGTATATCATATTAAAAAATTTGTACGCTGGTGTCTGCTTGGTACCAAAAGATTCTATAATCAATGTACTATTAAAATGTATAATCGATGAATTTTTGGCTCGTCTTAAAATATTAGAAATCGATACTTTTTTACCGCTGACCCTATGCGACGCATACTTATCTTATGTATATCATATTAAAAAATTTGTACGCTGGTGTCTGCTTGGTACCAAATAATTCTGTTATTAATGTACTATTAAAATGTATAATCGATGAATTTTTGGCTCTTCTTAAAATATTAGAAATTGATACTTTTTTGACGCGGACCCTGTGCGACGCATCCTTATTTTATGTATATCATATAAAAACATTTGTACGCTGGTGTCTGCTTGGTACCAAAAGATTCTATAATCAATGTACTATTAAAATGTATAATCGATGAATTTTTGGCTCGTCTTAAAATATTAGAAATCGATACTTTTTTACCGCTGACCCTATGCGACGCATACTTATCTTATGTATATCATATTAAAAAATTTGTACGCTGGTGTCTGCTAGGTACCAAATAATTCTGTTATTAATGTACTATTAAAATGTATAATCGATGAATTTTTGGCTCTTCTTAAAATATTAGAAATTGATACTTTTTTGACTCGGACCCTGTATGACGCATCCTTATTTTATGTATATCATATTAAAAAATTTGTACGCTGGTGTCTGCTTGGTACCAAATAATTCTGTTATTAATGTACTATTAAAATGTATAATCGATGAATTTTTGGCTCTTCTTAAAATATTAGAAATTGATACTTTTTTGACGCGGACCCTGTGCGACGCATCCTTATTTTATGTATATCATATTAAAAAATTTGTACGCTGGTGTCTGCTTGGTACCAAATAATTCTGTTATTAATGTACTATTAAAATGTATAATCGATGAATTTTTGGCTCTTCTTAAAATATTAGAAATTGATACTTTTTTGACGCGGACCCTGTGCGACGCATCCTTATTTTATGTATATCATATTAAAAAATTTGTACGCTGGTGTCTGCTTGGTACCAAAAGATTCTATAATCAATGTACTATTAAAATGTATAATCGATGAATTTTTGGCTCGTCTTGAAATATTAGAAATCGATACTTTTTTACCGCTGACCCTATGCGACGCATACTTATCTTATGTATATCATATTAAAAAATTTGTACGCTGGTGTCTGCTTGGTACCAAATAATTCTGTTATTAATGTACTATTAAAATGTATAATCGATGAATTTTTGGCTCTTCTTAAAATATTAGAAATTGATACTTTTTTGACGCGGACCCTGTGCGACGCATCCTTATTTTATGTATATCATATTAAAAAATTTGTACGCTGGTGTCTGCTTGGTACCAAAAGATTCTATAATCAATGTACTATTAAAATGTATAATCGATGAATTTTTGGCTCGTCTTAAAATATTAGAAATCGATACTTTTTTACCGCTGACCCTATGCGACGCATACTTATCTTATGTATATCATATTAAAAAATTTGTACGCTTGTGTGTGCTTGGTACCAAATAATTCTGTTATTAATGTACTATTAAAATGTATAATCGATGAATTTTTGGCTCTTCTTAAAATATTAGAAATTGATACTTTTTTGACGCGGACCCTGTGCGACGCATCCTTATTTTATGTATATCATATTAAAAAATTTGTACGCTGGTGTCTGCTTGGTACCAAAAGATTCTATAATGAATGTACTATTAAAATGTATAATCGATGAATTTTTGGCTCGTCTTGAAATATTAGAAATCGATACTTTTTTACCGCTGACCCTATGCGACGCATACTTATCTTATGTATATCATATTAAAAAATTTGTACGCTGGTGTCTGCTTGGTACCAAATAATTCTGTTATTAATGTACTATTAAAATGTATAATCGATGAATTTTTGGCTCTTCTTAAAATATTAGAAATTGATACTTTTTTGACGCGGACCCTGTGCGACGCATCCTTATTTTATGTATATCATATTAAAAAATTTGTACGCTGGTGTCTGCTTGGTACCAAAAGATTCTATAATCAATGTACTATTAAAATGTATAATCGATGAATTTTTGGCTCGTCTTAAAATATTAGAAATCGATACTTTTTTACCGCTGACCCTATGCGACGCATACTTATCTTATGTATATCATATTAAAAAATTTGTACGCTGGTGTCTGCTTGGAACCAAATAATTCTGTTATTAATGTACTATTAAAATGTATAATCGATGAATTTTTGGCTCTTCTTAAAATATTAGAAATTGATACTTTTTTGACGCGGACCCTGTGCGACGCATCCTTATCTTATGTATATCATATTAAAAAATTTGTACGCTGGTGTCTGCTTGGTACCAAATAATTCTGTTATTAATGTACTATTAAAATGTATAATCGATGAATTTTTGGCTCTTCTTAAAATATTAGAAATTGATACTTTTTTGACGCGGACCCTGTGCGACGCATCCTTATTTTATGTATATCATATTAAAAAATTTGTACGCTGGTGTCTGCTTGGTACCAAAAGATTCTATAATCAATGTACTATTAAAATGTATAATCGATGAATTTTTGGCTCGTCTTAAAATATTAGAAATCGATACTTTTTTACCGCTGACCCTATGCGACGCATACTTATCTTATGTATATCATATTAAAAAATTTGTACGCTGGTGTCTGCTTGGTACCAAATAATTCTGTTATTAATGTACTATTAAAATGTATAATCGATGAATTTTTGGCTCTTCTTAAAATATTAGAAATTGATACTTTTTTGACGCGGACCCTGTGCGACGCATCCTTATTTTATGTATATCATATTAAAAAATTTGTACGCTGGTGTCTGCTTGGTACCAAAAGATTCTATAATCAATGTACTATTAAAATGTATAATCGATGAATTTTTGGCTCGTCTTAAAATATTAGAAATCGATACTTTTTTACCGCTGACCCTATGCGACGCATACTTATCTTATGTATATCTTATTAAAAAATTTGTACGCTGGTGTCTGCTTGGAACCAAATAATTCTGTTATTAATGTACTATTAAAATGTATAATCGATGAATTTTTGGCTCTTCTTAAAATATTAGAAATTGATACTTTTTTGACGCGGACCCTGTGCGACGCATCCTTATCTTAAGTATATCATATTAAAAAATTTGTACGCTGGTGTCTGCTTGGTACCAAATAATTCTGTTATTAATGTACTATTAAAATGTATAATCGATGAATTTTTGGCTCTTCTTAAAATATTAGAAATTGATACTTTTTTGACGCGGACCCTGTGCGACGCATCCTTATTTTATGTATATCATATTAAAAAATTTGTACGCTGGTGTCTGCTTGGTACCAAAAGATTCTATAATCATTGTACTATTAAAATGTATAATGGATGAATTTTCGGCTCGTCTTAAAATATTAGAAATCGATACTTTTTTACCGCTGACCCTATGCGACGCATACTTATCTTATGTATATCATATTAAAAAATTTGTACGCTGGTGTCTGCTAGGTACCAAATAATTCTGTTATTAATGTACTATTAAAATGTATAATCGATGAATTTTTGGCTCTTCTTAAAATATTAGAAATTGATACTTTTTTGACTCGGACCCTGTGCGACGCATCCTTATTTTATGTATATCATATTAAAAAATTAGTACGCTGGTGTCTGCTTGGTACCAAATAATTCTGTTATTAATTTACTATTAAAATGATAATCGATGAATTTTTGGCTCTTCTTAAAATATTAGAAATTGATACTTTTTTGACGCGGACCCTGTGCGACGCATCCTTATTTTATGTATATCATATTAAAAAATTTGTACGCTGGTGTCTGCTTGGTACCAAATAATTCTGTTATTAATGTACTATTAAAATGTATAATCGATGAATTTTTGGCTCTTCTTAAAATATTAGAAATTGATACTTTTTTGACGCGGACCCTGTGCGACGCATCATTATTTTATGTATATCATATTAAAAAATTTGTACGCTGGTGTCTGCTTGGTACCAAAAGATTCTATAATCAATGTACTATTAAAATGTATAATCGATGAATTTTTGGCTCGTCTTAAAATATTAGAAATCGATACTTTTTTACCGCTGACCCTATGCGACGCATACTTATCTTATGTATATCATATTAAAAAATTTGTACGCTGGTGTCTGCTTGGTACCAAATAATTCTGTTATTAATGTACTATTAAAATGTATAATCGATGAATTTTTGGCTCTTCTTAAAATATTAGAAATTGATACTTTTTTGACGCGGACCCTGTGCGACGCATCCTTATTTTATGTATATCATATAAAAACATTTGTACGCTGGTGTCTGCTTGGTACCAAAAGATTCTATAATCAATGTACTATTAAAATGTATAATCGATGAATTTTTGGCTCGTCTTAAAATATTAGAAATCGATACTTTTTTACCGCTGACCCTATGCGACGCATACTTATCTTATGTATATCATATTAAAAAATTTGTACGCTGGTGTCTGCTAGGTACCAAATAATTCTGTTATTAATGTACTATTAAAATGTATAATCGATGAATTTTTGGCTCTTCTTAAAATATTAGAAATTGATACTTTTTTGACTCGGACCCTGTATGACGCATCCTTATTTTATGTATATCATATTAAAAAATTTGTACGCTGGTGTCTGCTTGGTACCAAATAATTCTGTTATTAATGTACTATTAAAATGTATAATCGATGAATTTTTGGCTCTTCTTAAAATATTAGAAATTGATACTTTTTTGACGCGGACCCTGTGCGACGCATCCTTATTTTATGTATATCATATTAAAAAATTTGTACGCTGGTGTCTGCTTGGTACCAAATAATTCTGTTATTAATGTACTATTAAAATGTATAATCGATGAATTTTTGGCTCTTCTTAAAATATTAGAAATTGATACTTTTTTGACGCGGACCCTGTGCGACGCATCCTTATTTTATGTATATCATATTAAAAAATTTGTACGCTGGTGTCTGCTTGGTACCAAAAGATTCTATAATCAATGTACTATTAAAATGTATAATCGATGAATTTTTGGCTCGTCTTGAAATATTAGAAATCGATACTTTTTTACCGCTGACCCTATGCGACGCATACTTATCTTATGTATATCATATTAAAAAATTTGTACGCTGGTGTCTGCTTGGTACCAAATAATTCTGTTATTAATGTACTATTAAAATGTATAATCGATGAATTTTTGGCTCTTCTTAAAATATTAGAAATTGATACTTTTTTGACGCGGACCCTGTGCGACGCATCCTTATTTTATGTATATCATATTAAAAAATTTGTACGCTGGTGTCTGCTTGGTACCAAAAGATTCTATAATCAATGTACTATTAAAATGTATAATCGATGAATTTTTGGCTCGTCTTAAAATATTAGAAATCGATACTTTTTTACCGCTGACCCTATGCGACGCATACTTATCTTATGTATATCATATTAAAAAATTTGTACGCTTGTGTGTGCTTGGTACCAAATAATTCTGTTATTAATGTACTATTAAAATGTATAATCGATGAATTTTTGGCTCTTCTTAAAATATTAGAAATTGATACTTTTTTGACGCGGACCCTGTGCGACGCATCCTTATTTTATGTATATCATATTAAAAAATTTGTACGCTGGTGTCTGCTTGGTACCAAAAGATTCTATAATGAATGTACTATTAAAATGTATAATCGATGAATTTTTGGCTCGTCTTGAAATATTAGAAATCGATACTTTTTTACCGCTGACCCTATGCGACGCATACTTATCTTATGTATATCATATTAAAAAATTTGTACGCTGGTGTCTGCTTGGTACCAAATAATTCTGTTATTAATGTACTATTAAAATGTATAATCGATGAATTTTTGGCTCTTCTTAAAATATTAGAAATTGATACTTTTTTGACGCGGACCCTGTGCGACGCATCCTTATTTTATGTATATCATATTAAAAAATTTGTACGCTGGTGTCTGCTTGGTACCAAAAGATTCTATAATCAATGTACTATTAAAATGTATAATCGATGAATTTTTGGCTCGTCTTAAAATATTAGAAATCGATACTTTTTTACCGCTGACCCTATGCGACGCATACTTATCTTATGTATATCATATTAAAAAATTTGTACGCTGGTGTCTGCTTGGAACCAAATAATTCTGTTATTAATGTACTATTAAAATGTATAATCGATGAATTTTTGGCTCTTCTTAAAATATTAGAAATTGATACTTTTTTGACGCGGACCCTGTGCGACGCATCCTTATCTTATGTATATCATATTAAAAAATTTGTACGCTGGTGTCTGCTTGGTACCAAATAATTCTGTTATTAATGTACTATTAAAATGTATAATCGATGAATTTTTGGCTCTTCTTAAAATATTAGAAATTGATACTTTTTTGACGCGGACCCTGTGCGACGCATCCTTATTTTATGTATATCATATTAAAAAATTTGTACGCTGGTGTCTGCTTGGTACCAAAAGATTCTATAATCATTGTACTATTAAAATGTATAATGGATGAATTTTCGGCTCGTCTTAAAATATTAGAAATCGATACTTTTTTACCGCTGACCCTATGCGACGCATACTTATCTTATGTATATCATATTAAAAAATTTGTACGCTGGTGTCTGCTAGGTACCAAATAATTCTGTTATTAATGTACTATTAAAATGTATAATCGATGAATTTTTGGCTCTTCTTAAAATATTAGAAATTGATACTTTTTTGACTCGGACCCTGTGCGACGCATCCTTATTTTATGTATATCATATTAAAAAATTAGTACGCTGGTGTCTGCTTGGTACCAAATAATTCTGTTATTAATTTACTATTAAAATGATAATCGATGAATTTTTGGCTCTTCTTAAAATATTAGAAATTGATACTTTTTTGACGAGGATCCTGTGCGACGCATCCTTATTTTATGTATATCATATTAAAAAATTTGTACGCTGGTGTCTGCTTGGTACCAAATAATTCTGTTATTAATGTACTATTAAAATGTATAATCGATGAATTTTTGGCTCTTCTTAAAATATTAGAAATTGATACTTTTTTGACGCGGACCCTGTGCGACGCATCATTATTTTATGTATATCATATTAAAAAATTTGTACGCTGGTGTCTGCTTGGTACCAAAAGATTCTATAATCAATGTACTATTAAAATGTATAATCGATGAATTTTTGGCTCGTCTTAAAATATTAGAAATCGATACTTTTTTACCGCTGACCCTATGCGACGCATACTTATCTTATGTATATCATATTAAAAAATTTGTACGCTGGTGTCTGCTTGGTACCAAATAATTCTGTTATTAATGTACTATTAAAATGTATAATCGATGAATTTTTGGCTCTTCTTAAAATATTAGAAATTGATACTTTTTTGACGCGGACCCTGTGCGACGCATCCTTATTTTATGTATATCATATAAAAACATTTGTACGCTGGTGTCTGCTTGGTACCAAAAGATTCTATAATCAATGTACTATTAAAATGTATAATCGATGAATTTTTGGCTCGTCTTAAAATATTAGAAATCGATACTTTTTTACCGCTGACCCTATGCGACGCATACTTATCTTATGTATATCATATTAAAAAATTTGTACGCTGGTGTCTGCTAGGTACCAAATAATTCTGTTATTAATGTACTATTAAAATGTATAATCGATGAATTTTTGGCTCTTCTTAAAATATTAGAAATTGATACTATTTTGACTCGGACCCTGTATGACGCATCCTTATTTTATGTATATCATATTAAAAAATTTGTACGCTGGTGTCTGCTTGGTACCAAATAATTCTGTTATTAATGTACTATTAAAATGTATAATCGATGAATTTTTGGCTCTTCTTAAAATATTAGAAATTTATACTTTTTTGACGCGGACCCTGTGCGACGCATCCTTATTTTATGTATATCATATTAAAAAATTTGTACGCTGGTGTCTGCTTGGTACCAAATAATTCTGTTATTAATGTACTATTAAAATGTATAATCGATGAATTTTTGGCTCTTCTTAAAATATTAGAAATTGATACTTTTTTGACGCGGACCCTGTGCGACGCATCCTTATTTTATGTATATCATATTAAAAAATTTGTACGCTGGTGTCTGCTTGGTACCAAAAGATTCTATAATCAATGTACTATTAAAATGTATAATCGATGAATTTTTGGCTCGTCTTGAAATATTAGAAATCGATACTTTTTTACCGCTGACCCTATGCGACGCATACTTATCTTATGTATATCATATTAAAAAATTTGTACGCTGGTGTCTGCTTGGTACCAAATAATTCTGTTATTAATGTACTATTAAAATGTATAATCGATGAATTTTTGGCTCTTCTTAAAATATTAGAAATTGATACTTTTTTGACGCGGACCCTGTGCGACGCATCCTTATTTTATGTATATCATATTAAAAAATTTGTACGCTGGTGTCTGCTTGGTACCAAAAGATTCTATAATCAATGTACTATTAAAATGTATAATCGATGAATTTTTGGCTCGTCTTAAAATATTAGAAATCGATACTTTTTTACCGCTGACCCTATGCGACGCATACTTATCTTATGTATATCATATTAAAAAATTTGTACGCTTGTGTGTGCTTGGTACCAAATAATTCTGTTATTAATGTACTATTAAAATGTATAATCGATGAATTTTTGGCTCTTCTTAAAATATTAGAAATTGATACTTTTTTGACGCGGACCCTGTGCGACGCATCCTTATTTTATGTATATCATATTAAAAAATTTGTACGCTGGTGTCTGCTTGGTACCAAAAGATTCTATAATGAATGTACTATTAAAATGTATAATCGATGAATTTTTGGCTCGTCTTGAAATATTAGAAATCGATACTTTTTTACCGCTGACCCTATGCGACGCATACTTATCTTATGTATATCATATTAAAAAATTTGTACGCTGGTGTCTGCTTGGTACCAAATAATTCTGTTATTAATGTACTATTAAAATGGATAATCGATGAATTTTTGGCTCTTCTTAAAATATTAGAAATTGATACTTTTTTGACGCGGACCCTGTGCGACGCATCCATATTTTATGTATATCATATTAAAAAATTTGTACGCTGGTGTCTGCTTGGTACCAAAAGATTCTATAATCAATGTACTATTAAAATGTATAATCGATGAATTTTTGGCTCGTCTTAAAATATTAGAAATTGATACTTTTTTACCGCTGACCCTATGCGACGCATACATATCTTATGTATATCATATTAAAAAATTTGTACGCTGGTGTCTGCTTGGTACCAAAAGATTCTATAATCAATGTACTATTAAAATGTATAATCGATGAATTTTTGGCTCGTCTTAAAATATTAGAAATCGATACTTTTTTACGGCTGACCCTATGCGACGCATACTTATCTTATGTATATCATATTAAAAAATTTGTACGCTGGTGTCTGCTTGGTACCAAATAATTCTGTTATTAATGTACTATTAAAATGTATAATCGATGAATTTTTGGCTCTTCTTAAAATATTAGAAATTGATACTTTTTTGACGCGGACCCTGTGCGACGCATCCATATTTTATGTATATCATATTAAAAAATTTGTACGCTGGTGTCTGCTTGGTACCAAAAGATTCTATAATCAATGTACTATTAAAATGTATAATCGATGAATTTTTGGCTCGTCTTAAAATATTAGAAATCGATACTTTTTTACCGCTGACCCTATGCGACGCATACTTATCTTATGTATATCATATTAAAAAATTTGTACGCTGGTGTCTGCTTGGTACCAAATAATTCTGTTATTAATGTACTATTAAAATGTATAATCGATGAATTTTTGGCTCTTCTTAAAATATTAGAAATTGATACTTTTTTGACGCGGACCCTGTGCGACGCATCCTTATTTTATGTATATCATATTAAAAAATTTGTACGCTGGTGTCTGCTTGGTACCAAAAGATTCTATAATCAATGTACTATTAAAATGTATAATCGATGAATTTTTGGCTCGTCTTAAAATATTAGAAATCGATACTTTTTTACCGCTGACCCTATGCGACGCATACTTATCTTATGTATATCATATTAAAAAATTTGTACGCTGGTGTCTGCTTGGAACCAAATAATTCTGTTATTAATGTACTATTAAAATGTATAATCGATGAATTTTTGGCTCTTCTTAAAATATTAGAAATTGATACTTTTTTGACGCGGACCCTGTGCGACGCATCCTTATCTTATGTATATCATATTAAAAAATTTGTACGCTGGTGTCTGCTTGGTACCAAATAATTCTGTTATTAATGTACTATTAAAATGTATAATCGATGAATTTTTGGCTCTTCTTAAAATATTAGAAATTGATACTTTTTTGACGCGGACCCTGTGCGACGCATCCTTATTTTATGTATATCATATTAAAAAATTTGTACGCTGGTGTCTGCTTGGTACCAAAAGATTCTATAATCATTGTACTATTAAAATGTATAATGGATGAATTTTCGGCTCGTCTTAAAATATTAGAAATCGATACTTTTTTACCGCTGACCCTATGCGACGCATACTTATCTTATGTATATCATATTAAAAAATTTGTACGCTGGTGTCTGCTAGGTACCAAATAATTCTGTTATTAATGTACTATTAAAATGTATAATCGATGAATTTTTGGCTCTTCTTAAAATATTAGAAATTGATACTTTTTTGACTCGGACCCTGTGCGACGCATCCTTATTTTATGTATATCATATTAAAAAATTAGTACGCTGGTGTCTGCTTGGTACCAAATAATTCTGTTATTAATTTACTATTAAAATGATAATCGATGAATTTTTGGCTCTTCTTAAAATATTAGAAATTGATACTTTTTTGACGCGGACCCTGTGCGACGCATCCTTATTTTATGTATATCATATTAAAAAATTTGTACGCTGGTGTCTGCTTGGTACCAAATAATTCTGTTATTAATGTACTATTAAAATGTATAATCGATGAATTTTTGGCTCTTCTTAAAATATTAGAAATTGATACTTTTTTGACGCGGACCCTGTGCGACGCATCATTATTTTATGTATATCATATTAAAAAATTTGTACGCTGGTGTCTGCTTGGTACCAAAAGATTCTATAATCAATGTACTATTAAAATGTATAATCGACGAATTTTTGGCTCGTCTTAAAATATTAGAAATCGATACTTTTTTACCGCTGACCCTATGCGACGCATACTTATCTTATGTATATCATATTAAAAAATTTGTACGCTGGTGTCTGCTTGGTACCAAATAATTCTGTTATTAATGTACTATTAAAATGTATAATCGATGAATTTTTGGCTCTTCTTAAAATATTAGAAATTGATACTTTTTTGACGCGGACCCTGTGCGACGCATCCTTATTTTATGTATATCATATAAAAACATTTGTACGCTGGTGTCTGCTTGGTACCAAAAGATTCTATAATCAATGTACTATTAAAATGTATAATCGATGAATTTTTGGCTCGTCTTAAAATATTAGAAATCGATACTTTTTTACCGCTGACCCTATGCGACGCATACTTATCTTATGTATATCATATTAAAAAATTTGTACGCTGGTGTCTGCTAGGTACCAAATAATTCTGTTATTAATGTACTATTAAAATGTATAATCGATGAATTTTTGGCTCTTCTTAAAATATTAGAAATTGATACTTTTTTGACTCGGACCCTGTATGACGCATCCTTATTTTATGTATATCATATTAAAAAATTTGTACGCTGGTGTCTGCTTGGTACCAAATAATTCTGTTATTAATGTACTATTAAAATGTATAATCGATGAATTTTTGGCTCTTCTTAAAATATTAGAAATTGATACTTTTTTGACGCGGACCCTGTGCGACGCATCCTTATTTTATGTATATCATATTAAAAAATTTGTACGCTGGTGTCTGCTTGGTACCAAATAATTCTGTTATTAATGTACTATTAAAATGTATAATCGATGAATTTTTGGCTCTTCTTAAAATATTAGAAATTGATACTTTTTTGACGCGGACCCTGTGCGACGCATCCATATTTTATGTATATCATATTAAAAAATTTGTACGCTGGTGTCTGCTTGGTACCAAAAGATTCTATAATCAATGTACTATTAAAATGTATAATCGATGAATTTTTGGCTCGTCTTAAAATATTAGAAATTGATACTTTTTTACCGCTGACCCTATGCGACGCATACATATCTTATGTATATCATATTAAAAAATTTGTACGCTGGTGTCTGCTTGGTACCAAAAGATTCTATAATCAATGTACTATTAAAATGTATAATCGATGAATTTTTGGCTCGTCTTAAAATATTAGAAATCGATACTTTTTTACGGCTGACCCTATGCGACGCATACTTATCTTATGTATATCATATTAAAAAATTTGTACGCTGGTGTCTGCTTGGTACCAAATAATTCTGTTATTAATGTACTATTAAAATGTATAATCGATGAATTTTTGGCTCTTCTTAAAATATTAGAAATTGATACTTTTTTGACGCGGACCCTGTGCGACGCATCCATATTTTATGTATATCATATTAAAAAATTTGTACGCTGGTGTCTGCTTGGTACCAAAAGATTCTATAATCAATGTACTATTAAAATGTATAATCGATGAATTTTTGGCTCGTCTTAAAATATTAGAAATCGATACTTTTTTACCGCTGACCCTATGCGACGCATACTTATCTTATGTATATCATATTAAAAAATTTGTACGCTGGTGTCTGCTTGGTACCAAATAATTCTGTTATTAATGTACTATTAAAATGTATAATCGATGAATTTTTGGCTCTTCTTAAAATATTAGAAATTGATACTTTTTTGACGCGGACCCTGTGCGACGCATCCTTATTTTATGTATATCATATTAAAAAATTTTTACGCTGGTGTCTGCTTGGTATCAAATAATTCTGTAATCAATGTACTATTAAAATGTATAATCGATGAATTTTTAGCTCGTCTTAAAATATTGGAAATCCATACTGTTTTGACGCGGACCCTGTGCGACGCATCCTTATTTTATGTTCATTGTATTAAAAAATTTGTACGCTAGTGTCTGCATGGTACCAAAATATTCTATAATCAATGTACTATTAAAATGTATAATCGATGAATTTTTGGCTCTTCTTAAAATATTAGAAATTGATACTTTTATGACGCGGACCCTGTGCGACGCATCCTTATTTTATGTATATCATATTAAAAAATTTGTACGCTGGTGTCTGCTTGGTACCAAATAATTCTGTCATTAATGTACTATTAAAATGTATAATCGATGAATTTTTGGCTCTTCTTAAAATATTAGAAATTGATACTTTTTTGACGCGGACCCTGTGCGACGCATCCTTATTTTATGTATATCATATTAAAAAATTTGTACGCTGGTGTCTGCTTGGTACCAAATAATTCTGTTATTAATGTACTATTAAAATGTATAATCGATGAATTTTTGGCTCTTCTTAAAATATTAGAAATTGATACTTTTTTGACGCGGACCCTGTGCGACGCATCCTTATTTTATGTATATCATATTAAAAAATTTGTACGCTGGTGTCTGCTTGGTACCAAAAGATTCTATAATCAATGTACTATTAAAATGTATAATCGATGAATTTTCGGCTCGTCTTAAAATATTAGAAATCGATACTTTTTTACCGCTGACCCTATGCGACGCATACTTATCTTATGTATATCATATTAAAAAATTTGTACGCTGGTGTCTGCTTGGTACCAAATAATTCTGTTATTAATGTACTATTAAAATGTATAATCGATGAATTTTTGGCTCTTCTTAAAATATTAGAAATTCATACTTTTTTGACGCGGACCCTGTGCGACGCATCCTTATTTCATGTATATCATATTAAAAAATTTGTACGCTGGTGTCTGCTTGGTACCAAAAGATTCTATAATCAATGTACTATTAAAATGTATAATCGATGAATTTTTGGCTCGTCTTAAAATATTAGAAATCGATACTTTTTTACCGCTGACCCTATGCGACGCATACTTATCTTATGTATATCATATTAAAAAATTTGTACGCTGGTGTCTGCTAGGTACCAAATAATTCTGTTATTAATGTACTATTAAAATGTATAATCGATGAATTTTTGGCTCTTCTTAAAATATTAGAAATTGATACTTTTTTGACGCGGACTCTGTGCGACGCATCCTTATTTTATGTATATCATATTAAAAAATTTGTACGCTGGTGTCTGCTTGGTACCAAAAGATTCTATAATCAATGTACTATTAAAATGTATAATCGATGAATTTTTGGCTCGTCTTAAAATATTAGAAATCGATACTTTTTTACCGCTGACCCTATGCGACGCATACTTATCTTATGTATATCATATTAAAAAATTTGTACGCTGGTGTCTGCTTGGTACCAAATAATTCTGTTATTAATGTACTATTAAAATGTATAATCGATGAATTTTTGGCTCTTCTTAAAATATTAGAAATTGATACTTTTTTGACGCGGACCATGTGCGACGCATCCTTATTTTATGTATATCATATTAAAAAATTTGTACGCTGGTGTCTGCTTGGTACCAAAAGATTCTATAATCAATGTACTATTAAAATGTATAATCGATGAATTTTTGGCTCGTCTTAAAATATTAGATATCGATACTTTTTTACCGCTGACCCTATGCGACGCATACTTATCTTATGTATATCATATTAAAAAATTTGTACGCTGGTGTCTGCTTGGTACCAAATAATTCTGTTATTAATGTACTATTAAAATGGATAATCGATGAATTTTTGGCTCTTCTTAAAATATTAGAAATTGATACTTTTTTGACGCGGACCCTGTGCGACGCATCCATATTTTATGTATATCATATTAAAAAATTTGTACGCTGGTGTCTGCTTGGTACCAAAAGATTCTATAATCAATGTACTATTAAAATGTATAATCGATGAATTTTTGGCTCGTCTTAAAATATTAGAAATTGATACTTTTTTACCGCTGACCCTATGCGACGCATACATATCTTATGTATATCATATTAAAAAATTTGTACGCTGGTGTCTGCTTGGTACCAAAAGATTCTATAATCAATGTACTATTAAAATGTATAATCGATGAATTTTTGGCTCGTCTTAAAATATTAGAAATCGATACTTTTTTACGGCTGACCCTATGCGACGCATACTTATCTTATGTATATCATATTAAAAAATTTGTACGCTGGTGTCTGCTTGGTACCAAATAATTCTGTTATTAATGTACTATTAAAATGTATAATCGATGAATTTTTGGCTCTTCTTAAAATATTAGAAATTGATACTTTTTTGACGCGGACCCTGTGCGACGCATCCATATTTTATGTATATCATATTAAAAAATTTGTACGCTGGTGTCTGCTTGGTACCAAAAGATTCTATAATCAATGTACTATTAAAATGTATAATCGATGAATTTTTGGCTCGTCTTAAAATATTAGAAATCGATACTTTTTTACCGCTGACCCTATGCGACGCATACTTATCTTATGTATATCATATTAAAAAATTTGTACGCTGGTGTCTGCTTGGTACCAAATAATTCTGTTATTAATGTACTATTAAAATGTATAATCGATGAATTTTTGGCTCTTCTTAAAATATTAGAAATTGATACTTTTTTGACGCGGACCCTGTGCGACGCATCCTTATTTTATGTATATCATATTAAAAAATTTTTACGCTGGTGTCTGCTTGGTATCAAATAATTCTGTAATCAATGTACTATTAAAATGTATAATCGATGAATTTTTGGCTCGTCTTAAAATATTGGAAATCCATACTGTTTTGACGCGGACCCTGTGCGACGCATCCTTATTTTATGTTCATTGTATTAAAAAATTTGTACGCTAGTGTCTGCATGGTACCAAAATATTCTATAATCAATGTACTATTAAAATGTATAATCGATGAATTTTTGGCTCTTCTTAAAATATTAGAAATTGATACTTTTATGACGCGGACCCTGTGCGACGCATCCTTATTTTATGTATATCATATTAAAAAATTTGTACGCTGGTGTCTGCTTGGTACCAAATAATTCTGTCATTAATGTACTATTAAAATGTATAATCGATGAATTTTTGGCTCTTCTTAAAATATTAGAAATTGATACTTTTTTGACGCGGACCCTGTGCGACGCATCCTTATTTTATGTATATCATATTAAAAAATTTGTACGCTGGTGTCTGCTTGGTACCAAATAATTCTGTTATTAATGTACTATTAAAATGTATAATCGATGAATTTTTGGCTCTTCTTAAAATATTAGAAATTGATACTTTTTTGACGCGGACCCTGTGCGACGCATCCTTATTTTATGTATATCATATTAAAAAATTTGTACGCTGGTGTCTGCTTGGTACCAAAAGATTCTATAATCAATGTACTATTAAAATGTATAATCGATGAATTTTCGGCTCGTCTTAAAATATTAGAAATCGATACTTTTTTACCGCTGACCCTATGCGACGCATACTTATCTTATGTATATCATATTAAAAAATTTGTACGCTGGTGTCTGCTTGGTACCAAATAATTCTGTTATTAATGTACTATTAAAATGTATAATCGATGAATTTTTGGCTCTTCTTAAAATATTAGAAATTCATACTTTTTTGACGCGGACCCTGTGCGACGCATCCTTATTTCATGTATATCATATTAAAAAATTTGTACGCTGGTGTCTGCTTGGTACCAAAAGATTCTATAATCAATGTACTATTAAAATGTATAATCGATGAATTTTTGGCTCGTCTTAATATATTAGAAATCGATACTTTTTTACCGCTGACCCTATGCGACGCATACTTATCTTATGTATATCATATTAAAAAATTTGTACGCTGGTGTCTGCTAGGTACCAAATAATTCTGTTATTAATGTACTATTAAAATGTATAATCGATGAATTTTTGGCTCTTCTTAAAATATTAGAAATTGATACTTTTTTGACTCGGACCCTGTGCGACGCATCCTTATTTTATGTATATCATATTAAAAAATTTGTACGCTGGTGTCTGCTTGGTACCAAATAATTCTGTTATTAATGTACTATTAAAATGTATAATCGATGAATTTTTGGCTCTTCTTAAAATATTAGAAATTGATACTTTTTTGACGCGGACCCTGTGCGACGCATCCTTATTTTATGTATATCATATTAAAAAATTTGTACGCTGGTGTCTGCTTGGTACCAAATAATTCTGTTATTAATGTACTATTAAAATGTATAATCGATGAATTTTTGGCTCTTCTTAAAATATTAGAAATTGATACTTTTTTGACGCGGACCCTGTGCGACGCATCCTTATTTTATGTATATCATATTAAAAAATTTGTACGCTGGTGTCTGCTTGGTACCAAAAGATTCTATAATCAATGTACTATTAAAATGTATAATCGATGAATTTTTGGCTCGTCTTAAAATATTAGAAATCGATACTTTTTTACCGCTGACCCTATGCGACGCATACTTATCTTATGTATATCATATTAAAAAATTTGTACGCTGGTGTCTGCTTGGTACCAAATAATTCTGTTATTAATGTACTATTAAAATGTATAATCGATGAATTTTTGGCTCTTCTTAAAATATTAGAAATTGATACTTTTTTGACGCGGACCCTGTGCGACGCATCCTTATTTTATGTATATCATATTAAAAAATTTGTACGCTGGTGTCTGCTTGGTACCAAAAGATTCTATAATCAATGTACTATTAAAATGTATAATCGATGAATTTTTGGCTCGTCTTAAAATATTAGAAATCGATACTTTTTTACCGCTGACCCTATGCGACGCATACTTATCTTATGTATATCATATTAAAAAATTTGTACGCTGGTGTCTGCTTGGAACCAAATAATTCTGTTATTAATGTACTATTAAAATGTATAATCGATGAATTTTTGGCTCTTCTTAAAATATTAGAAATTGATACTTTTTTGACGCGGACCCTGTGCGACGCATCCTTATCTTATGTATATCATATTAAAAAATTTGTACGCTGGTGTCTGCTTGGTACCAAATAATTCTGTTATTAATGTACTATTAAAATGTATAATCGATGAATTTTTGGCTCTTCTTAAAATATTAGAAATTGATACTTTTTTGACGCGGACCCTGTGCGACGCATCCTTATTTTATGTATATCATATTAAAAAATTTGTACGCTGGTGTCTGCTTGGTACCAAAAGATTCTATAATCATTGTACTATTAAAATGTATAATGGATGAATTTTCGGCTCGTCTTAAAATATTAGAAATCGATACTTTTTTACCGCTGACCCTATGCGACGCATACTTATCTTATGTATATCATATTAAAAAATTTGTACGCTGGTGTCTGCTAGGTACCAAATAATTCTGTTATTAATGTACTATTAAAATGTATAATCGATGAATTTTTGGCTCTTCTTAAAATATTAGAAATTGATACTTTTTTGACTCGGACCCTGTGCGACGCATCCTTATTTTATGTATATCATATTAAAAAATTAGTACGCTGGTGTCTGCTTGGTACCAAATAATTCTGTTATTAATTTACTATTAAAATGATAATCGATGAATTTTTGGCTCTTCTTATAATATTAGAAATTGATACTTTTTTGACGCGGACCCTGTGCGACGCATCCTTATTTTATGTATATCATATTAAAAAATTTGTACGCTGGTGTCTGCTTGGTACCAAATAATTCTGTTATTAATGTACTATTAAAATGTATAATCGATGAATTTTTGGCTCTTCTTAAAATATTAGAAATTGATACTTTTTTGACGCGGACCCTGTGCGACGCATCATTATTTTATGTATATCATATTAAAAAATTTGTACGCTGGTGTCTGCTTGGTACCAAAAGATTCTATAATCAATGTACTATTAAAATGTATAATCGATGAATTTTTGGCTCGTCTTAAAATATTAGAAATCGATACTTTTTTACCGCTGACCCTATGCGACGCATACTTATCTTATGTATATCATATTAAAAAATTTGTACGCTGGTGTCTGCTTGGTACCAAATAATTCTGTTATTAATGTACTATTAAAATGTATAATCGATGAATTTTTGGCTCTTCTTAAAATATTAGAAATTGATACTTTTTTGACGCGGACCCTGTGCGACGCATCCTTATTTTATGTATATCATATAAAAACATTTGTACGCTGGTGTCTGCTTGGTACCAAAAGATTCTATAATCAATGTACTATTAAAATGTATAATCGATGAATTTTTGGCTCGTCTTAAAATATTAGAAATCGATACTTTTTTACCGCTGACCCTATGCGACGCATACTTATCTTATGTATATCATATTAAAAAATTTGTACGCTGGTGTCTGCTAGGTACCAAATAATTCTGTTATTAATGTACTATTAAAATGTATAATCGATGAATTTTTGGCTCTTCTTAAAATATTAGAAATTGATACTTTTTTGACTCGGACCCTGTATGACGCATCCTTATTTTATGTATATCATATTAAAAAATTTGTACGCTGGTGTCTGCTTGGTACCAAATAATTCTGTTATTAATGTACTATTAAAATGTATAATCGATGAATTTTTGGCTCTTCTTAAAATATTAGAAATTGATACTTTTTTGACGCGGACCCTGTGCGACGCATCCTTATTTTATGTATATCATATTAAAAAATTTGTACGCTGGTGTCTGCTTGGTACCAAATAATTCTGTTATTAATGTACTATTAAAATGTATAATCGATGAATTTTTGGCTCTTCTTAAAATATTAGAAATTGATACTTTTTTGACGCGGACCCTGTGCGACGCATCCTTATTTTATGTATATCATATTAAAAAATTTGTACGCTGGTGTCTGCTTGGTACCAAAAGATTCTATAATCAATGTACTATTAAAATGTATAATCGATGAATTTTTGGCTCGTCTTGAAATATTAGAAATTGATACTTTTTTGACGCGGACCCTGTGCGACGCATCCTTATTTTATGTATATCATATTAAAAAATTTGTACGCTGGTGTCTGCTTGGTACCAAAAGATTCTATAATCAATGTACTATTAAAATGTATAATCGATGAATTTTTGGCTCGTCTTAAAATATTAGAAATCGATACTTTTTTACCGCTGACCCTATGCGACGCATACTTATCTTATGTATATCATATTAAAAAATTTGTACGCTTGTGTGTGCTTGGTACCAAATAATTCTGTTATTAATGTACTATTAAAATGTATAATCGATGAATTTTTGGCTCTTCTTAAAATATTAGAAATTGATACTTTTTTGACGCGGACCCTGTGCGACGCATCCTTATTTTATGTATATCATATTAAAAAATTTGTACGCTGGTGTCTGCTTGGTACCAAAAGATTCTATAATGAATGTACTATTAAAATGTATAATCGATGAATTTTTGGCTCGTCTTGAAATATTAGAAATCGATACTTTTTTACCGCTGACCCTATGCGACGCATACTTATCTTATGTATATCATATTAAAAAATTTGTACGCTGGTGTCTGCTTGGTACCAAATAATTCTGTTATTAATGTACTATTAAAATGTATAATCGATGAATTTTTGGCTCTTCTTAAAATATTAGAAATTGATACTTTTTTGACGCGGACCCTGTGCGACGCATCCTTATTTTATGTATATCATATTAAAAAATTTGTACGCTGGTGTCTGCTTGGTACCAAAAGATTCTATAATCAATGTACTATTAAAATGTATAATCGATGAATTTTTGGCTCGTCTTAAAATATTAGAAATCGATACTTTTTTACCGCTGACCCTATGCGACGCATACTTATCTTATGTATATCATATTAAAAAATTTGTACGCTGGTGTCTGCTTGGAACCAAATAATTCTGTTATTAATGTACTATTAAAATGTATAATCGATGAATTTTTGGCTCTTCTTAAAATATTAGAAATTGATACTTTTTTGACGCGGACCCTGTGCGACGCATCCTTATCTTATGTATATCATATTAAAAAATTTGTACGCTGGTGTCTGCTTGGTACCAAATAATTCTGTTATTAATGTACTATTAAAATGTATAATCGATGAATTTTTGGCTCTTCTTAAAATATTAGAAATTGATACTTTTTTGACGCGGACCCTGTGCGACGCATCCTTATTTTATGTATATCATATTAAAAAATTTGTACGCTGGTGTCTGCTTGGTACCAAAAGATTCTATAATCAATGTACTATTAAAATGTATAATCGATGAATTTTTGGCTCGTCTTAAAATATTAGAAATCGATACTTTTTTACCGCTGACCCTATGCGACGCATACTTATCTTATGTATATCATATTAAAAAATTTGTACGCTGGTGTCTGCTTGGTACCAAATAATTCTGTTATTAATGTACTATTAAAATGTATAATCGATGAATTTTTGGCTCTTCTTAAAATATTAGAAATTGATACTTTTTTGACGCGGACCCTGTGCGACGCATCCTTATTTTATGTATATCATATTAAAAAATTTGTACGCTGGTGTCTGCTTGGTACCAAAAGATTCTATAATCAATGTACTATTAAAATGTATAATCGATGAATTTTTGGCTCGTCTTAAAATATTAGAAATCGATACTTTTTTACCGCTGACCCTATGCGACGCATACTTATCTTATGTATATCATATTAAAAAATTTGTACGCTGGTGTCTGCTTGGAACCAAATAATTCTGTTATTAATGTACTATTAAAATGTATAATCGATGAATTTTTGGCTCTTCTTAAAATATTAGAAATTGATACTTTTTTGACGCGGACCCTGTGCGACGCATCCTTATCTTATGTATATCATATTAAAAAATTTGTACGCTGGTGTCTGCTTGGTACCAAATAATTCTGTTATTAATGTACTATTAAAATGTATAATCGATGAATTTTTGGCTCTTCTTAAAATATTAGAAATTGATACTTTTTTGACGCGGACCCTGTGCGACGCATCCTTATTTTATGTATATCATATTAAAAAATTTGTACGCTGGTGTCTGCTTGGTACCAAAAGATTCTATAATCATTGTACTATTAAAATGTATAATGGATGAATTTTCGGCTCGTCTTAAAATATTAGAAATCGATACTTTTTTACCGCTGACCCTATGCGACGCATACTTATCTTATGTATATCATATTAAAAAATTTGTACGCTGGTGTCTGCTAGGTACCAAATAATTCTGTTATTAATGTACTATTAAAATGTATAATCGATGAATTTTTGGCTCTTCTTAAAATATTAGAAATTGATACTTTTTTGACTCGGACCCTGTGCGACGCATCCTTATTTTATGTATATCATATTAAAAAATTAGTACGCTGGTGTCTGCTTGGTACCAAATAATTCTGTTATTAATTTACTATTAAAATGATAATCGATGAATTTTTGGCTCTTCTTAAAATATTAGAAATTGATACTTTTTTGACGCGGACCCTGTGCGACGCATCCTTATTTTATGTATATCATATTAAAAAATTTGTACGCTGGTGTCTGCTTGGTACCAAATAATTCTGTTATTAATGTACTATTAAAATGTATAATCGATGAATTTTTGGCTCTTCTTAAAATATTAGAAATTGATACTTTTTTGACGCGGACCCTGTGCGACGCATCATTATTTTATGTATATCATATTAAAAAATTTGTACGCTGGTGTCTGCTTGGTACCAAAAGATTCTATAATCAATGTACTATTAAAATGTATAATCGATGAATTTTTGGCTCGTCTTAAAATATTAGAAATCGATACTTTTTTACCGCTGACCCTATGCGACGCATACTTATCTTATGTATATCATATTAAAAAATTTGTACGCTGGTGTCTGCTTGGTACCAAATAATTCTGTTATTAATGTACTATTAAAATGTATAATCGATGAATTTTTGGCTCTTCTTAAAATATTAGAAATTGATACTTTTTTGACGCGGACCCTGTGCGACGCATCCTTATTTTATGTATATCATATAAAAACATTTGTACGCTGGTGTCTGCTTGGTACCAAAAGATTCTATAATCAATGTACTATTAAAATGTATAATCGATGAATTTTTGGCTCGTCTTAAAATATTAGAAATCGATACTTTTTTACCGCTGACCCTATGCGACGCATACTTATCTTATGTATATCATATTAAAAAATTTGTACGCTGGTGTCTGCTAGGTACCAAATAATTCTGTTATTAATGTACTATTAAAATGTATAATCGATGAATTTTTGGCTCTTCTTAAAATATTAGAAATTGATACTTTTTTGACTCGGACCCTGTATGACGCATCCTTATTTTATGTATATCATATTAAAAAATTTGTACGCTGGTGTCTGCTTGGTACCAAATAATTCTGTTATTAATGTACTATTAAAATGTATAATCGATGAATTTTTGGCTCTTCTTAAAATATTAGAAATTGATACTTTTTTGACGCGGACCCTGTGCGACGCATCCTTATTTTATGTATATCATATTAAAAAATTTGTACGCTGGTGTCTGCTTGGTACCAAATAATTCTGTTATTAATGTACTATTAAAATGTATAATCGATGAATTTTTGGCTCTTCTTAAAATATTAGAAATTGATACTTTTTTGACGCGGACCCTGTGCGACGCATCCTTATTTTATGTATATCATATTAAAAAATTTGTACGCTGGTGTCTGCTTGGTACCAAAAGATTCTATAATCAATGTACTATTAAAATGTATAATCGATGAATTTTTGGCTCGTCTTGAAATATTAGAAATCGATACTTTTTTACCGCTGACCCTATGCGACGCATACTTATCTTATGTATATCATATTAAAAAATTTGTACGCTGGTGTCTGCTTGGTACCAAATAATTCTGTTATTAATGTACTATTAAAATGTATAATCGATGAATTTTTGGCTCTTCTTAAAATATTAGAAATTGATACTTTTTTGACGCGGACCCTGTGCGACGCATCCTTATTTTATGTATATCATATTAAAAAATTTGTACGCTGGTGTCTGCTTGGTACCAAAAGATTCTATAATCAATGTACTATTAAAATGTATAATCGATGAATTTTTGGCTCGTCTTAAAATATTAGAAATCGATACTTTTTTACCGCTGACCCTATGCGACGCATACTTATCTTATGTATATCATATTAAAAAATTTGTACGCTTGTGTGTGCTTGGTACCAAATAATTCTGTTATTAATGTACTATTAAAATGTATAATCGATGAATTTTTGGCTCTTCTTAAAATATTAGAAATTGATACTTTTTTGACGCGGACCCTGTGCGACGCATCCTTATTTTATGTATATCATATTAAAAAATTTGTACGCTGGTGTCTGCTTGGTACCAAAAGATTCTATAATGAATGTACTATTAAAATGTATAATCGATGAATTTTTGGCTCGTCTTGAAATATTAGAAATCGATACTTTTTTACCGCTGACCCTATGCGACGCATACTTATCTTATGTATATCATATTAAAAAATTTGTACGCTGGTGTCTGCTTGGTACCAAATAATTCTGTTATTAATGTACTATTAAAATGTATAATCGATGAATTTTTGGCTCTTCTTAAAATATTAGAAATTGATACTTTTTTGACGCGGACCCTGTGCGACGCATCCTTATTTTATGTATATCATATTAAAAAATTTGTACGCTGGTGTCTGCTTGGTACCAAAAGATTCTATAATCAATGTACTATTAAAATGTATAATCGATGAATTTTTGGCTCGTCTTAAAATATTAGAAATCGATACTTTTTTACCGCTGACCCTATGCGACGCATACTTATCTTATGTATATCATATTAAAAAATTTGTACGCTGGTGTCTGCTTGGAACCAAATAATTCTGTTATTAATGTACTATTAAAATGTATAATCGATGAATTTTTGGCTCTTCTTAAAATATTAGAAATTGATACTTTTTTGACGCGGACCCTGTGCGACGCATCCTTATCTTATGTATATCATATTAAAAAATTTGTACGCTGGTGTCTGCTTGGTACCAAATAATTCTGTTATTAATGTACTATTAAAATGTATAATCGATGAATTTTTGGCTCTTCTTAAAATATTAGAAATTGATACTTTTTTGACGCGGACCCTGTGCGACGCATCCTTATTTTATGTATATCATATTAAAAAATTTGTACGCTGGTGTCTGCTTGGTACCAAAAGATTCTATAATCATTGTACTATTAAAATGTATAATGGATGAATTTTCGGCTCGTCTTAAAATATTAGAAATCGATACTTTTTTACCGCTGACCCTATGCGACGCATACTTATCTTATGTATATCATATTAAAAAATTTGTACGCTGGTGTCTGCTAGGTACCAAATAATTCTGTTATTAATGTACTATTAAAATGTATAATCGATGAATTTTTGGCTCTTCTTAAAATATTAGAAATTGATACTTTTTTGACTCGGACCCTGTGCGACGCATCCTTATTTTATGTATATCATATTAAAAAATTAGTACGCTGGTGTCTGCTTGGTACCAAATAATTCTGTTATTAATTTACTATTAAAATGATAATCGATGAATTTTTGGCTCTTCTTAAAATATTAGAAATTGATACTTTTTTGACGCGGACCCTGTGCGACGCATCCTTATTTTATGTATATCATATTAAAAAATTTGTACGCTGGTGTCTGCTTGGTACCAAATAATTCTGTTATTAATGTACTATTAAAATGTATAATCGATGAATTTTTGGCTCTTCTTAAAATATTAGAAATTGATACTTTTTTGACGCGGACCCTGTGTGACGCATCATTATTTTATGTATATCATATTAAAAAATTTGTACGCTGGTGTCTGCTTGGTACCAAAAGATTCTATAATCAATGTACTATTAAAATGTATAATCGATGAATTTTTGGCTCGTCTTAAAATATTAGAAATCGATACTTTTTTACCGCTGACCCTATGCGACGCATACTTATCTTATGTATATCATATTAAAAAATTTGTACGCTGGTGTCTGCTTGGTACCAAATAATTCTGTTATTAATGTACTATTAAAATGTATAATCGATGAATTTTTGGCTCTTCTTAAAATATTAGAAATTGATACTTTTTTGACGCGGACCCTGTGCGACGCATCCTTATTTTATGTATATCATATAAAAACATTTGTACGCTGGTGTCTGCTTGGTACCAAAAGATTCTATAATCAATGTACTATTAAAATGTATAATCGATGAATTTTTGGCTCGTCTTAAAATATTAGAAATCGATACTTTTTTACCGCTGACCCTATGCGACGCATACTTATCTTATGTATATCATATTAAAAAATTTGTACGCTGGTGTCTGCTAGGTACCAAATAATTCTGTTATTAATGTACTATTAAAATGTATAATCGATGAATTTTTGGCTCTTCTTAAAATATTAGAAATTGATACTATTTTGACTCGGACCCTGTATGACGCATCCTTATTTTATGTATATCATATTAAAAAATTTGTACGCTGGTGTCTGCTTGGTACCAAATAATTCTGTTATTAATGTACTATTAAAATGTATAATCGATGAATTTTTGGCTCTTCTTAAAATATTAGAAATTTATACTTTTTTGACGCGGACCCTGTGCGACGCATCCTTATTTTATGTATATCATATTAAAAAATTTGTACGCTGGTGTCTGCTTGGTACCAAATAATTCTGTTATTAATGTACTATTAAAATGTATAATCGATGAATTTTTGGCTCTTCTTAAAATATTAGAAATTGATACTTTTTTGACGCGGACCCTGTGCGACGCATCCTTATTTTATGTATATCATATTAAAAAATTTGTACGCTGGTGTCTGCTTGGTACCAAAAGATTCTATAATCAATGTACTATTAAAATGTATAATCGATGAATTTTTGGCTCGTCTTGAAATATTAGAAATCGATACTTTTTTACCGCTGACCCTATGCGACGCATAATTATCTTATGTATATCATATTAAAAAATTTGTACGCTGGTGTCTGCTTGGTACCAAATAATTCTGTTATTAATGTACTATTAAAATGTATAATCGATGAATTTTTGGCTCTTCTTAAAATATTAGAAATTGATACTTTTTTGACGCGGACCCTGTGCGACGCATCCTTATTTTATGTATATCATATTAAAAAATTTGTACGCTGGTGTCTGCTTGGTACCAAAAGATTCTATAATCAATGTACTATTAAAATGTATAATCGATGAATTTTTGGCTCGTCTTAAAATATTAGAAATCGATACTTTTTTACCGCTGACCCTATGCGACGCATACTTATCTTATGTATATCATATTAAAAAATTTGTACGCTTGTGTGTGCTTGGTACCAAATAATTCTGTTATTAATGTACTATTAAAATGTATAATCGATGAATTTTTGGCTCTTCTTAAAATATTAGAAATTGATACTTTTTTGACGCGGACCCTGTGCGACGCATCCTTATTTTATGTATATCATATTAAAAAATTTGTACGCTGGTGTCTGCTTGGTACCAAAAGATTCTATAATGAATGTACTATTAAAATGTATAATCGATGAATTTTTGGCTCGTCTTGAAATATTAGAAATCGATACTTTTTTACCGCTGACCCTATGCGACGCATACTTATCTTATGTATATCATATTAAAAAATTTGTACGCTGGTGTCTGCTTGGTACCAAATAATTCTGTTATTAATGTACTATTAAAATGTATAATCGATGAATTTTTGGCTCTTCTTAAAATATTAGAAATTGATACTTTTTTGACGCGGACCCTGTGCGACGCATCCTTATTTTATGTATATCATATTAAAAAATTTGTACGCTGGTGTCTGCTTGGTACCAAAAGATTCTATAATCAATGTACTATTAAAATGTATAATCGATGAACTTTTGGCTCGTCTTAAAATATTAGAAATCGATACTTTTTTACCGCTGACCCTATGCGACGCATACTTATCTTATGTATATCATATTAAAAAATTTGTACGCTTGTGTCTGCTTGGTACCAAATAATTCTGTTATTAATGTACTATTAAAATGTATAATCGATGAATTTTTGGCTCTTCTTAAAATATTAGAAATTGATACTTTTTTGACGCGGACCCTGTGCGACGCATCCTTATCTTATGTATATCATATTAAAAAATTTGTACGCTGGTGTCTGCTTGGTACCAAATAATTCTGTTATTAATGTACTATTAAAATGTATAATCGATGAATTTTTGGCTCTTCTTAAAATATTAGAAATTGATACTTTTTTGACGCGGACCCTGTGCGACGCATCCTTATTTTATGTATATCATATTAAAAAATTTGTACGCTGGTGTCTGCTTGGTACCAAATAATTCTGTTATTAATGTACTATTAAAATGTATAATCGATGAATTTTTGGCTCTTCTTAAAATATTAGAAATTGATACTTTTTTGACGCGGACCCTGTGCGACGCATCCTTATTTTATGTATATCATATTAAAAAATTTGTACGCTGGTGTCTGCTTGGTACCAAAAGATTCTATAATCAATGTACTATTAAAATGTATAATCGATGAATTTTTGGCTCGTCTTAAAATATTAGAAATCGATACTTTTTTACCGCTGACCCTATGCGACGCATCTTTATCTTATGTATATCATATTAAAAAATTTGTACGCTGGTGTCTGCTTGGTACCAAATAATTCTGTTATTAATGTACTATTAAAATGTATAATCGATGAATTTTTGGCTCTTCTTAAAATATTAGAAATTGATACTTTTTTGACGCGGACCCTGTGCGACGCATCCTTATTTCATGTATATCATATTAAAAAATTTGTACGCTGGTGTCTGCTTGGTACCAAAAGATTCTATAATCAATGTACTATTAAAATGTATAATCGATGAATTTTTGGCTCGTCTTAAAATATTAGAAATCGATACTTTTTTACCGCTGACCCTATGCGACGCATACTTATCTTATGTATATCATATTAAAAAATTTGTACGCTGGTGTCTGCTTGGTACCAAATAATTCTGTTATTAATGTACTATTAAAATGTATAATCGATGAATTTTTGGCTCTTCTTAAAATATTAGAAATTGATACTTTTTTGACGCGGACCCTGTGCGACGCATCCTTATTTTATGTATATCATATTAAAAAATTTGTACGCTGGTGTCTGCTTGGTACCAAAAGATTCTATAATCAATGTACTATTAAAATGTATAATCGATGAATTTTTGGCTCGTCTTAAAATATTAGAAATCGATACTTTTTTACCGCTGACCCTATGCGACGCATACTTATCTTATGTATATCATATTAAAAAATTTGTACGCTGGTGTCTGCTTGGTACCAAATAATTCTGTTATTAATGTACTATTAAAATGTATAATCGATGAATTTTTGGCTCTTCTTAAAATATTAGAAATTGATACTTTTTTGACGCGGACCCTGTGCGACGCATCCTTATTTTATGTATATCATATTAAAAAATTTGTACGCTGGTGTCTGCTTGGTACCAAAAGATTCTATAATCAATGTACTATTAAAATGTATAATCGATGAATTTTTGGCTCGTCTTAAAATATTAGAAATCGATACTTTTTTACCGCTGACCCTATGCGACGCATACTTATCTTATGTATATCATATTAAAAAATTTGTACGCTTGTGTCTGCTTGGTACCAAATAATTCTGTTATTAATGTACTATTAAAGTGTATAATCGATGAATTTTTGGCTCTTCTTAAAATATTAGAAATTGATACTTTTTTGACGCGGACCCTGTGCGACGCATCCTTATCTTATGTATATCATATTAAAAAATTTGTACGCTGGTGTCTGCTTGGTACCAAATAATTCTGTTATTAATGTACTATTAAAATGTATAATCGATGAATTTTTGGCTCTTCTTAAAATATTAGAAATTGATACTTTTTTGACGCGGACCCTGTGCGACGCATCCTTATTTTATGTATATCATATTAAAAAATTTGTACGCTGGTGTCTGCTTGGTACCAAAAGATTCTATAATCAATGTACTATTAAAATGTATAATCGATGAATTTTCGGCTCGTCTTAAAATATTAGAAATCGATACTTTTTTACCGCTGACCCTATGCGACGCATACTTATCTTATGTATATCATATTAAAAAATTTGTACGCTGGTGTCTGCTTGGTACCAAATAATTCTGTTATTAATGTACTATTAAAATGTATAATCGATGAATTTTTGGCTCTTCTTAAAATATTAGAAATTGATACTTTTTTGACGCGGACCCTGTGCGACGCATCCTTATTTCATGTATATCATATTAAAAAATTTGTACGCTGGTGTCTGCTTGGTACCAAAAGATTCTATAATCAATGTACTATTAAAATGTATAATCGATGAATTTTTGGCTCGTCTTAAAATATTTGAAATCGATACTTTTTTACCGCTGACCCTATGCGACGCATCCTTATTTTATGTATATCATATAAAAAAATTTGTACGCTGGTGTCTGCTTGGTACCAAAAGATTCTATAATCAATGTACTATTAAAATGTATAATCGATGAATTTTTGGCTCTTCTTAAAATATTAGAAATTGATACTTTTTTGACTCGGACCCTGTGCGACGCATCCTTATTTTATGTATATCATATTAAAAAATTTGTACGCTGGTGTCTGCTTGGTACCAAATAATTCTGTTATTAATGTACTATTAAAATGTATAATCGATGAATTTTTGGCTCTTCTTAAAATATTAGAAATTGATACTTTTTTGACGCGGACCCTGTGCGACGCATCCTTATTTCATGTATATCATATTAAAAAATTTGTACGCTGGTGTCTGCTTGGTACCAAAAGATTCTATAATCAATGTACTATTAAAATGTATAATCGATGAATTTTCGGCTCGTCTTAAAATATTAGAAATCGATACTTTTTTACCGCTGACCCTATGCGACGCATACTTATCTTATGTATATCATATTAAAAAATTTGTACGCTGGTGTCTGCTTGGTACCAAATAATTCTGTTATTAATGTACTATTAAAATGTATAATCGATGAATTTTTGGCTCTTCTTAAAATATTAGAAATTGATACTTTTTTGACGCGGACCCTGTGCGACGCATCCTTATTTCATGTATATCATATTAAAAAATTTGTACGCTGGTGTCTGCTTGGTACCAAAAGATTCTATAATCAATGTACTATTAAAATGTATAATCGATGAATTTTTGGCTCGTCTTAAAATATTAGAAATCGATACTTTTTTACCGCTGACCCTATGCGACGCATACTTATCTTATGTATATCATATTAAAAAATTTGTACGCTGGTGTCTGCTTGGTACCAAATAATTCTGTTATTAATGTACTATTAAAATGTATAATCGATGAATTTTTGGCTCTTCTTAAAATATTAGAAATTGATACTTTTTTGACGCGGACCCTGTGCGACGCATCCTTATTTTATGTATATCATATTAAAAAATTTGTACGCTGGTGTCTGCTTGGTACCAAAAGATTCTATAATCAATGTACTATTAAAATGTATAATCGATGAATTTTTGGCTCGTCTTAAAATATTAGAAATCGATACTTTTTTACCGCTGACCCTATGCGACGCATACTTATCTTATGTATATCATATTAAAAAATTTGTACGCTGGTGTCTGCTTGGTACCAAATAATTCTGTTATTAATGTACTATTAAAATGTATAATCGATGAATTTTTGGCTCTTCTTAAAATATTAGAAATTGATACTTTTTTGACGCGGACCCTGTGCGACGCATCCTTATTTTATGTATATCATATTAAAAAATTTGTACGCTGGTGTCTGCTTGGTACCAAAAGATTCTATAATCAATGTACTATTAAAATGTATAATCGATGAATTTTTGGCTCGTCTTAAAATATTAGAAATCGATACTTTTTTACCGCTGACCCTATGCGACGCATACTTATCTTATGTATATCATATTAAAAAATTTGTACGCTTGTGTCTGCTTGGTACCAAATAATTCTGTTATTAATGTACTATTAAAATGTATAATCGATGAATTTTTGGCTCTTCTTAAAATATTAGAAATTGATACTTTTTTGACGCGGACCCTGTGCGACGCATCCTTATTTTATGTATATCATATTAAAAAATTTGTACGCTGGTGTCTGCTTGGTATCAAATAATTCTGTAATCAATGTACTATTAAAATGTATAATCGATGAATTTTTGGCTCGTTTTAAAATATTAGAAATCCATACTGTTTTGACGCGGACCCTGTGCGACGCATCCTTATTTTATGTTTATCGTATTAAATAATTTGTACGCTGGTGTCTGCATGGTACCAAACGATTCTATAATCAATGTACTATTAAAATGTATAATCGATGAATTTTTGGCTCGTCTTAAAATATTAGAAATCGATATTTTTTGCCTTTTTTTCGCCAAAATATTAATCAAGTTTAAAGTATAATAACATATTATTTAAAACATTATTATTTTATTTTACTTTTTGGACTAACTGTCAAACTACTAACTGCTAACCCTCGCGATGACAGCCTTTCAATGCTACGAATATACACACAACGCAAATGTCAAAAATATTAATCAAGCTTAAAGTATTATCACATATTATTTAAAACATTATTATTTAATTTTATTTTATTTTGGTCAAACTGCTAACTGTTAACCCTCGCGATGACAGTCTTTCGATGCTACGAATATAACACACAACGCGAATCGACAGAGAACCAATCAGCATTGCGGAAAAGAGGCAACAGTACTTCGAGACTTTCGAGAATCGACTTAACATGCACTTTTTAGAAATGGGGAACAATCGTTTTTATTATAATTATTTTTTTTTTTAAGTTTGTTGCGAGTACTTTTAAATATAATTATAAATTTTATACAGGTATATGCATGCAAATAGAGATATATAAGACATAAATACATGTATATTAATATATACGTTAATAATTTACATCTATATATTTACAAATTAAAACCAAAGTTTAAATTTTACTTCAACATATTCTATTTCAGTTCTCACTAAAAAGAATATTCAAAGACAACTCTTATACATTACAAAACGTAAATGTAAAATTATTATATTGAGTATTTACTATATATTTAGCGAATTTATTAAATTTCAATCAGAACCGCGTCTGCGCGGTTTCTTCGTGGAATCCTCCGTATTAAGGCCACCATACGATTTTATTCTCATTTGCAACGGGCACAATTCGTCCTGTAATTAATAAGAAAATATCTCGTCAACTCAGAATTAAGAAAAAACTTATTCTTTTAACATGAAAGTATACAAAACTGGTGTTAGCATATTCACAAAATACTCCTGTATAAAGTCTACATAATTATAGAGTGTACATTTGATGTATATATTAGATGTATATACATATATACATATTAAATGATTATTATGATTATACAAATTATTGTACATTATATTTAATTTATATTGTTATATATAAAATTTACATATATTGTATTTAATATATTTACAATTTTATTATTAAAATTTTGATTCATTCTCAAGTGATAATAATCTCAAATTAATGAATAGATGAAGTAGAAAAGTAAAATTAACACCATATTTTTCTCATACATACGAAAAAAACTATACATATATATGTACAATCGCATAATATATCGTCTTATATTGTTAAACATGTATGCCATCATATACCTGAAAAAGCTCAAATTAAAATGCAAAAAGTAATTTATCGTAAAACGATAGCGAAATATGATAAGTATTTTACATAAGCAATATACACATTACACATTGCGGAATACTCTGCCTCCAATTATCAAGCTCGTATACTTACTATATATATGTAGTTATTCCTGTAATCGATTATATTAAAGAAATTTCGATCTATTTTATGTAAAAAAAAGTATCGCTGAAGATTCTCTCTCTCTATGAAGAAAACAAATATAATATATATATTTGTATTCTTAATATTCATTATATATATATATATATATATATATATATATATATATATATGTACAATATATTATAAAATTAGGAACTAAATAGAATATTTCACATATTAAAGCACGCATTAATCATACAAATTTTTTAATCTCTTAATTTTTTTATATTTCATTAAAATTTTCGAAAGTACAATTATTATCATTTGTTTATGTATTCAATTCGTTATAATATCTCTCAGTTTCAATATATCATTTTTTATTATTTCTCCAATAATTTCATCATTTCAAATAAATGCTGGTTTTTTTTTCGTTAATTATAAACTTGCAATATAATAAGCGATTGTGTAAGACCGTTCTACAAAGGTCTAGGACACCCTGTATTAATCATGATGAAATTCGTATGTACAAAACTTTATCGCAGCGACTAACAGCTGTAGAGATTAAATCGATTAAATGACTCAAATTAAACATTAATCGTGAGTGCTGGCCGCTCGCTTTTCGATTTGAAGAATGACATGATGATTTATCTTATGGCGATCGCAGTTGTCATTTTCGGTGGTGTGTGAAATATAAATCAAGGACACAACACAAGATACGTATGATTAATGTAACTCAATAATTTATTCCTACTCCTATATGTATGTACAGCATTTATTGGCGACGCTTCGCGTGTGATTCTCGACGTTACGCAGAACAAAACGAATGTTCCGCGTGTAATTAATATCCTTATTACACAGGTATATATCGTAATACAATTTCTCATTCGACGTATATATATATATATATATAAGTGCAGATCGCTAAGAGTCGTTAGATTAATTGTAAAGCAATCTTGGTCTCGTGTAATAGTAGTACGTGATCCCGTTTCTATCTTTCATATCAGATGCTACTTTTTTTTTTAAGTGATCAGATAGATGTAATTTACTACGCACATTACTGTGCGATTACAATATCTAAATAGAAAGACATAACTGATATGTCAATCAAATCGTCATAATTCATTAATAACAGACGTTTTGTTGCCACAGACTTGCACCAAAAGTATATGTCAAATGTAGAAGATGTCCCAGAAATCTCAACTTTAAATTTACTAAATTCTTTTAAATCTGAAATTAATTCTAAAATTAATTTTCTCTTTAAAAACATTTAATTTGTATATACATATAATAACTATTTCATATTTAATTTTCATTTCTCATCTCTTTTTTCATTCAATAATTAAACTTGAGATTCAAATTTTAAAACAGTAAAATACTTGTTTAAATAAGGCTTCATTATGATTCCAGAATGTGAAAATGCTTCGATATTTCAATCTGACAAAAATTAATTCAATCTATCGTTAAAATTCAGAGTTAAAATTCATTTTAAGACACCGTGTACATTGCAGGCTTCTCAAAAAGCGCTTATAAATTTATCTAGATTATAGTAAATTATCTTAACTATATAATTAATCAAAGGCTGGAAGAAATATCTATAATATAAATGTTATAAGTAAAATCGTATTATAACAACGTATATCGATTCAATTGAATCATTTATCCTTCGTTATCGAGAATTTCGGAGTTCTGCTCGAATTAAGAGATAATGACAATTAAAAATTGGACATATAAAATATATATACATAACAATGTGTGTACTTGTGTATATATATATATATATAATTTTTTATAAAATAAATAAAAATCTTTATATATATACATTAATATATGCGAATGTATGCGGTTTTTTTTTCTATCGTGACTCTACACGGTGGTTACCAAATACTTTCAATTAAACTATGGCGAATCGCCATCGTACATTTAATTAAAATTCTAGAGCACCATATACCGTATTATCATCTACACTACTTATATATGTTTCAGGATTAATGATGTATATATACGATTCGACAGATATTGGCGCATCGGCCAATGCCACAAAAAGTTGTATAGAAAGTCGACTTGTAGCAACGATTCCTAAGTATAAGCCTGCATTTCTACTAATCTATAAATACGTTTTAAAAATAGTCTAGAGATAGATTGATTGAAATTGAAACTAAATGAATGTTTCCCGCAAAAAAAAAAAACAGATTAATTAAAAAAGATTGAGAAGAAAATTCATTATACGGTGTTACAAATTATCGAAATCAGAGAATGTCTAAAATTTCTTTTTACTTTTCTATCTCTCCTTTTCACAATTATCACAAAAAAGACGCGATCAAAAATTTTTAAAAATTATTTAAAAAATAAATTGATAAATTCTATATTTATCTTCATTAAAAAATAAAATTATCTATTATTTAAAATGATATAAATTCTACATTTATTATTCTAAAATAAATTTTGTATTCCATTTTATTTAAGAATATGGAAAAAGAGGAAGAAATAGAATAAAATAAAAAGAATTTTTATAAAATTCATGTTCCCCTGTTCATGATGAAAACTATGTATTTATTTTTATAGAAATAAATCTTTCTCAATCGATTTTAATTTGTCTGTCCTTCGCGCAGGGAATAATAAAGTTTTAGGATATATCAAAATGGTTTCAGAATATGTTATAAGTAAAAAATCGTCGCAGTAACACTAGTTGCACGCTGTCGTTAACTTTGTCATGGAATAGTTTGCGACATCGAATCACAACACAGTTGCAGAGTAAGATCGAAATCTGATTTGAATCTCTTTAATTCTTATCAATATCATCTCTTTCCGAGTCTATTTTATAGTCCGAATGCATTTTAACGCCGCGCGGCTGCGAATTCTACTATCTGCGATTCTAACTGCTACTATCTACATATTTCTGCAGAATAGGCCAACATATATAAAACATAAGGAAATTTAAGTTATTAAAAAATAGTCTTTTAGATGTATTTGAAACTTTCTCTTGTATATACTTATATAACGCGTGTATATACTTTTCAATTATCGCACGGTATAGACAAACTGCTAAAGTAATAAAGAGTGGTAATGTAATTAAAACATATGTTAATATAATACAAAAATAGTGTTCTCGATTGTCAATTTTTTATTACAATAAAAAAGCAATTTTTTTAGAAGATTTATTGTGCTAAACTTAACAGACTTGAAGAGCACCGATTCGTCAATTAAAAATAAATATATGTGTTATGATGTAAAGAAATAAATACATCTTTGTCATTATTATATTTAAAATTCTATAAATATTAATTACGAAAATAATTTTCTTCTACGTTTCAACCAATACCGACTGATTCTTCGCGACGAGATATTCGCGATTTCGTTAGTCAGTCGCAACAAATGTAAGCGTACATCTATTCTCTGGGCATTACAATAAGCTAAGAGACGAAGACATAAAGTAGAAGAGAAATTATCGCTCTTCGCTGCACATAAAGTACATCGCGTTCCACGTCGAATAACACGTTCGCATAATCAAACAAAGCTCAACGAAATAAAAAAAAAATATTCGCAAGCTTTAGCTATACATTGCACTCTATTCTTTTCTTCCTCACTTTCTTCGTACAACATCAGCAGAGCTAATTAACGAGGGCTCGATATAACGACGTTAGGGAAGAAAACACGATGATCGTCGAGATTTGTCGAGAAACTTTGTCCTAAAGAAACAATGTTAGACGATTTAACTATTGTTTGAAGTTAAAAAAGTTCTTGAAAGAGTCTAGGATTCGTCGCGCACACTAAAGGAGAGTCCACGGCTGGAGAAGGCTACGCCGACATATGTACATCATCCAGACGAGATCTGATCTGATGTTCGTCGAAAAAAATCCGGAAACCTTCTTAGCTTCCCAGAGACAACTAGAAGACAATCACGGCCTTGTTGCGGTCAGCAAGCGAAGAGCGAGCTCGTTACGTCAACAGTTGCGATTAGCAATGCCATTATTCACCTGTATGCCGGGGATGCTGCCGGTTTCCGTCTCGTAATCGGCAGGTCGAGGCTTCTCCGTAGAACAGTGCCTCTCTCTCTCCTCCTTGAAGAGATCCGCCACACAATATGCCTGGAAAAACATTCAAAGATCTCGATCGCCTTGCTTCGTCGAATTAACACATTTGTGTGCATTGATCGATATTTTCTCAGTATTATGACTGATTATATATATCTTATCTTTTGATTAAAATTATAAAGTCTCAATATTTAAAACTTCAAACATTTAAACTGTACGAGTGAAATTATAAAGAATGTTCAGTAATAAACATATTTGATATACATGATAATAATATTTCTTGTCAAGCAAATTAGGATATCTATAGATAATAGTCTTATTCTTTAGTTAATCTTCATAAATAAATCTTGTACTTTTACAGAATTTCAACTTGAAAAATTGAAAAATAAGAAAATATAAAAAAATATAAGATGGTTCGATTATAAATTTTTACAGAGAAAAAATTATTTCTGTTTTTATCCAAGATATTTCGATGATTAAATGCATTTTTACTAAATATCGTAGATATCTTAATATTCTAGTTATTGCAACTACATAATAATAATAAATTATTCATTGTAGTTTAACAATTATGTAGAATAATAATTATATGTTGCAACATTTTTTATAATTCGTTTAATTATTGGATTATAGAATTTTAATTTTGAAAAAGTGATGTCAAAACCTCTCATCTTTCAAAATTGTTTTACATCGTCAATATAAAGCATAATGAAAGTTAAACAATGCAATGTTTACCATAAGTAAAGCGATGATTGTGCCAAGAGTAGATCCGGCAAGAACATCACTCCAGTGATGTTTGTAATTGGAAATTCGTGTCATAGCGGTAAACCAGGCCATTAACAGGCACAGAAGTTGAAGAAAGTGCTTAAGCAATTTGCTGCCCTTCCATCTCATCCTTAATTGAAGGTACATCTAAAAAAATCCAAGTCTCTCACGCCTTCTAATAATTACTTTTATACAAAAAAATAAATTATGATTATTGATCGAATTATCTTTAGATCTTAAGAATTTGATTAAATAGTAGAAATATATTATATTAGATATAATCTTTTTGCTGAAAAAGAAATTGATTCAAATTTTTGAAAGCTATCTCATTATCGATATAAAGGCATAAAAATGATGGATATGTGAATGAATTTGGAAAAATAAAGATTTTTAGAAAAAAGTACAAAAATATAAAGAAAGAGGAGAGAATAAAGAGTTCTTCGATTGAAAATAAATAATCATTCACAGTATCATGTATCGATAATGAATATAAAATAAAGTACACAAAGTTAACCCAATTTTCCCAATTTACTTGTAACTCACAATTAGCCTATTTTCGTAATCATCGCGGTACGACCATCGTATATCGATTCAATTTTATCGTGCACGCGAATCGGATATCTGTAAGCGTTTCGCGTATATAAGATTATGCAAATCGAATTTCACGGACGTGTAGATTCTCTCTCGATCTCGTCTACATAGAAACGATACGCTCATCGTATCTGGAGCCTGTTGAACGAATGATTAAGATCCGGCCCCGCGTATGCAAATCGATGCGGTGCGAACGCTCGTGTAACTTAAAGACTACTTACCGCAAGGTAGATCATGGTGTAGGCCGAGAAGGACGAGTGACCGGAGGGAAACGATAATCTGAAACGATCGATCGTGCCGTGTCAAATAAATCCCACTTATAGATCGGGATAGAAGGGAAGAGAGAAAAAAAAAAGATAGATCTTTTCTCGCACTTTGCACTCTCCTCTCGCGCGGATCGCAATCGTCGCATCCCCCTACCCCTTTCGCGTCCCCTATTAATTTTATCGCTATTAAATTCAGGGCGTGTGTAACGTGCCGATTACGATCGACGAAGAGCGACGGCGTAGCTGCAAGCGATGGAGAGAATTCGAGAAGAAAAAGACGAGAAGAGAGGCAGGATTCTCTGCGCGGGATCCATTGCGTGCGAGCAAAAAATGCGAGAAGGGCGCAAGGGAGACTCGATACTTATACCCCTTGCCCTTCAGCCGTTCTACGTCCCACTGTTAGAAGAAACGCGTTTGTGAAAAAAAAAAAAAATTCGGAGGGCACGCTACGTTAATTAGGACCTGCAGCAGCTCCGGCCATTCGACTGCGGGGCTGTCGGTTATTTCGATGTTCGGTATACTGAGAATTATTATGTCTGTATTTTAATCAGCTTCGCCATGTCGTAATTCCCGTCAATTTAATCCTCTCACTTTTGCCGAATTTTAATTTCAGATATAATCGAAAATATAATGGAAAATTACGACTAATGATCGGGCTTCTCCCGCGACTTTTTCTCTCGACACTTTCTCATTGGAGAAAAAAAATCGTTAAATTGAGATCACGCAGAGATCTTGTTGGGGGACAGCCTCGTATATCTTTCAACGCTAACGTAAATACGAGGATGTAACGACAGGGTAAATTGGGTAATTAACGGATGAAAGCGGCCACCGCGTTTTCTTTCAAAAGCACGTATGTGTATCCCCGCAGGCTCTTATGTAAGTCTCAAGGACTCTTCTTCACTCGGTGACACTGGTATATAAATGACGGGTTAATGAAAAGACCGCGACGGTCTTGCTTCGCCCTTTTCGTTCATCTCTCTCCCTCTGTCTTCCTCTACGTTCGGAGCAGTTCCTTGGACTATTACTCCGCGTGCAGAGGGGACATGAATGAATTCTCTGTGTGGCGTCGTCGCTTTATCATCTAGATTCCTTAAATCTCCCTATATAAAACTGTCCCCGCTATAAGACTGCGAATGACCCGCGTGATGATACGGTCGAGCACGTGTGTATGCACAGAAAGTGCTATATAGATAAAATGCAGAGACTAATATGTGCTACCGTATTCCTTGTCAAAAAATAAACGTCCCTTTCCTTTGGCAAAATTTACGGAAATTTATCATTTTCGAGATATCTCATTTTTTTTATTACAAATTTCTTAAAAATTTTGATAATTCTGATATAATTATTGAGTCTTTACATTTTTTCAAACACTTGAAGAAATTTTATTTGAGTTGACTTAATAAAACAAATTTCAGCAAAGTGTACTTTGTTTTATTCACTCAAATAAAATTTCTTCATTTTATAAAAATGTAAATATTAAACTTAATTACAGAATTAGCAAACGAAAATTATCAAAATTCTTAGACGAAGAATCAAGAAACAGCACTATATTAATATATTTAAAAAATAAGATATCTCCAAAACGATGCATTTTTTGGAAATTTTGTCAAAGAAAAAAGATGCTTATTTTTTGACAAGAGTATACTGATTTGTCTCCTACTTATATGGGACACCCTGTATACGTAATGTACACATATCGCAAGAGCACCGGGGGCCTCATTATAACGCACAGAGGCCGTCTGCCTCCCCTTCCTTTCATTCGCTTATACGATGATAACGCTCGCTCAAGACCATTTTCTTTCTCTCTCTTTCTCTCTCTCCGTCTTTCTCGGATGCCAAAAAAGAAGAAGAGAAGAGGAAGAAAACGACGAAAAAGAAGAATGCATGTGACGTAAACTCATATGGAACGTCGGCGTTTCGTGGACTCTGGAACTTTAGCAAGGCTACCGAATACAAAGAGAGAGAGAAAGTGAGAAAGAGATTCGCGAAAATGTGGTCCCCCTCGATACAGCTTCTGCTTATGCGTTTGGTCCTTCTCACGGATTCGGGTTAGGCCCGAAATTAGGTTTTCGCACGACATTAAGGCATATCCTATACGCGATGAATTGGAACACGCACCCTGGGGGTTCACGTGTACCGAGATGTTAAGAATTGAAAGAAGAGTCTTAACTGTATCGAGAGTGATAATTCGACTTATCAAATGTATCGCATGTCTATTTTAAACGATTGATAACGCAACTATTGAATGAATGACGTTGTCTTGAGCAACGTTGTCGAAAAGCCACGGCTCTCACTCTCTGTGTCTTCTAAGAACCAATATTCTTTAAAAGATTGGTATCCCGCGGTTCGAGAAAGAACGAAGAAACAAACTTTCAGCTTCCGAGTAGGATCGATTGTGTAAAATCGACAGGTCATAAATTTCCGATTGTTTTCTTGACTCTAAAAAATATGACGTTCGCGTTTGGTGGGCTTGGAGTTATTTTCGAATACAATAAACCGCGTAGGTAATCCTTCGCACGCGTGTCTTATTGTTAGGCAATCCTGTCACCCCGTGAAGAGCCCTTTACTTCAGGCTTCTCGTCTTTGAAAACCGCTCACGTTTCACGTTTAACGGTATAAATTGAAGGCGAAAACTGTGCAGACATGTGTCACTACAAAAGAAGAAGTAAATCGAGACACGCTTTTCAGAAGCTCCGCCTTCGTTTCCGTTAACGTCGCGTTTCCGTAAAGTGCTAAAGTTAGTTACGTCTCGCGAATCGAATGCGCTCCGTCTAGGAAATCGCGTTTCCAGCTCCGACATGTAGAGAGCCGTTTTGTAAGGTCATCGAAAATTATATATAATTGTATAATCGCGCAAAACAAATAGTTGCAATACCGAGGCAGACGGTTCGAAAAATTCGCCCGAGGCGAAAAAGAAAGACGTGGCCTCGGAGAAACGTAAGCAGCTCGGCAGAGAGAGAATACGCGTGCGAAAACGTGTTTATATGGGATCGGTTAGAGGTAGGTCTGGCCGTTGCCAAGGCGGGATGAGAGATCAGCGTGCGAGTCTTTGAATCGAATCCGATCGTCATTGTAGTTAGCGACAATAAGCGGGGTGCGGATAACAATTCGAGCGTGTAATAGCCTTCCCGTTGGAGCCGCAAGAGAGCGAGGAGAAAGAGACGAAGAACTGCACGATTTGGCGTGAATCTCGCTCATGCGAATCGCGTCAGCGAGGTCTTCCCTCCTACCTCCCCTCGATCAGGGAGTTGCTCATTGTCATTCGTTACCGTCGCTCTTTTTGTGCGCACCCGTACATCCGTTAAAACCGGCTGTCGGGGTAGGTACACGTTGTATCCGGGACGCGTGCAAAAAAGATTTCCTTTCCGTACAAGCCCGCGTACGAAATAATCAATTCAGAGGACGTTGTGACAAGTTTGAATTTCGCTAGAATTAAAGAGCGCGTTGACAGGATATCTCGGATATGTGTGCAATTTTTTGACAAGATAAGTTTCAATTTTTTATCTGTCAAATTCTCAGTCGCAAGCTCGATTCATTTCTCAATTGGATAATTTTGCATTTTCTCTCTTTAGATGTGACTTTAGATGACTCGATGACTTGAGACGAAAGATAGTTTTATCTTGGTACGATGTGCTAATATTTAACGAAATCATTTTTTTCATCTACAAACCTACATACATATCTGTATACGATATACGATATAGTCTGGGACACTCTGCATATTTATACTTGAACGAATTTGCATTAATGAACAATTTCATCAGAGACTTGCATCATTCCTTGATCCTTTCGAAGAGTCAAATTTCTTAACAAGTTAGCTCTTGCCGGAATTACCGACTCGCTCTTACGAGAGAGAAAATAAATCGAAACATTGCTATAATTAAAAGGAACGCGTATAAATAACTTGATAAGCGGTAAACGGGACAGACGGACTGATAATAATCCAATGAGCGTTTAATGAAAGTCAAGCGTCGGCGTACCGAATCGATTTAAAAGCGACGCGTCTCGCTCTTTCTCTCTCCCTTTTGATTACCGCAAATTACCGTTTCGTCTCGCGTTCATAAACTTGTCGCGTGGCCCGCCACGCGTGCGGGACCGTTAATGAAGTAAAAATAACGAAATGTGTACGCGTGAGAGGAGAGAGAGCGAGATCTCCTCCTCCACTACTTGGTTCAATCGTGCCCGTAATTGCCCGCGCAATTGTTACCGTCACGCGATGATGATCTAAGCAGAGATCACGTCGGGCTCGTGTTGTCGAACACATGAGACCATTTCGGGGCTATTGCCCTGCAAAAGATCTGTCGATCGAGACCGAGAATAAAGTCGAAGAGCCGCGCGATATGTGCATATTGACGATATACAAACTGCTGTTTCTCTCGTATCGATTCGCCACGAGTAAGCTATTTGCTATTTGCAAATCTCGACATGATGGAAACAATTCTTTTTCTCTCGAGAATACAATATGCGAACATTCGCAGCTATTTTCTTATTGAAAATCATCAGAGTGTCATAATTATTTCATATATTTTTTAATTATACCTATATGTAATTACTTTTCATGTACTTGATAGATATATCATTTACTATCCGTCAATATACCTATATATATAATTATTTCATAACACACTTATTGCAAATTTTTGAGAAAACTGAAATAAAATATATCAATAATTTTTGTTTTATGACTTTACAACAATTGTATAACATGGGCCGGGTGATCGCGGACACATCTCGAATTATTATATTACACACCGTTCCGATTCAGAAGTCAGATAACACGTTTGTGTGTTGCAACAGATTACAAGATATATTATCACGTTCAAGGTTCAAGCTGATGAAAAAGAATTTCAGGAATGTCTCTTGCATCTCGACAGAAATTCTTACCTGATGTCTTTTAGCATTCTGGCCGAGATCCCGGTCGCGGTGCAGTTAAATTGCTCGATGTATCTGTGCTGATTTTCAGGCAGACTGCAATCGATGTCAGGTACACAGATCTTCATGAAGTGCGGTCGTAGCCGGCCTACGGTGTATTTCGCCAAGTCTGTAGTTAAAACGATGCAGGCTGCGCCGAAACCGAACACACCAATCTGTGATTGAAAAATTTTTAACAATTTTTAATTATCAGAAAATGAGAATTGTAATAAAAAATTCATAAACTTTGCTTTTTTTCTACTGCTTTACACTGTTATTTTACGTTTTTATACTAAATATTTGTTTAGTTGAATAAAAGTGTTTGAAAAGAATAGCAATTGGTATAGATGAGTTTCAATTAATTTTATATAATATTTAATAAAATGAAATTTTATTTATCCTTAGATTAAATAAGGACCTAACGTTTTTAATCAATTTGAACAAAAAGAAAAAAAAAATTGACGAAATAAACCTTTTCGTAAGCGTTCCACAGCCATGGAGGTATAGTGTAGCCGAAGAGCACCTTCGTATGTCCGGAAAAATGTCTCGCGTACAGGTACTCTCCTATGACCATCTGAAATTAAGGAAAAATTGAAATTTAAGATTCAAAGCAGTATTTAAGATTTTACAAACGACTAAATGCAAATTGCACAATTTTAGATTGTTTAAATGCATTATTGCGATAATAAAGAATTTTCTAATACAACATTTCCATAGCATTCTTTCGCGCAGATTTAATTTTTAATATTAAGGACAAAAAGATCTATGTATATTGCATTTGATAATCGCCACTCAATCTTAATGACTCCAACTCTGTGAAAGAAACGCTGCCTGGATATCTGATATATTTAAGAACAGCTTGTACGATACACCTGATACAATCTTTCACCTCTGAGGCTGCCTTACAAGACAGACTTGTAAAAAACCTCTAGCTGCTAATCAAAAAGGCAGCAACTCTCTTTCTCTCCAAAAAAGAACAAGAAAGCTCAACAACTCTCTTCTTTTAAATCCGGACTCTACCGACCTGTCATACTCTCGATCAAAACGGGTTAACCAGGCCAGATCCCGGATAAAGGTTCGCCAGGTGATACACAGGGTAAATCCAAGGTTCACGAGGCATGCGTGAATGAAATACGACGGCGAGTAACGCGCATGATCGTCCTTCTACCTGTTTCTACCTGGACCTTCCACCCCCGATAACCCCCCGGGGAAAGGTACGGTTGGACGCGGACAATCCGTTTTCCCTGCGAGTGTGCGTAGATAATAAAGCCGGCTTTCTCCTCGGAGCTCATACGGAGAAGCTCGCTTGAGATCTCTCTGGGGAGAACCCTTCTCGGATTGCCGCGCGTCCAGGCACTGGAATGCGCCTGTACCTGTAAAACGTATAAAACCACCGCGACGAGGAACGTCACGGTAGAAGGAGAGAAGTGTAAGAGATACCGATGAATAAAATCTCGACATTTCCAAGAGAAGAATGGACGATGGAAATAAACTGCCGTAAAAAAAGTATCCATTACTTGGTCGAAAATGACAGGAATGATCGATCGTTCCGTACGATCGTTTTATTTTATTTTTATTTCATTTTAATGTTAAAAATAATTCACACTTATTGTCATAATTGAAAAAGTTAATATTCTCGTATACCAATTATAAAATGTCAAGATGATAAAATTTATTAAGAATTAATAAAATTTAATAAACTGTAAGGGAATATCTATGAGGCAATGAGAGAAATGAATAAAATAAAGATATAAAAAATGAGACGAATATGAAATAAAAAATAGAGAAAAACAGTTTAAAATTATATAAAAATTAAAAATTAAAAAATTAAAAATACTGATCGAGAAAAATATTTGATATACCTCTTATTCGTCTCTTATTCGGGAACTTGGAAAAGAAATATTCAATTTTTATACAAGAAAAAGATAGTCAATTATCATTTTTGATAACTGATTATTTTTATCAATAAATATAGATACAGAGAGAAGTAAATAGGGTGAGAGGAAAGCTACTTATTATTTGGAGTGCTATAATTTGTTTGTGAACCGTGGCTCTTCTCCCTTTCTCTCTCTTCTCCCTCCTCCCCTTCTCACACCCTTCTTAAATCGAACACGAGGGATTAAATCGCACGGTCTGGAATTATCTACTTAACGCAGAGAAGCTGATCGCCGACGAATAGATAGCTTTATGCAGTCGGTGCATAATAGCCGGTTACTCTTCGGAGGCGCGATCAATGGCTACGTAAACACGCCGGATCTCCGTTCCCATTCAATATTGATTCTTCAACATAATGTCCGAGCTATTCATCCTAAAAATGATATATTCAAATTTTAAAACGCGACGGGTTTAAAAACACGAGATTCAAAACGTAAAATCGTACGTATATATTTTTATCAATTTTACAAAGAGATTGTCAAATGTCATTTTTCTTTCAGAATAATACGTATATCCATTCAATTCGTTCGCTCTTTGCAGAATGATTCTCGCGCGAATAACGAATAGACAAAGCTGGACAAAGCTTGCCCCCGAAGGAACTCTTTGGAATTGCGATGCAAGTAAGATATAATGTCGTAAAGATAATCGCACGCGCAACCCCCCCATCCGAAGACGAAGGGGGTTGAAATTTATCTCCGCTTTGTTCGCGGTAATTTATCGGTATGCGCTCGCGCGATTTATCGCGTTAAATTAACAGCGCGAAGTATATTATTCTCTCTTGCGCGATGCAATCCCGCTTTCCATTTCCTCTCCGGCATAAAATAAAACGCCCGCTCGCTCGACGAAGTAGGAAGGACGATTCAAGTGGAATCCAAGGAGAGAATCCTTTTTTATCCTCTTTTGAGACTACGTTAAATAAGCACGACCGTATACATACCTTACGAGAAAGAAAGTCTTGGAAGATGTTGTAATGTGGCTAACAATAAGTCATTACTTGGATAGACGCTTTTGGTTTACCGCTGTTTATTGTTCATTCCGATAATTATACCTGCTTTTGATTTACGATAATCAACACGACGCGCGTTTAATGAAGCGAGCATTTTTACAATAGAAATGTTAATTCAAGAGAGAGGAAAACCTGCCGTTTCGAGACCAATTACATTTCCTTTCGTGTCAAATTGTAAAAAATAATTGTTTCAAGATGTGAGTGTTCATCAGAAATGTTTCATGATCGAAAATAGCAAAAGAGATAACAAAGAATTATTAATATGGAATAATCTCTTCCAATCTCACTTAAATTTCGCGTTTAATCTTTTACCATCTCTTACCATCTATACATATATTTCACACTTGCGTAGACTATGTATGTATATAAATAATAATTTTTTTTATATTTAGGAAAATTATTTATTGAAAAGCTTAAAAAATATATATATAAATATAAAAAAAAATTATTTTGTCAACTGCATACTGGCTAACAAAACTAATTTAAAATCGCAAATTATAACTTGGAGATTAAAAATTACGGGAAAAATTTAGAATTAACAATTAGATTTTTTATTTAAGTTCCTTTATCTCATCTGAATCTACCTGCTAGATAAAAATTAACGTGCATAGTTTATTGTTCTGAGAATACATACGCGACAAAAAAGACAGAATTACGGTCCCCTTTCTCTCCCATTATATTATAATAGAATCTCTTTGTGCCCTAATCATCTTCTGACGAGACTAATTCACGCGTTTGTTATTTCTCGCTCTCTCTTTTCTTTTTTTCTTTCATTCATCTCCTCTCTCACACACACACACACACACACGCACACATTCGTTCGCGCACGCATATATACGCATGCAATTTTACGTGCTTTGAATTATGCACGATGCTCGAAATTATTCACCCCCGGGATGACAGCGTTAATTCGAACTTTATGCGACGCGAAGTCAAGAGATGAGAGCAAAAGAGCAAAGCGGACACCTGACGTTTGAAGAACGGCGAGTATCTCGAGGCTGACATCGAGATGAGAAGCATCTCGACAAAAATGGAGAAAACCAAAAACGACACGTTTCATATACCCATGTGAATTTGATTATGGCGATGCACATGTCGAGCTCTTCGCTTTCGCCTGAGATGAGTGTAAATATTGCATTTGAATTTTTTACGCGTCTCGTCACAAGATTTACTCAATTATTAACTACGAGACAACACTGATTCTTTGGAGAAGATATAGCGTTTTTTATATAAAAAATAATATTTGCAAAATTTTATTAAATAGCGTAACAATTTATCGCGCAAGAAGCTAAGAAGTTTAAAGAAAACTGCACATTTTTTTGCAATATATTCAGTTATATGAATAATTTTAAAAACTTGTAAAATAATTATTTGAAAATTATTTCCACCATTTTCCAAAAATATTTTTTTTATTAATTCTTCAAAAGTAAACTCAAAGTCGATCGCATTTACATTTTAAAATTGAAAAACTCTGACGTTAGAGTGCTGAAATAATTCACATGAAAATTGTCTGTAAAGTAAAATGTAAACAGATTTAAATTAATTCAACTTATTGAATTTTTAGACTTACGAAAGAAGATGAGAAAAAGAGATCGTATCCGAAAATAAAACAAAACTAAATTAAAACAAACACACCTTTCATTTCTACAACCTAAATGTAGTCTCGTAGTAAAAGTTAATTTTGGAATGATGAAGTACAGGGTCCAATATTAGACTAGGAAATTCATAGAGCGGTGAGAATTCGATGTATTCGTCGAAGCTGGCTGGCACAGATTGCTAAACATTCGAATAAAAAGAAAAAAATGCGAAATCTATAAATAGCCGCCAATTGCCCATAGAAACGTGCCGAAATCGCTCTCATAAACAATAGTGGCAAAGATACACACATTATGAGAAGAGATCATTCTCGCAGATAAGAAATATCACGTTAATCTCTGCAAAGCGGTAGAAAATTTACAAACATGCAATCTCTGCTCCTTCAATCATCGGTTATCTCTTTGCTCCATTCCCTACACTCGGTTTTCAGGGATGCAAATAGAGGATGCACGCACGAGAGAGAGAGAGAGAGAGAGAGAGAGAGAGAGAGAGAGAGAGAGAGATAGCCTTTCCATCTTTCTCTCTCTTTATCTTGCGTTCTCCGAGAGAGCTCGGCAAAAATACTACTCTCAGCCGACGGTGTACACGTGCACCACTTCCAGATACCGTAAATCGATTCTCACGATCACCGAAAACTCGACGAGTGCACTTCCCTCTCGCTTGCCGCTTACGTCGACTCACATGTGTAGGCGAACGATCGTTCGCCTATCTTCCGTATTCTTAGACGCCACTTCCTCCATCATCTTTTTTCTCAGAAGGGTGAGAAAGAGCTTGAAAAGCGACACGCGACAGAATCTCTCGAATCGCTTGTGAATCGCATCTGCTACTGATCACTTGTAACATGCAAACTCGAAATATCGCTGTCGCAGAAAAATGTGTGCAAAAAAATGTACGACGCAGCAGGTTTGAATTTTAAAGTTAGTTATTTTTAATGCTTTCATTCCTTCCTGAATTATATCGAACATGTTTTAAATTCCTATATACGTTGAGAAAAAGAAGATCCTTTTTTAATATAAATAATATGTATTATTTAAAAAATTAACTATTATTTTTTGTCCGAAATAAGAGAGACATTTCTTCAAATTAACTTTTCGAATAACTTATATCCCAAACATTATTATATTAATACTGATATATAATATGTAATTTCTATTATAAATATTATATATTATATGTATATCTCTCACCTATCATATGTATAATTTTTCTTTTCTAAAGTAAAAGTGTGATTTATTTATAGAATTAATGTAATGTTTCGTATTTAAAGAGAGAAACATTGGATTAAAATCACTTACACAAGAGAATTTTCTCTTAGAGTTTACCCTGAAAATCATGGTAATCGTGGGACAATATGGTATGGAAAGAATTTTATGAGAATTTCTCTGATTGATATTTATCATATATAAAAATAATAAAAATGTTTGATTTAATTTTACTATGCAGTTTAGATATTATTATTTTTATTGTGATAAATATTAATGAGAGAAATTCTCATAAAATTCTTTTCATACCATATTACCATAATTTTCAAGATAAATTCTGAAAGAAAATTCTCTCCGTGTACAGTCGAATGACTGCTATATCTCAACACATATAGACTTTTACACGTCACACACAACACAAACAAGTAACGCTAGAAGAAGATAAGATCTTCGCTATAATGGTAGATGATCGTCACAGGTGATTTTTCGCATGAATCGCGACACCCTTGAGCAGCGTAAATCACAATCGCAATCAAAGATTGACTCACCGTGCATATAGGAAGGAAAAGGCCGATGACGTACAGCATCACGTTCGTAACGGTGGATTCGTGATACGGGTGATAGAGTGATTCATCGTTGCAGAAAAAGCCGCGTTTGTACGGTTTACCAAACAGGAAAAACATCAGCACCGAGATACCAACTGAAACACACAGATGCAGAGAAAAAGAATTTTATTATCGTTTGAATTTTTATCGTTCTACATCACAGACGATCGATTAATCGGAATTAAACATCGTCTCGTCAACTCTTCGCGTTGACGTGCAGTTTATTGCACATGTTGTTTGTATATATAACCGCCGTATATGTCATACGACAGACGATAATGTTGTGATGTTCTGACCAATCGAGACATGCATGCCTTCGACATCTAGATAATTTTGCAATATACATACACGTTCTATATAATCTTTGACCGGATCATCGAACGCTCTTCTGATTAGACTATACACTTCTGTATATACAGAGTCTGTCTCTTGTCAGATCAATTGCTCTTTCTTCTTTTTCATAGATATATTTTTCATTTAAAAGAGAATGCTCAGAAATTGATTTTATTTAGATAATCATTATTTGTGGCAACTTTTTAATTTAGAGTATTGTCCATTTTAATAATTATGCTTTAATAAAAAATGATATTTCTATTGACATAGTACTTTAGTTTAAATTTGTACTGAAAAATCACTTTGTTGTTTTCCCTATTTACACATTCTTACTTTATTTTTCAAATTCTTTCGTGACGTTCATTTACAGATTTTTATCTTTTTTAATTTATTGCTTATTAGTAGGTATGTTTGATTAATTAAAGACAGAGACATCTCTCATATTATCAGCATTTTAAAAATGGTCAATATTTTAATATAAAATATTGCCATAATGTGATCTTTTTTTTTATAAATTTTCGCAACATATAATTGTTTAAAAATGTACAAGCTTAAAAATATAATGGCATTTAATTTTTTACGAGTGACATACGCCCTGCATGGCAATTACTTAAAATTGCTTTGGTCTATTTACAGACTATAATTATTATAACAGCCTCGTTATACAGATAACTTGAGTTATTTGCGGAATATTAGGACTTGAAAATTATGCGTCGCTTAATTATCGCGTTTTTACTCGATAGTCTTTCTTATTTTCAAGAACGTAAATATGTAAAATATACTTGCATTTGTCGTCGACGCATATATTAACGGTGCGGTTTCACATAAAATCGTTGGGAAATTATGGGCAACCTGTCTCAGTCTGTGAATTTATTTACCCATATTATTTACTTGAAAATCACGGAGCCCATAGCCGGTCGTTGAGATAATTGTGACACCGCTTTCAACACACAAACGATGTATGTACATAAAAAACGTAATTGACACACAGCGCCTAAAGTAATAGTTTTCGCGATCGATTTTATTATTTATGTAGCTCGTCAACCGCGTGTTTTGCAAGCCAAATTGCACCTCCCGAAAAATTCAAACGCGATTACGACCTGGAAAAAATGCCGACCCTAATTTCATACCGCGTACTCTTTTCCTCTCAACGTCCAGTTAAATTTAGAATTTCACCGTGAATTATTCACTGCGTAAAACAGTATATATATATATTTTGCAATTACAAAATTGCATACATATCTTAACGATAAGTTATCGCTGAAAATGGGAAAAAATGGTTTCTTCTATGCCTTAAAAGCTATTACAAATATGTATATGATATTTGTAATCGCTTTAAAGGAAATAAATTATTCGCGAGCTCTTATCTTACACATTTGTGCACATAATAACGCTTCGTTTACAATATATTGTATTGATGCGAGTTCCGATACTGACAAAACTTTAAATGATAGATCTATTGCTTTCTAATTTTTTATAAGAATAATGCAATTTTATCTTCGTTCAACCGAATCGACGTTGGTGTAAGATTTGCATTTTTTGCAGAGATATACAGAAATACATATTAGATATAAGAAAATTATCTATATATGTAGGTTAGGTATAATTTTCCAGAATTTAGAGTATAATTTCCCAGAAAAAAAATGATTTTGATTATGAGAATGCGACTATTAACATATACGTGCGGGTATCGACATTTATAGTAGATATCTAGAGATATTTAGAGATATCTGATTCCTTTTGCGAAACTTATGTAATTACACAATTTCGTGAAAAATTCTTCAAAAACATATACATATATACGACTGCTGTATTTTGCCATATCTGCATCATCGCGTTTATCATTGAAAGCAAATGACAATGATATCAGTAACAACGTTTAAACAAGTATAAACAAGTAACGTAAACATATATTTTAGTATATAATGTTATTATACCAGGTGTCCCATTTTAAAGGACCCACTCAAATATCTCATTGTCAGAAACACTGCGTTAAATCGAAAAATGTTTCCTACAAAAGTTGTAGGGTTTCGAGGGGGACATAACATAGTAATATTCATTTGACCTTGGGCGGCGTCTCCAAGGTTAGTGAAGGTTAACCTTAAGTGAAGGTGAGAATGAATTTTGAAGAAAATAAAAAAATGCTTCAGATAAAAGTTGTTCAAATTAATTAGTAGAAAAAGATGTTATAATAAAAAATATGGGTTTCCATTTAAAAAATGTATTCTCACCTTCACTTGACCTTGGAGACGCCGCCCAAGGTCATATGAATATTACTATGTTATGTCCCCCTCGAAATCCTACAACTTTTGTAGAAAACATTTTTTTATTTAACGCAGTATTTCTGAGATATTTGAGTGGGTCCTTTAAAATAGGACACCCGGTATAATATATTATATAAATATATTATATAATGTTAAAAGAATCTTATCTAATAATTGTTTCCCTACGGAAATTATAGAGCGTTATATCGATAAGAGAATATGTTCTTTAAGAAGTGTTCAGAGTGGTGTTGACAGAAATAAGGAATTTGATATTTCTTCTTGTATCTTAATGCCGCATATTAAAAACTTAAGTATTAAAAACTTAATATCGCAAGAATTATCAAGAAAACAGGTTTAAATGTAATTTACACTATACCGAAAAAACTAGACACAGTAATTAAACGTGGAAAGGACAGATTACCTTTGACAAATATGACTGAAATTGTATACAGGATTGATTGTAATGAGTGTGACGCTAAATATATAAGGCAAACCAAAAGACACCTTAATACTCGAATGAAGGAACATGTGAACAACATAAAAATGCATGTTAGTAACCATAACGTAATAAGCAAACATAGAAGTCAATATATGCATGATTTTAAATGGACAACTCCTAGCATTTTACATCGTGAAACACAAACTAGGAAGAGAGAGATAGCGGAAATGTTTTTTATAAAAAAACTTAACAACACGATTAACCTACAAAAAGACACTGAGAGTTTAAATCCTATTCATGATAAAATTATTAAAGCTGTTTAGCGTTGTTTGTTTTCATTCCCGACGAAACGTTTAGTCGACACATTCAAACAACCTGTGATTATGTCGGAAAAAAGTTTTTGTTCTTAATTAAGGTATGCTTGTTAAAATATAATTGAGATTTGCGCTATTTTCTAAAAAATTTCTAAAAAATTATATAATTAATATTTTCGTCCGTTATTTTTCATATTTTTGTATCATTAATTTATTTAATTTTAGACTTGAAAAGGACCTGAACCAAAGATCGAAACGTAGTCTTTATTGTTTTATGTCGAATTAATAAAGATCATCTTAGCCAGTTGGGTCGTTTTAATATTTCACCTCTTAATATATTTTAGTATTGAGATAATTACACATTATTGCATGATTAACGTTATTAACAAAGAGTTTCTAAAAAATACTACACAATCAATAAAAGAAATATTTATTCTGCAGTTTCTATCACTTCTTCATAAATCTGAAACACAATTGTTGATCATATATCACAATTTATTGAGCCCGTATAAATTATGTTTATCTAAGAACGGAATTACAACTTGTCGAGAAAAATACACAGATTTGTAATTAAATCGTGCGAAGAGATAGCTTTTAAATTAAAAGACAAATAAAATGTTCATATAATCATTTGTAACAGTTATAGGGCTAATAATCTCGTGTATATATATATATATATATAGATTCATCTTAACAATTTATAGCCATTTTACTATCACGGATAATTACGCTTTCACGCCATGAGTGTTTATATCTTGCAAGTGCTACATGTATAAAAATTACAAACGGCACACGTCCCTAATATAGTAATATTCATCGCGAAATGATGTAAACAGGTATTTTCAGGAAACATTATAATAAACTTTACGATGCGGTTATCAATCGTCCTATTCCTCTCGCTCTCTTCTTCTCTCTCTGTATATAATCCATGAGTGATTCGACATGTGGAAATAATTGATACCTTTATTTGGAAGTTAACGCGATAGGTAATGCCAAATAGGGTTACGGCAATAACGTTTCATTAATCCATCAATACCGCCTAATGGTTTCTCCGAGACTGAGGGTCAAATGTGAAACGAAGCATGAAAAGAAACTGGAGACTTATTTATGACTTATTACGCCTTGTACATTTGTATTACGTAATAAAAAGGAATGACATTATCATTATCACGCGTATCGAGCGTAACCGAGCGTAACGTCATTCGTGATATGACAAAATAGAGCCAAGGACGATTGAAGATCAGAAAAAGCTAATTCGGTGATAATTAAAGGCCTTTAAATTTGGAAACATATTTTAAGAAAAATATGTAAAGAAAAAAATATTTTAAGAATATACGATATAAAATAATGTGTGCGAATGTGTAAACATAATTTTTATAAATCAAGTAATTCATACGTAAAGCGCAAAAAGAGCTAAATTTATTTTGCAGATTGCATCGCGTTGCATTTTATTAAATTTAATATATCCAAGAATCTCTATCTGCGTCATCGATCTTTCATGCGAAAAATGATTTTATCGCGTCATCGTGAAAGTATTCTCTTACGCACGAAGGTATGTTCATACGTAAACGAGATAAATGTGTAAAATACGTTACAAGAATCTAAACAGAATCTTGACAAAATATCAAAGCATTTCTTAAGGCTCCTGGCTCCTTTCCGACCATGTCAAAATCGTGACGTCAGAGGCGAGAAAACACACGCTAAAATTTCTTAGATGCCATTTCGAAATAAAAAAATATTTCGATGAAACAGCACTTCAGATGGCTTTAACACACTCTTAAAAAACCCCTCAAACTATCCTTTCCCCTTTATAATCAATCAACAGCTGTAAAATGTAATATTATGAAGTCCAGTCCGTCTGGTTTGCACATGCGCTGTCATTCCGCATGTCAAAGTCTGATATCTCGATCATTTTACAGATGTTGATTGATTATAAAGGGAAAAGGATAGTTTTCGGGGGGTTTTAAGAGTGTGCTAAAGCCATCTGAAGTGCTGTTTAATCGAAATATCTTTTCATTAAAAAATGGCATCTAAGAATTTTCAGTGTCTGCTTTCTCGCCTCTGACGTCACAATCCAATATGGCCGCGGTGAGCACCCAGGAGCCTTAAAAAATGATAAAAATATTTTCTCGCATTCCGATTAACAATTACAACGAGCATCCTCGCATAATTAAGATACGAACCGAAATGCGAACCCAAGTCAGATATGGTATGTACATATATGGTAACATATTGCATAATTGCTGATAACGTATACAACACGTGCGCTTTTTTTACGATGACAGACGTAGACAGTGATTGCGTTATCGCTCTATCGGCGAAACATGCCGATTTACAATTAGACACGCCTTGCCACCCATTTGCAGTATAGGCGTTCGTGTTTAGTCATCATTACAAATTTGTACATCATTGTGATACGCCTATGACGCAACACGCTGATGCTTTTCCTTTTATTTTTAAGAATATACAATAATCTATATTTTTTTATTAAATCCTTTCATGAAGTATCGTTATTCCTTTTTTATAATTCTCGACAAAGATAAAACACTTAAAATGTTTTTTAAACGTTGTTTATTCGAGATCCTGTGTAATTAGTGATTAAAGTGTCTAATGACTTTTGTACACTGAAACAAAAATTTGTTAACTTGACTAAACCTTTCAACTAAATATTATTTTGTTAATTGAACATATAGAAATATTTTAATTAAATATAACATATTAAATCTAACAAAACATATATTCGACTTAAATATTATACTATATGTAGTTCAATTAACAAAATAATAATTCAGTTGAAAGGCTTAGTCAAGTTAACACATCTTTTTTTCAGTGTACAATGTTTTCCTTCATTATTTATCAATGAACTTATATAACTGATTTCATGATATAACAATTCTTTTAACGTCGTATTTACATTAATGCTTTGTTTGACTTGCGAGATCCTAAAATTTCTCACAAGATCGAACATTTTTATATTTGTTCTCATGGAACACTTCTCCTCCCTGAAATATAAATCTAGTTTTCTCTCCCCCTTCTCCGATATGTAAATGTAAAACTGCCCGCGGTTAGGACGTTGTAATAGAGGTCTAAAAATCGTTGTATCCTTGGAAGAAATATTTTAGCAACATTATGGAATTGAAATTCCTTCAATCGAAGCTCTTTCTTATCATTGAATATTTTTTCGATTGAAAGTTGCCGTAAATTTAAATTGCAGATTACAAAACTACAAATTACAAAACTTGTATAATATTGTATAAAATACGCGAAAATAAATCGATTAGTTTATTCATTTCAATACTTTCTGAAAAAACAAGTTCTCTATATATGTTAAATTTATCTATTTTAATAAATTAGTCACTTTTTAAATATCAACAAGAAATATTTTTTTTAAAAGTCACAATTTTGGATTCAATTAATTTATAAAAATAATAGTAAGAATATGTATGAAGTAAAAAAGAGAAAGATTATAATTATAAAAGGCTATAATTGAAATTCGAGGAGGAAAGATATTTTAGCTTTCTCGCTTTTTTAATTTGTACCCGCTTTATCGATCCATTACGTAATATAAAGTATTTAAAAAAATTCACGTATGTATACATATATTTGGTTTCTTGTGAAAAAAGATTTTTGTCATAAAATAAAGCATTTATTATAACACTGGTAATGTAACATAATCCATTAACACTAATAGTAATGTAACATAATGCATTAACACTAATAGTAATGTAACATAATGCATTAGTCATATTAAATATTCGTTGTTGGATAAAACGTTTTTCGTGCTTATCTTTATGCTAGTTTTCATTATAAATGTAAAAAAAATTGCGCGCACTATTTCTTATATCAGCTTTATATCCTTTTATCCAAGTCGTTTTAAATATTATTACTACAAAACGAATTTTGTCAGATTTAAACATTTACTTATGCATATTTTTAAGAATACGAAAAAATTTGCTTGTAAAATAAATTTTGTACGTTCGATGTCGACGAGATCCCAAGAAACCAAATGTGTGTGTGTGCGTATAATAAAAATAAATAATTTAATTTTCTATTTTACCTCAATGTATAAAAATAATTACCAATTATATCAAATAATGACATAATAATAAATATGATTGTATATACTTGAAGCGATACTATTCGATTATTTCTATTAAAAAATATTTTATTTTTTTGTTAATTATTTTTACATATATTTATCATTATTTGTATATTTTTTACATTATTGTATATTTAATTAATATTTTTTTTTATTAAATCACTGTGTTTATATTCTCAGAGTAACGTCTTATTGTATACGTCATCATTCGTATCTTTTTAACCGGTATTGATGTACCCTTAACGAGAGAACATCGCACATGTATTAATTTACGACGTCAAATAATAGACTTGTCATTCATGATCATTTATCTTTGCAAACTTAATAAAAGCTACCGTCATTGTTATCGTCTCTACCATTATTATACAAATCGGCAAAAATGATAACGACGAGAAATAATCGTTAGGTAAAAATCAACGAGAACGAGACGTTATCGTTTAGTTTGAGAGCTTACTTATTTCAATATAACACCCGCTATATATCATGCGGACAAGTCTGCATAAATCTGCCGTCCAATAAAATTGCAATTCGTGTATAAGAAGAGAGATGCTGCGAAATACAAACACCATAAATCTTTGACACATGAGAAACGAGAAAGAGAGAGAAAGAGAGAGACACAGATTATGCCGAAAAAGATTATTAATTCCTCGCGCGAGCACACGGCAGATAATTGAAACGATATACTCTATCGGAGAGAAGCGATAATAGGAAGGGGGGAGGGGAAGAGGATATAATTTAATAGACTTATGTATATTCATCAGGGCCCAACGGGTTTGTCTTTATAATCGGCACTTATCTCCTCTGAATAGGCTCCACGTGCACTTGCGGGACCAACTAGTCCCGCAAGTTCGCAGGCCTTTCTACAGCCTCTTCTTTTCGGGATCTCTTCTTAACGAGCTTTGAAAGAGGGTTACTTATTGTTAGAGCCGGGGGTACGAAAAATGGCCGCGTTTCGCGTAACACCTCGTGCCCGGTACGAAACGATGACCAAATTGATTCTAAGCAGACATGACAGCTCTTGCACGCTAATATATGTATATATATATATGCTGTGTGTCTGCTGTCTGTCTGCTGTCTGTCTGCTGTAAAAGAATTTATTAACATCACTACAGTCTGCTTATAACCAAGGTCTTCTCATCGCGAACAAACCGCGACCATCGGTCGTGCTAGACCACACGTTTATTTTTGCTCGTGCGTAAGCGTGAGAACGGTTTTCGTGACCGCCTTCGTGATTTTTCCCCATAAAAACGCGTCACGCCATCGCGAGAGTGGCTTATTTAGACCTTCTAATTTGATTCATGCAACCTCTGCAGTTTAAATGACATTAACAACATCATGTAACGATTAACGATTTAATTGCCACTTCCTCATCCTGAAGCTTCAACATCCATGATTATACATTTTTTGTGACATCGATCCTTTTTGTTTTTATATATTATTTAAGTACAAATATATATTTAAAAAAAGAGAAAAGAATTCTTATGCGTGATTATCGTAATAATGCATAAAAATAATGTTTATTTTACAATGTAACTTGAATATTAGTCTCTCTTTTCAAAATATATTATATAAAATTGCAGTATATACAGGGTGTCCGGTAATAGTCACGCCAACCGTCGTGTGCATATTCCTGGGATCATTTGGAGACGATTTTTCCTCAGCAAAAATGTCGAGACACCAATAATTTTCGAGTTATAAGCGATTGAAAATAAAGGGTTTTTCGCAAACTAAGCCTTGTGGAAATAAAATAATAATAAATTCACATTCTTCAGTTAATTTTAGGTAGAGTTTACTTTAATAGAATTTTAATTTAAGGCTTAGTTACAAAGATACATGATGGCAAAAATTGAAAACATGCAAAAAATAATGACCTCCCTCGACATTTTCGCTGAGGAAAAATCGTCTCCAAATGATCCCAGGAATCTGCACACGACGGTTGGCGTGACTATTACCGGACACCCTGTATATATTGTCTATTATAATAAATATCATGATTGAAAAGGCTGACTTAAAAAAAATATTAGAATATTTGGTGTCTCAAGAAAACAAATAAATGTATAAAATTTATCATTTCTGAGAAAAAAAGATTTTCCTCGATTTTTTGCAATTTTAATGACTAATGTAATGTAATTGAAGAATATCTCAACGTTACTGATAATTACGCGATTACTATGACGCAAAAAAAAATAGCGATTTAATAAATAAGTGAGAGAATCTCATGGGACAATAACTAATATAATCGCATCCGCATAAACAGATTATTGTATATACATATATTATAATAAGCTGTTAACACGCACGTTTCTGAAACGCAAATTATGTAAGCGGAAACATTTAAAAAAATATTTTTTTCTGATTACGTCTTGTTAAACTTGTACAAAACAATTTGCGATTCGCATAATTTTCTCGTGACAATGACATTCACCAACTTATCCAACAAAATGTTATCGTTCGCATTATAAGAATTAGACATAAAAATTAAAGCATTACTAAAGAATAACTACTCATTAAAATCATAACGCAAAATCGAAAGATTGTCATGACAAAATCATTTGACTTATACTTCTTTATTCAAAAAAAAAAGATTTAAAAAATTAGCAAAATCTACCAAAAAAAAATAATTTTTTTGTCTTAATTAATTCAGATTAATTTTGTCAATATATGTTGCTAAATGCAAATAATAAATTCACGTTTTTTTTCTCCTCTCTCTCCCTCTCTATTATTTATTTTTAAATATTATTCTGTAAGACTTTTTATAAATAATAATATTCTCCCCATATGTGTCGTAGCAAAATATTTCCAGCAATATTTATTCTTTAAAATAGCAGCGTGTGTTTTTATATCTTATATTTATCTCCCCATGTTTAAGTAAAATAAATATTTAAATTAAATATATTTTATAAATGAAATTTCTAATCTCTTACAATATTTATCTCATCATTACATTACAAATAAGCTATTATAATAAATATCAGAACTAAGAAGGCTGACTTTAAAAAAATATTAGAATATTATTTGGTGTCTCAAGAAAAAAAATTAATGTATAAATGTAGATTGTGATCAGGTTGACAATTCAAAGATAAAATTTCGCGATAAAATATATTTTAACAATAGCGAAGAAAAGAATATATATATATATTATATATATATATATATATATATATATACACTGTTGGCACGAGATAAAAGGCGCCGTATCGTCTGTCCGCATCGTGGAAACTGTATCACTATGGTAACGCGAAATGAAATCGATCGAGCTACGCTGATTCCGTTGCTGTTTGTGTATTTACAATACACAATACATGTTGGCGAAGTGTGCTACATTTCCGCGAAACATTGCGCCTTAAATCATCCGTCTGCTGCTATTGTGATGAGAATTGATAACACTAACGGAAAAGTGGAGTATTCCCCCTAATGGAATAAGTGAAATCGCGCTTATTTACGTTTAGATCGCGTTTGCTCTAATTAATGTTAACTCTTATTAGCGTTCAAAATGATTTATCTTTTGTTCCTTTTCGTTATATCTATATACTTTTATTATTCGCACTTATTAACATTCTTCTTCTTCTTATCTATATGGCTGATTAGGCTTCCACTTATTAACATTATCAATAATCCACATACGATATAGAGAGCAGAGTCGGATCTAGGGTGTGGCGAGCGAGACACTCGCCTCGGGCGAAAAACGTGAGGGGGCGCAAAAAAAAACCAATAAATTAAACAAAAAAAATTTTTTTTTAAAGAATTCGAAAATAATACTAATGTACTATTGCATTCAAAGTCTGTTTAACATATAGTGCTTGTATTTTGTGTGTGTAGAGGGGGGTGGAGGGGTGCCAATTACTAATGTTACCTCAGGTGACAAAATATCTAGATCCGGCTCTGATAGAGAGATATATAAATCGTCGTGTTGTGAAACGTGCAGACATATATTGCACGCTAATTTTATTTCACTAAACAAGATCGTAACTTGATCGTATTGAGTAAAACGAGAATACATATATTATATATTAGAATGCAAAAATAAAAATATTTTTGCAAATGTCAAATTTTTATAATAGTATTCGAAGAGAGAGAGAGAGAGAGAGAGAGAGAGAGAGAGAGAGAAGAGAGAGAGAAAAATCTTGAAAATTCAAGAATTTTTGAAGATTTATCTTTATTTTATTCGACATAAAATTTACATTAAAATACATTAAACATAAAACCTCTCGGCTCTTTTCTTTCATTTCTTTATACTTACACATCGCCTATAAGTTTTCGAAAATTTACATAAACACATATCATGTTGATCTCTCAAAACTTTGTGTACAAATCGAATAATTGACGAAGCGACTTTGAGAATTTCATTATCTTTTAAATGTTAAAATATTGAAAAGAAGAACTTTATAGATTGATTTTTTCGGTGCACAAAATGCAACATACAATTCCAATTCAAAAATTTCTGGTATTTAAAAAATTTCCTACTCCAAGATCTTTCAGCGACATCGAGCAAGCAAAGATTGAACAACCCATTAAGAATCCTCGCGGTGTAAATTGAGGAAGCAAACTCCATTAAAGCCTAAGTGCTACGCTACATTCCAAAGTATCTAAGGGTTAAAATCCCGCGTACTTTCGAAACGAAAGCAGCGCGCCACTGCGTTTCTATCCAACTTTTTTCTCTCTCTTTCTCTTTTTTCTTCTCTCCTTGCGAGTGTCTCGTAAATAATATCGCATAGAGGTTGGCGGAAGCTGCCACCGTTGCGTATCGAGAGCACAGAGTTTCGCGCGGACGAAACGCACCTGCTAATTTAAAGGTTAATCTCCGCGCTCTCTCTTTCTTCCGCGCGGGTTAAATATCAAACGAGCCGCGACGGCGCCCTGACTGTCAATCTGACAGCCACTCGACCCGTGTAATGTAATTCATCGTCCCGGAGAGAACGAGGGTTTAAACGATTTTGACGATCCCACAGTTCGCGCGCCGCCGTATTCAAACTTTCGAAATGATATCTTACTCACTGATAAACAAGCAGAGGAAGTCCACGATGAGCTTCCGCAGAATAAACTTGGACGATCGATCCATGTTGTCGCGTGCGCTTGTCACAACCGTCAGTCGCGATGAAACGTTAGACGCTGCTATGTTCAGGTGTCTCGGACAGATTGCAATCAGAGTAATCGATGATGATACGACGCGACTGCGAGCTTCGCGGTCAGGTGCTGCATACGCAGGACGCGACAACAATGTGGTGAAACGAAATGACGCAAACGATACGCGTCATTGACGTTTCACGAGCATTTTACGCGCGTCGATGCGAGAACGCAACTCTACCACACCGTCCGACCGCTCCAACGTTTCAAAGTGGACTGACTGAACTGACCGAGGCGCCTCCCCCCTCTCGTCGAACTTGCCCCACTCTTCTTTCCTCTCCACCACTCGCACTCTCGCGCTTTCTAGTAGGCGCGAATTCGCCGTCAAGTACACCCCGATTGTTGCGACCACCCCGATCGAGATTCGGTCAATGACTGATTCTGCGACTGCGCGCGATGCAGAAGCGCGTTATGCACGTGGTCCGATGTTGCGCGCGCTCGCGAATGACGACACGTGACGCATACGAAAAGTTGAAAATGGAGCAACCCCCATCGTTGAAATGATCATTGAGAAATAAGCAGATTTGCATGAATATTATAATATTCGGCAAACTTTACGCGATACTTTTGTGTAAACCAATTTCATTACATAGAAAATATTAATTATAACGATGAATAATTAAATAATTTTGACACTTTATATACCTATGAAAAATTAATTAATTTCTTATATAATTCACATTTACTCTGAATTTATTTCATAAGTAATAATAACAATGATGTATACGAGCTCGCTTTTAAACGAGACAAATCATTCTCGTAATGCGTCAGAATAAGTGACGGCAAAATCGCGAATAATACGTGATGACTATTCACATCACATTCGATTACGACTTGTAAAATGAAATTGCAGCCTTCATTTTGATATCGTGTTCGTGCTTGGTACAAAATAGAACATGATCGTTTATTCAATACTAATTACACTGCTTTGTTTAGCTCTTTTTTATAGTTAAATTATCGACAATTAACAAAATCGAAATGTTAAATTATCGACAATTAACAAAATCGAAAATAGCGATTCTCAATTTCGCAAAATTCATTAATTTTTCTAATTATATATGTGTAAGGAAGAAATAATATTTATTCTAACATATAAATATTCCTATATATACATTTTTGGAAAATAATATTTCCATTCGACTTGGTTTTTATTTTTACAAATTACGTTTCCTAAGAATCGTATTTCTGAAAAAAGTCGAAAAATTCTGAGTTACGAAAAAAGACGTGACAACACGTGAGTAAAGGATGACTAATTTACGAAAGAATTGTGTGTCTAAATATTAAATGATTAGTGATGCGAGTGAGTTTGCATAGTATATTTTATCGCTCTCGATATTTTATCGTGATGCAGTGAGATTAAGAAGCGTTTCAATAATGAAACAAGTGTGGCGTTTGTCTGGATTTACACGTGGCATGGTGTTTGCGATTGCCCTAATTACCAAACACATAACGCACTTTCACTGAGCATCCTAAACAGGAGATAATAAATTTTTATTTCGATATTAAAGTCTTGAGATTACGATGTGCGATCTTTTTCTGCATTATGAATTAAGAAAGATTATCAAAGATGAAATAATATTTATAAAAAAAAATTAATTAACATTTCCTCATGATTTACATGTATGATAGAAGTTTTAGAAAATTTCACAATTTATGCACAAAAACGAGTAAAAACAAATAAATTTAAGATTAAATGTTATTATGTAAATTATTAAAAAAACAGGAAATCATTTAATGAAGATCATTAAATCTTTTACCTAATCGCAGAGAAATTTTCTCTTTCCACAGTATACATACATATATGTATAAAGGTAATAAATAATTTGTTTACATTCTAAAAAATTCAAAATTTTAAATTTTAAATTACAATTTCATTCGCTATACAAATTATGTAAGAAATTGTGCAAATTTATGCAGGTATAAGTACCTCTAATAATAATATGATTTAAATTATTTATATGCAGATAGCAGTACATAATAATAATAATTTATTTAAATAATTACATATGTAATGAGAATATACGCCAGGAAAGAAAAAGAGAAACAAGGAAGAATTTCGAAGTAGGATTAAAATTTCTAACAAAGCTAATAATTTAATCGTTTCGAAGCACCTGTCTTACGTAAGATTCAAGCCGCGCGTGTCTGGAACATAAGAACTAGAAACAGCACGAAATAATGTCACGTTTTACGATCGGTGAGATAGCTGGTGAAACCACAATTCTACCCGTCACAGCGGAATACCGATAATATCGCTTTCCAGCACACCGGTTTCATGTCGAGAGAGAGAAGCCCAACAAAAGTTCTTATCGAGTTATTTCAACTCCAACCAGCAGTGCACCACCCGCGGTGCATTCCGCATACGTCTGTGTCACGGAGGCGACGTTTTATTCACGCTTGAATGACATATGCATACCTAATTAACACCTGTTTACCATCTCGCACGCGCGCCCACGCGTAAGCGAATCGGAAGGAAATCTCGAAAAATAATCGCTTACACATTTAAATCGAGAACTATTAATTTAGTAGCCGATACATTTACAATTTTTCGCTTCTTACGTATTCGTATAATTCGCGATATGACTCCAACGATGATAGGATGATGGTAGAAGCCTTATAAATGTTTCAACTGTTCACTCGATAGCAAAATATAATAGTTAAGGATGCGATAAAAAGAATGTTGAAGACGAAGAAAGAATTTTTGTTCACGAGTCTATAATATTTACACAGGATCGGCGTATAACGTGACACCGTAATTGTATTTTACCACAAGGCGATTACATAATTACACAAATGTACAATGCAGCTTACAGCACGAAGTGTCGCAATATTTCGTGTGTGTTCGCCTATTATTCTCTAAAACGTCTGCTTATCCCCGGCGATTGTTATTGCTAGCTAACGGTATAATAGCGGCGCGAGATCTCGAATTATATATAATATAATACATATTATAAAATAGAAGAGGGAGAGAAAGAGAGAGAAAGAAGTATCATCCGATCGAAATTTTCAAATCAGTTTCTGCCTGGAAACTGAGATTGTCTCCTCTTGGATTATTAAAAATTATCTTCCTTGGAATCAATTTGTCCCATAAAACAGATAATTTCTTTTTTCAAATCAAGATTGTGTTCTGATCGGAATTGATTTTTCATGATCTTAGGCTTACTTGATATAATCTCGTGCGTTTTTTCTTTTTCGATCTCTTTTATCTTTGATTATATAAATACGAGACTTATCCGAGCACAGAATATCATAACTTCTTATAGAAAAAAAGACAAATGCTATTTTTGAATAATAAATCTAAATAATTTAAGTGCAAATTATAAATCATTTTATAAATCTACTTTTTAAATCAAATTTATGTGCACACATTTTATATAAATATGGACAATATAACTAAAGTTAAAGTAAAAAGAATATTCATATCAGATAAGAATGGACAATGCAATTTTTAGCGCGATTCAAGGTAAAAGATTAATGGAAATAATGTTTTTAGTGTTTTAGTTATTGACTGCAGTGTAATTTATAATTTCTAATAGCGCCAAAATTTAAATTGTCCACTCTAATTTCATATTTGTTTCGCTTTTCTCCCTAAAAGCTTAAAGTTCAAAACTCAACTAAAAGCATTGCGTAAATTAAACTTTTATAGGGAAATTTTTACATAAATTTTTCTCGTTGTCTACGAAACGTTAAGTTTTTTTCCTTAAGATACGTATTTTCCGTAGCAGTATCATTAGCTTACTTTTTATATACCACAAAAAGAAAATGTTGAAATTAAATTTCATGGATGAAACATGAAATTCTACTGTTCTCTCAATCATTTCTTTATCCAAATGCAACGTCATGTAATAGAGAGTTATAAATTCATAAAATAAAAATTATTTACTATCAGCACAATGTTGAAAAAGAGACTCAAAGACAGGTACAGCGATTATGCATTAATAATAGTTAAAGCAATTGTATAATTGAATACATTAATGCTTTAAATTCATTAATAGCAAAATGTAAAAACGAAACAACTGGCTTTAGAAAGAGATAATTATACAATCGACAAAGACATTTAAGTACACCTAGCACTGCGTTTATATCTGTATCTATCTATACAAATCTGCGATTTGGCGAAATTCTTGTCATACGCATCTCTGTAAATCTCTGTAAATCCCTGTAAATCGCTTTATCGCTTAAACCAGGCATGTCAAACTCGTTTTGCATCAACTATTTTGTATTAAGCTATATATGTTTTCAATATTCAAAAAATAAATAAAATACGATTTTTTTTAAAGACCTATTTTTTCAAATCTTGTTTTTCCAAAAGATTTTCAAAAAATCTCCGCAGCTTTTATTGACGGGCCGTATGCAATTGCATGTTTGACATGCCTGGCTTCTAGAAGCCAGGCATGTCCGGGTATCTAGAATCTAGATTGTCAATATGTGTATGTCAATAACAAAACTATCATATAAATATAAAGAGATAAAACTATCTGCACCTCTCGCGCCTCCTCCTTTGTCATCTGGCGCGCATTTATGTCTATTTACAATATATCTATCATTATACATAATAATAAAATCGCTTCTCAGATGTGTAACATTAAAACGTGCTCTATTTTCATTAATGGTAATATAATTTGTATATTTTCGTATATTATGCACCATTTTCCCTATCTAAATTGCTCTCTATCTTGCAAACATTAGCGGATTATGTGCTCTATGCACAAATAACCGTGAACGGAATGAAACAAGCCAATAAATTACATAATTGTTGTTTGTATAATTCATAGTCATTATTATCTTACGCAATATAATTACCGTAATCGCGAATGTAATTATTAATATATTTAATATTTTGTTCTCAAATATGTTTGATGCAGTGTGTGAGGCGCGATGTGTAGTTCCTAAATATCATCTTTTTTTACATTAATTTTAACAGATATATAACACGATTAAACTATATTATTTCATAAATAGTCATATTGAAAAATAAGAATTTAAACCAACAATATGACATTTCGTTGTAATCGTAATATAAATTCAAAAAAACCATTTTTATATATTTATATAAATAATAGATCCTAGAGGTCACATATTTGTGTAAAAAAGTATCACGTACTTTTCTCTCTCTTTCTCTCTCTCTCTCTCTCTCTCTCTCTCTCTCTCTCTCTCTCTCTCCCTCTCTCTTCATTGCATGGAAATTTGCATTTTTTCTTCAGTTTCACATAAGTATTAATGGAAAGTTTTCTGTATTTATCATTGATCCATGAATATTGCACTGCACGCAATATATCTAATATTGCCACGTGAAATTAACACACAACTCTAAAAATCTAAATATATAACATCTGGATGAATGTTATATATAAATCTAGATGTGTCCTTTGTTAAATTTTATTATTTAAGAAATTATACTTATTTATGCAAAGTTTGTACATCACTAACAATTAAAATTTTTCAAAATAAATCTACTAATTGGTCAGAAACATAGAACGGAGGATAATAGAAAATATTTTTAAAAATTTGTATCGATAAAATTATATCGAGAAACACTGATGAAAAATGTAAATTCTACCATCGACTGTCACCTATGTAGCTTATAAAAATGCGTATAATGCGAGCCACGTATTTACACAGCCACGTCGTAATCGATTCGGTAGTTAAAATATTTTTCCGTTACATACAGATCTGTATCTGAATACAGTTTAATTCTGAAGCAGAAATTGCATGGCACAATAATTGAGATTATTTCATCAAGCATGCAGATTATAAAGCTTTCGCGTTAATCATTACTTTCTCAACCATTCTCGCACACACGAACTCGCATTAACCTTTTATCACAATGTAGGTATTATTATGCATTGGCATCTTCCAAGATACCAAAATTCCTTCAACAGTCTCTATCTTACGTAAAAAAAAAAAAAAAAATAAGAAAAAAAAACCGTACCTTTAGACTGTTCTTTGGTCACCTCAAAACTAACTTTGGTTAATTCATACTCGCTCAGTTTCATCACAAAAACTACAAATATCCTCTCTTTCTCTATCTTTTATCCAAAATACCAGATAGGCAAGGATCGTCTATCTTCTAACGAGGAGAAATAACGAAAAAAGGCTATTCTGTAATTGTAAAAACCATCCTGTGGTCTTCTCGCGAAAACGCGGGGGAAGGGTTAGAGGACAGAGGGGAGGGCAAAAGTCCTAATTTCGTCGATAATATCGCAATACGCGCTCAAGAATATGTTGCTATAAATTTACAAAATTCTGCAAAGATCTTACATGAGTTCCGTCTCTAATAGTCATCTGCGTGGCTCGTATAATGTGAAAGTACTGTCCACGAAGCCAGCCGCCATAGTCACGCGATATCGATGAAAACTTAGACAACTTACAGGACTGAGGCGCGTACCCATGAATCCTTCGTGAAATTTTATCGTGTTAAGATGTTGACCCGATATATTGTAGACGCTGATGCAGTGATTCGTGGTGCCGCTAAAACGGAAATACGTCCTTTTATTCACACAAGAGATTCTGTCAAATTATCATCGGAAAATCATAAACTATCATAAAAAGTCCCGAATAATTATATTAATATTTTAATAATTATAATAATAATAAGTTTGTTTTTTGCTCACCAAGCAAAAACATCAGCTATTTCGTGCGCTGTTAATGCCACAATGCCTGATGTTATCTGAATCGTGCTCACGGAAGTATTTTTTCTAAGATCGAAAATCTTTATCTCGCCCGAAGACGAGCCGGTGAACAATTGCGGCGAAGATCCCTCGGATTGCCTCAAGAATGCACCTAATATCCAAGCCGTGTGTTCCCTCCAAATCATAACTTTCGCTTCCGCAGGAGGTAATCTCCGATCCAAGAGCCGTACTGATCCATCGCCGCATCCAAGCGCCATTATAGCACCTATAAGAAGAATTTAAAAATCGACGTGACATTTATTACTTTACTCACAATAAAGATAAATAATGTACGAATATATGTGATATAAATATGAAATATAAAATATAATAATATATAAGGAAGTAAAAATGTGACTCTTTTAAACAACCTGTGCCGTCAACATCTATACAGGTGGTACAACAATCGGCGCCCGTTGGAATATCTTGCTTCTTCAATTCGGTCTCCGCGTCCCAGAGTCTCACGATGCGAGCATCGCCCGTCACTGCTAGAGTGAGAGACTTTTGCTCCCACTTTGTGACCAGTTGTGCCGTCGCTGCAAACATACATCATTTTAACCATCATATGCTAATCTATGCTATCAAGAGATATATTTACAATGAGCCTTATGTTTTCCAATACGCACCATTGGAGGTCTTTGTAGCGGGCTGCACGTCGGCTAGAGCCTGCCAAGCTGTGAGTAGAATCGGATCTCGGCTTATTGTGCCGTTGTAATTCTTCCAAACTTGCACGGAACCATCATCGGAACCTGCCATCAGAAGACTCAAATCGTGAGAGTTGATAAACTCGAGTGCCGTGATGCGCGATTTCGTATTGCTTCCGCGACTTGCGCAGAAAGTCAACTTTGTCCCGCTCTGATAATCCCATACTCTGGAAGAATTTTTCACATATGTCATTCATGCACGCTTTATTATTGTAGTATTTTTCCAGATATCAAGTACTCTTTACAGCACGAGGAAAGTTTAAATACCCAAAGCAATCTTTCAACGCCACAGCCAAATGCGGCTCGAATGGATGGAAAACTAGAGCTTGAGGAGATTGGGGACACCTCGCGTGATACACCTGCGATTCCATCTTGCTTAACGGCGCGCGTAATTGTTCCTCTTTCGCGTCCTGTCTCTGCTTTGCGTTGCGTATAAATCTGCGACAATCGAGTATAACGAGTTTCGATGAATAAAGCATAATACTTTAAAGAAACCTTTTTCAAATCTTGATAATTAATATTAGAAGAATTTTAAATATTTCTTACCGCCATTCGCGCTCCAGATACGGTCTGCTCTCTACATCGTCCATTTCGTCTTCTAAACCAACCGGCTGAGCAAACTGAGCACAACTCCATTCGACAAACTGGGAGGTGGTCAATGGAGTCTTGGCTCCAGGTGTCTCGTCCACCTCTTCAGTTATCTATATAAATATATAACATATTATATAATATATAATGTATAAATACATAGAAACTAAATTTCCAAAATGATGCATTAATAAAATAATGATGCATTGTAGGAAATATAAGATTATTCAATTGTATATATATATATATATATATATATATATATATATATATATATATTTATAGTTGCAATTGATTGATGCGTTAAAAAATATTTATTGAAAAAACTACTAACTGCAACTACATGCATGCATATTATTTGTAGCATATTTCATAGTTTCTTTTAACTATTCTTTATACTTATATTTACTATTTATATCTATATATCTTTATATTTACTATTCTTTCAAAGATATAACTTATTATTAACACTTTTAGGAAAATATTATATACTTATAATTTTAGGAAAGATAAAGGTAATAAAAGAAATAATTCTTACTGTGTTAGGAAGGGGTTTTCTCGTACGACTATTGTGTGATATAAAGTGTGTTCTCGGAGAACGCAGCAAATCCGGTCCAGAATTGACGGCCGTTGGTGGTGACTCCCCTTTGCTATTGTAAACACGTAAAAAGAAAACCGTTAAGATAATAGAGACAAAATAGATATTGCTTAGTCTTATTTGAAGTAATTCTTAACCGACCTTAAATAACCGGTTCGATTTGACGGAGATGGCGGAAGAGATAATGACGAGGAGATTTTTGTTTCGACTACCTCTTTAGGAGCGGAAGATGCTTTTACCTAAAATTTTTAATATTTTATAAGAAATCTCGATATAACTGTACGAACGAGTTTTGAGCAATGTTAGATATTTATATATACCTTATTACGAATATGATTGGTAATTTTTTGAGACATAGCGCCAACCGCCGGATGAGGATCGTTGTCGAGATTGCACAATCCATGCCACAATTTCATGTACACGCTACCATAGGAGAGACTCGGTAGGTTTCCAAGAGAACCGTGACCTGCAATAAATAGTTTTATAAAATTTATAAACTGTCGCTGCTCATAGAAATATATTTTAATTAAGAAAGAAAAAAAGATGTCGCGCTATTATACAAAGCTCGTGCGATAAGCAGTTATAGTCTATTAAAATTGTATGGCGGTGGAAATTATGCGCAAGTTACAAAAACAAAAGATTAACTAGACAATTACAAATACATGCAATGAAAATTTCTAATTCATTATTACCAAGTGACTCGCAAGGTTTCCTCACGAACTCCCAATTATTACCTGGCACACGAAAGAATCAATGCAAATAACTGTTCGTTCGAATGTTCAGTCAGTAAGTATCGATTGACACTTTTGATTGACTCCTTTCGTCAAACCGATAACCCGACAGCTTACCTAAACTACTAATGGACGACGAAGACGATACTCTTTTGATGCGATCCTGCGCTCCAAAGCCGTCGGTCGTATCTACTGCATAGGTATTATTGGGCGACAACATCTTTAATCTGTCGCGCGAACTGATGCGCCTCATACCACTGAACGGAGACAAAGTTTCTACGACGAGATCCTTTCGACTATTTTCTTCGGCTATAGCCAATGTCACGATAGAGTTTTCAAAATGCAGCACCATCCATTGAAGAGCCACTACTAATTCCTGTAATTTAGATGATTCGCAATGATCCCTCGATATCCAATGCTTAATTAGATTCTAAATCGCGGTTTGTGCACTTACTTTTCTAACTAGCGGACACATATCGTAAGACACGGTATTAATAAGCATCATAGCGATAATTTGATCGATATTGTTTGCGTGCTCGCTCCTAGTTGTAACGCTGTTTATAAACGTGCCTAATGCATACACACTAGCTGCTCGGACCTGTATAAAACATTACAAAATTTCTTCAAAACTCAATACATAAATTTAATAAAAACTGTCATTAGCCTCTACTGTGATACTCTACATCATAGTCATATTAGTCATTAGAAAGAATGAGAAATCATGTAAATTATTTCTCCTTGCACTATACATATACTAAATTGTGATCTTAATAAAGTTTTCAACAATCTAAGCTGAATTGAAGTAGAAATGTAATTAAGAATTATTATTATTATTCATATAATTGGTAATAATTAAAATTACCTCTGGAACGGGATCCTTTAATAACGTAAATAGTTTTTCATGAGCGATATCTCTAACGCCGCACCATCTTGCCTTGTCGAAATTATGCCAAAGCCTCGCCAAGCACAAGCAAAGCCATTGCCGTAGCAAAGAGTTCGTGTCTCCCAGTTGTTCCAAGCATATCGAAACGAGATTACCTTGATTCGCGGCCACTTGGCCCGGTCGATAATCATTTACAATACTGGCTAGTACAAACGCAGCCAACGTTCTATGCTCGCTCTGAATATATCATAAAAAACATACTTTCATTATGACAAAGTTTAGTCTGGGCAATCTAGGCAGTTGCCGAAATTAGATAAAACATATATAAACTACCGGAATGGAAGTATCTTGAAGCACAGACAAGAAATATTTATGGCCGCCGTCGCGCACAAGATCTGCTTGGCAAGTCTGCAATTGAGAATCATATATGAAATTAGAATATATTTGTAAATCATGGTGTAAAATACATGCAAGATAAATATATAAAATATATGAGACTCACATTGTCTACTGCTAGAATCTTCGCCCATATAAAAACGAGCAAAGGACGTAGTTCCCTGGCATTGCTTTGTAACAATTTTAACACGTACGGAAAGATGCCGACACTAAGTGCTAGATTCACAGCCCATGAACCAAGATCAAGAAAACGTCCTAAGAGTTCTAATGCTCTCAGTCTATGAACTTGACTCAATAGTACTTGAAGAACGATCGGAAGCTGCTCGGGCGGACTGCGATTTTTCGATCCCAAGTTAAGCCATACTTGGAAAGCTGTAAGTTGATCTTCGAAGAATGACGAATGCACATATCGATCTTCGTTTTCCAAGACTGTTGGCAATTGTGCCAAGCACAAATCAAGCGCCATGTCCCAAGCTTGCCACATACGATGCTAGAAAAATATAGGTATCGATCTTTTTATTTCAAATTTAGGAATAAGTCATTCAAAATTTAAACATATTTGTACATTATAATAAAGAATTTTTTATACAAATAAATAAATGTTTTTTTATTACATTCATTTATTATTTATTTTTTAAACATAGTAAATAAATTACTAATTTACCTGATAAGTCGGTGGCAATTTTGGGGAAGAGACTGGCGTGCAATCGTAAGAACGAAGTATTCTCTCCGCCAGTAAAAAATTTCTAAAGAGACTAGCAACTAGTAGATCTTGTCTGAATAATCTTTGAAATAGATCTAGAAGACAATAAGATTCTTATAATTATTTCATCTTTACTTTGTATCAATAAATATATATAATACATATAACTTTTTACCTCTTGGCAGAGTGTTCCATGCTATCGTGTCAGTAATAGCTGTAAATATCCAATTAAGTTCGCCTAACATTGTTCTCCTATCTGTCAATTGTCCAGGAATTCTAAAATGTATACAAAGATATCTGTATAACTACTTCTCTTGCTAGAAAATATAACATTTAATAATGTAACATAGTCTTACTTGTCAATAAGATCAAGCGATATGTTGGGAACTAATTTGGATGTAGGTTGCATCGCAAACCTGTACAAAAAAGAAAAAAAAATATATATATATGTGAATATATCATATTGAATATACACAAATTTTTATACTTCAAGTTCTTACCAGCGTATTGCAATTTTTATGGGAGTAGTAAGGCATGATGTAAATATATCAGCAGGTAAATTCGGATTCATAGGTAAAATCTGATTAGCAGCACAGGCTGCTAATTGAATGCAATTTTTATAACATGGTGCCGCAGGACATGTCACTCCGGTTACGCGATTTTGCTGTTTTTCCATCTGCAAAAATCAATCGACAAAATTATACTAATCGATTAACATTTTAATTTTTTAAATAAAATTTACGCACTATTTTTACCTCATATTCCTTCTCATGTTGATCAGCAAATTGCTGAAAAGATTCTACAATAATGCCTGCATTGGAACAATCATATACATAAATACTAGGTGCCCCCATCCAAGTTTGTAAGTCATACACCGATAAAGGAATGTACTGTGTATATGTCTGTAAAATTAAATCATCATTGATATAAATATTATATAGATACAGTAAGCACATAATTTTTGCGACTCTGTACTAACCCTATTAAATACCCATATTTCACCATTGGTGGTAGGTTTGGGCACACCGTGACCATTATAATGAAACAAAACTCTCTCTTCTTTAGCATTTCGTCTTAAGGACGTACATAATTTTTTAACCTCTTCGACAGTTGGATCTAAACTTTGTTTGTAGCGAGCTCTTGGTTGCCATCGTTCGTACTGTTTTTGCAAATTCGAACCTATAGTCTCGAGAGCTTTCTGTGGACTCACCGATAGAGGATCTGAAAAAAATATTTGTTCTCTATCTATTTGATCTTATTTGTTAGGTATAAATTTTATTCTAAATTTGTCTTCAAAGCGTAAAAAAAGATTGTGATACGCTTATTTTGAATAACTGCCTTAAAAAATATAATTCTATACATTAAACATTATGTTTATATGCATATTGTTATATAATTATATTTTTATACATCAGCAAAAGCATTTTCATTTTTAAATTTTGAAATTCATTATATAGTATGTACATGGCATAGAAAATAAATTGCATGTATGTGCAGTGCATTTTGCAATATTCTAGTATAAGTGGAAATATTATTATATAAATTAGAAATTCCCTTTGAAATTTATTTGATAAATCTCTATCATTAATAAATCATTAATAAATCATTATGTTCACATAACAATATTCTTTCTCCTTTTTTTTACCAAGTTATATTTTTCTTACTATTTATTTCGAAAAAAAATATTAAATGACAGAAAATATTGCTGCTCCGTACATCGAAGAACACAATTATCGAATCGTGTTAAAGGGTATGTATATACATGCGCATGTCTAATCTAACCTCAAAATGGGAATTACATAACTGCGGAGAGCGAAGATGAGGAAAAGTTGGTCAAACGAAAACACGCGGGATAAAGCTCAGTTGAGTGTTGAGTTTACCTATCCAGCATTCGAGGCGAGCGCAGGGTTGTGTCTTGACGATGTCCGGAGGGTCTACGCCGACGTTCAGGCACAGCACAAGGGCGACGCTCACGGTTTTCATCTAAAGGAAAAAAAAAGACAGACACGTGCGCGTGTCATCAGTCATCGGACGTGGCCTCATTCGCGGGAATCGTCGAGGCGAGAGGCAACGCTCTATATAGATCGCATACGTACCCGCTCCTTCATCCGCCAAGTCTGACTGATGCAGTTGACGCTCTCGATCGTGGTGTTGTGACGAGGCTTACAAAACGCCAGCTGCATCTGCCAGTCCTCCTCGTCGCCGGCGCGTCTGAGCGCGGTGTTCGGCGTCGTCGAGGTCGACGATGTCGTCGACGACGACGACGACAGGGCTTCGTGACAGGCTTTCATCCTGGCGTAGCTCACGGACATCGCGTGCGCGTCGCGTCGCGTTATCGCATCCGCGATATGTCACGAGGTGTCTCTCTCTCTCTCTCTCTCTCTCTCTCTCTCTCTCTCTCTCTCTCTCTTTCTCCAACGCACCGATTACGTCGCACAGGCCGATAACTTTGCACTCGCGCCCGCGTCAACAAACGCTCACCATGCGAACGCGATGAAAAAACATCTCGACGGGGCGCGACTCGCCGAATTTACCGCACAAATCGCCATGTTAACGTTCCGATCGGAATCAGTGTTGCCAATTTCAGGTCGCGCAATCATAGAATATATAATAATAGAGCGCATGTCGATGTGCGCGGCGCGTTCGACTTTTAACCTTCAAGTGGAGCTGCGTCGCGCGGGCGCGGGCGTCGGAATTCGTCGAGCGGAGTGGGGTTAGGGGAGGGGGCGTGGTGGGGGATGCGCGCGCATCCCCCCACCCCGCCGCCGCGCCAAGCTCCACAATCGGAATTCGGCCGAAATATTTGTGGCGGATTCGCACCGCACCCGAACGTGCGATAACCAATAGGAAGATTTCTTTTCTCACAATCATTGGCTATCGAATAGGGAATTTTTTCTAGAATTTACCTGAAAAATTATATGACATATAAAGATGTCTTGATATACATCTATATCTATTATGTGTCTATGGTTAAGATTTTAATTTGAAACTATCTCTCTCAAAAGTAAATCTAGTACGATAGATTTATATAAATTAATATTAATAAAGTATATATATAATATATAAATGTTTCTTCTTACGCGATATCAAGATATTCCAGATTATAATATCCATGGAAAATATTCTTTGATAATTTATGCTTTTAATATTTTGTAATTAATTATAATATAAACTTTTTAAATAGACAACCGATATAGAGTTAATATATCACAATCAAATAAACCAGCATTGCCTTCATATTTAATGTATTCGCTTTTTCAAAAAATATTTCCGAAAACCAATTGAATATATCCATTTTTTTATTCGCATATACAAGATTTTTACGCGAAATTTGTAAAGAACATAAAATTGTTTATTGAATATCAAGTTTTACAAATATTATCACACACTTGTTATGAATGTTTTCGTCTCGGGCGGGCTTCCGTATATCTCTCGTATATCGTACAAATATAAGATTTATATTCAATATATATATATATAATAGCTATTTATATATAATATATATAAATACTCGATCATCTTGTAAAGTGGCGATGTGTGTTCCTTTTATATTTATGTACATCGATAAGCCGATCGCGTTCCTAATCGCGATTACCATCGTCCATTTTATAAATGCTAATACTAGATATAATTTATTTACTTAGCTAGTTTAATATAAATGCGGATGATCGATTCGTTGATGATGAGAATAAGAAATGCATTAGCACAATGTTATTAGATCCAATGCAAATCAGCCTCTAACGTTTTACATTTCGTCTGTCTCCAGAAAATTCAGCGCGTATATAGAAAACAATAAATAATATTTATTTTATATAGATAAATATCCGCGTTTTATGTGTATATATGTATATATATATATATATATATATATATATATATATATATATATATATATGTACATACACGTAACTATGCTAATTATACTTTTGTGGTAAATTATTTTCACAGGCCCTCCGCATAGGCCTGTCTTTCAATCAAAAAGTATCTGTCGCTTTTTTTTAACAGAGCAATAGATACAACTTTCATATATATGTATATATATGCTTAATGTACAAGATGTTCTCTTTATCGATATAGCTCACATGTTCTCGCAATTGTGGAAGCTTGTGCAAAGCTTAAAATCAACGCATAAACAATAACATATTGTGAAACATAGCGTATTTGAGAATAGCGTATTGCGCGTTCATAAATAATATTTTTTTGTACTTAACTTATAAAAAATAAAAATATGTAGACTCTACTCCTGACGAACAGAATTCTTTGCCAAACGCGCTGATAATCTTTGCAATATTCTCATCGAGTTAAGCCAGCAATGAAAAAACTTATTTGCTCTTTATATAAATTATATTGGTATCATCACCGATATAAGTGATACTCTGAAATATGATACAATATTGCTTCGACTCTGTTTGAAGAATTCCAATCTGCAAGTGTTTGTATTATAAATTTGGCAGAATTTATGTTAAAAGACTATCAAAGACTATCATCTGTTTCTTCCTTCTGAAAAGAATTGCGCTACATCGAAATTCATACACACTAGAATTATTCTCTTACATTCAAAACTCAAATATACATTTAAAAGTAATAGAGCCGACATATTAATTGATTATAGCCCTTAAACCTGATCCTAGGTGACTTGAAACACCATTTATAATACTTTTACAGTTTTTTTAACTTAATGTATATATATATATTCGTCTTCGATATTTAATTGTATCTTCTCACGAGCAAAAGTATAAAATAAGCTTCATTTATATTACTTACGTACTATTAACTCGCATACGGTAAAACGCCCTTAATTATACAACTTTGTACAATATCCCGAATGTTATGAAAATACAAAAATGTTTCAAAAACAGTCGAGTACGATTCAAAAAATTCTACAAGCGTTATTACCTCGCAATATAATGACGATTGTTATATTTATTAACACGTTGATTGCCCAGCGAATTTTATATGGCTTACCGTGTACTCCAAAGTGAAATTTTTATTATAAGTAATGATAAAATGTTAAAATAAAATATTTTCGATTATAATATTAAAATTTATTAATTAATATTAATTAGTGTTAATATTCATTGATATTAATTATTATTCTCGATTATTTTATATTTTATTCGATGGCATCCATTTGTTGCATTTTAAAAAATTTGATAGCGTCTATCAATAGCGAACACCAAGGTGTCACTAGAAAGACAAGTCATAACCACCGTGGCAGTCAACGTGTTAATTGGAGTTGAAATATACTACCATGTCTCTCATTCATATTTTGCTGGATTAAAGTTGTTTAGCATTGGAAGGAAATGTATGCATGTACTTTGACGGATATGCATTAATGTGAATTGGCAGTAAGTAGTTTATATAAAATGTGTGTTTGGAAATATAAATATATGAATACATGTATATCTCGACGATTTCCGATACCAGTAAAGATTGAGCATTTGTGCGTTAAGTTTATAAAATTTTTCCTAAAAATTGTTCTCCTGTGATTATGGTATCCGGATTAAGTAAAATACAAATTCATACAAAGTATATGTGTATCTCAGTAAAAGTATTTGTGTGTATACAACTTTTTATCGATAATACTTTAACACGCAAAAGCGATTCTTGGAGAGAATAAAACTTACTTTGCTTAAATGGACCGTATTTTCGTCAATAAAGCAAACTTTATACACATTCTACGTTTACAATAAAATAAACATAAACTCTAGAAATAGCGATAGATTGGTCCGAAAATATTGTGTCGCTAAATTCGACAAATGAGTCTTATACATCTTTCGCGACCAATCTACAAGGAAAATCGATCATTGACTTTGTTACACTAAACCGTTTATCATATAATACCCATATTCGATTATTTTCGCAATTAACTCTAAAATAATATTTTTCATTGAGATCGTAATACTAGGTGGTTGATTCAACAAAGAGTACACGCACGAAATCTTTCTTCTTGAAATGCGAGCTGCCAACGACGTTACGTACAGAGTACAACACGTAAATCTTTATAAAAAAAATCCGAATATATAGATACAAGTTACAGAAATTTTACAGTCCTCAAACCGAGTTATTATTGCTCGGTATCGAATGGCAATTTTACATAAAATATCCCGATAAATGTACATATTGTTCGCAAAAAAACATTATAAAAATTACCTTTTTCTAAATAAAATAAAAATTCTAAAATAGAAATGTATAGACTTTGTGAAAAATTCTTCCAAATGTAAGAATATACAATAAAGCTCGTGGCAAACGGATTTTAATAGATACAAAAATAGAATAAATATTTTTTCATTAATATTTTCCGTCTTTCATCTTAAATCGTACATTACTCGAGCGATTTACGCGTATCCCACCTCCTTATTAAGCGTAAATATGGCAATTGTTAGCATCGACGTAGAATGCAGTTATACGAATATACGAATTACATGAATGCGAAATAGCAACATACGCGAGCTTTTCGCTGAGACTGCAAAGCGTAGTATTTCTTTTTTTTTTTTTTTATTTAGGCAATTGCTCTTTGATCGATGCATATGAAAGCACAATCAAAGGGTGTCGTCTGATTAAACTATCCCTCGGATTTTTACGCGAATGTCGAAGAAAGACGTCGCAACGCATTTCTTACTCACGCATGATTACATCGACTTTCATAGACAATGGTAGAAAACACGCTGGACTCGATCATGTAATCGTATAATTTACGTTTCGGTCGGTATATGCGTCTTATAGCATACATTCACACGCGATTATCATAAACATCTATAACACAAAGTGCTCGTCGAGTTTTTTCGCGGCCGATCGCGGCACAATACTCTCGCGTGCTCGCGTTATCAAAAAATACGAAAGAACGCTGACACACTGTCGGAATATATTGGCAAGTACACAAGTACACAAGTTTCGAGTTTCACACTCGAGATAAACAACGCTGCTAGTACCGGAGAGAGGAAACATTAATTGTGTTAGAGAATGGAATGATTTAATATAAATGACCGAATGTTACGTTCGAATTAAATATCGTATTAAATCGAGCGTTCGGGTCACGCGTTAATTGCGCCGTTCATCGGCGCTAATTAACTATAGTATATAGTTCGTTTCGCGTTCGTTTACATGTAATGTTCTGATAATAATCGCGTAAATTGATTACGCAACAGAAATGAAACGTGTCATAATTAATTTACTACCTCCCAGATACTAACATTGAGAATGTGGCGTTGCAGTCTATCCATCAGTTAGGATGGCACAAGGCTTAGGAACCTGTTTTAGCATTCAAATTCCGATGCTGTTATGGCATTCAGATCCTTCATGAGACCCTCTAGGTTGGCCATTTCTTGATTCAATTCTTCCGTAGAATACGATGGCTGTAATCAACAATTTAACTCAATTATTAAGTAATTGCACGAAATGTGTCCCATAAGTGTAAAAATATCAATATTGAAAATTGTAGAATCAACGTGTATATTAAAATAGCAGACGTTTCTTACCTTTAAACGTTCAACCTCTTCCGAAGTGTGCGTCGGATTCGACACAGAGGCTAAACGATTCTTCGCCAATTGCGACGATGAACTTTGCGGTTTCTTGTACGGGCTTCCGGACATTGTCGGCCTCACTGTCACTTGCGATACTGCGATTATAGAAAACATAACGTTAAACGCACGTTTAATTGCACGTTATATTAATAATTACATGTATAAGATACTAACCACCATGCTTCTGTTGCGCTGGTGTCGAAGGGGCACTCTGTGGCGGTGGTGCTGGCACACTGAAGCTCTTGAGAGGATGGCCCTGCAGACGTTTGCTATTGTTGCTCTCCATTCCAACGGTATTGCTCGGTTGATTACTGTTACCGTAATGACCGGGGGCATATTGAGTGCTTCCACTGTACGACTGCCCGCTCGTGCCATATGATAACTAAAAAGTCGTAAAGTGAAAATTTAAAAAACAATCCTTGCTATATACTATTGTTAAATAGAGGCTTACGTTGCAAATATTCGAGATCTTACTTGACTCTGTAGCGGTTCGTACGAGCTAGGCATGTTACAGGAATCCGGGCTGGATTCCGGCGTCGGTTCCAACGTCACGTGCGCGCGATTTAAGCTGTATTGCGCGACCGTTCGTGGATAGTTTTGCCTCACCGAGGACGTGTCGCTGCACGAAGTATGAATGGTCGGCTGCGACATGCTGGTATTTACAATCGGAGTAGCCGCAGCTACAGCTGCAATAAGTCGAAAACTTTGATACCCAACATTTAAATGGTAATGAATATTATTATGTGTTTGTGTACACTTGTCTTGTTGTAAAAAATAATATTGTACTTTGAATAGCTCAACTGCTACTGAAAAATGCATATCGTTAATGATAAAAGCATATCGTTACATCATTGCAAATACTTGTGCACTATTACGAGTGACAATCCCACTACTACTTACGCTGATGCAAAGGTGCACTGTCAACAGGGAGTGTAATTAGTTTAGATTTGTGACTTCCACGACTGTGCTGTCTGCTCAGGGTCGAGCACTTCTCGTCAGTGTTACCTAATAGGAAATGAGTAAAAAGCAACCAAATAACAAAATCAGGAAAACTGCAAATGAAATGTACAGTGTCTCTCTCTCTCTCTCTCTCTCTCTCTCTCTCTCTCTCTCTCTCTTTTTTAGTGCATTGTGCTAACTAAAATACTAAATCACAAGTAAAAGATCACTGAAATAATATTTTATAATGTGTGATAAAGGAATTATTCTTGGTTATACAAATAAGACAACTGTTAGTTTTGTGATTCAAATGTTTTCTGGTAATGTTTGATTTGTGACAGTGCATAACAATATATTCTCTATCAAAATTATATATACTTACCCATATAACTTGGCACATAAGTACGTTTATCCAATGAACTGGAATTTCCGTGTACGTTATCCTGATTATATTCCAGATTGCCCGACCTAGGTAATGTATTACTGGTGACGCCGCTGGTAGACGCTTCACCATTTAACGATGATTTTTCAAGCGCCTTCAGCTCCATTTGGTCATGATGAATCCATAAATCTGGCGGCTTGATATTCGTTTTCTGATTCGAATCTTTCATATACCTGTGTGTAGAAATTATAAAAAGGTATATTAGTGACCTTAGTAATAAATATTAGATATATATTAATTATATCAATACATAATTTCTGAATCATTAAGACATACCCTTTCTTTCGATCTGGCGAGTTTGGATTACGTTTGCAGCACACTACGACCACTACAGATATACCAGTGATAATGACAATCGAGAAACCTGCTATGATGTAAATCATCAGATTGGAAATGCTTCGTCCATCTAGAAAAAAATAAAAAAAACAAGTGTATTAGTTTTATTCAATGTTTGAAATTTAAAAACGCATGATCTTCTATTTTATTAAAAACGTGCAGAGAAATTCTTTTTAATTTCACACACATTTGATAAGGTTAAATTATAAATTCCAAGAGAGAAAAACGTGCTTATAAAGACATGCTACAATTTGAATAAAAAATAAAATATAAAGGGATATCTTACCTTGATCATGCAATTCATCATAGATATCCATGCCGTTGCCTACCAGATAAAAAATAAAAAGTAAACATAATAATTAACACACTGAATGTACAACAAAATGCAACATAAAGCATATAAAAAAATAATATATATATGCAGATAATACTACACGTCCATATATATACAGTTCATATATACAGTTGGATTAATATATAGGTAACATTTTAGAGGTCTATATTACACTGTATATACAACAAAAAGTAATCAAATTTAACGTGATCAACATCAATAAATAGATGAATAAAAATCGAATTATTTACTTTGTGGCGTTTTAAATGAAACTGTCGTGGAGAAAGGTCCATATCCCTTAGAATTCCGAGCTTGAATCTTGAAATAATACATCGTGTTAGGATGCAGACCCTTCACAATAGCGTCCATCTTGTCACCGATAACACCTTCGACCAGCCAATCGCGATCCCATTTCGTGTTGTCGGTGGAATAGATTATAAGATATCCTACAAATTGTGCGTGATACAATTTAATAAAAATATATTTTATTCTTTAAATTTTAGAGGGATTACGATCAGTACCAACCTGTGATCTGTCCATTAGGTTGCTTAGGAGGCTGCCATCGTAATAGAACGGAAGTCGGACGATCTTCCACAGTTTGAATAGTCAAATCCCGGGGTGCCGTACTAGGTGCGGCTTCTTGCGTTTGATTCAAAACTACCATACTCCAAGGCGAACTCCGTTTACCCTGCGGAAAATTGTTCTGTAGCACATTTATTTGCTTTCATCAGCTGTTAGATGTTGTGCGTAATGTTTTTTTTTTTTTTTTTTTTTACCTTGACAAGTTTAACCGTAAATTCATACTGCGTGTTGGGTTTCAAGTCATGAATCATACAATTGAGATCGGTGGCATTGTAATATTTGTATCTTGGACTGCTACTGTGATGATAGGATGTATAACGCACCACGTAATACCGATTATCGGTGACGTACTAAAAATAAATGTCCTCGCTACAGATATTTTTCTGCTTGACCTTTCGCGCGTCATTTTACGAGGTTTTATAAAATAACAATGCAATTATATATATGCGTGTATGTGTATGACGTAAACGTACTTGACTTTTCGATAAAGTCGTGTCGGTCCAATATAGCACAACGGTAGTAGCCGAGAGCACGATAGCTTTAAGGCCAACAGGTGGTATTAAAGGCACTGCAGATTCGGATACAAAACGTTCGGGAGTTCTTACATTCGCGTACGCTGGTTGACCGTCGCCAACATTATTCGTTGCTCTTAAAGATATTACGTACTCCGTTGTTGGTTCTGAAGATTGTAAAGGAAAAAAGTTAGTAAAGTTAAAATTAAAGATTTTTATCGGTTTAAAAAATGAAATAATTTATCACAATGTTTTACCAATAGATTTGATTGCGTAAGATCGTTGCTTTCCATCGAGAACTTGTATCTCGACATCAGGGTAACCCTTGCCCCAACCCAATTTATATTTCCTCACTTTTATGCTTTGATCTTTCGGAGGATGCCACGATACCAGTATAGAATCCGCCATAGCATTCGCTGTAATAATGTGCATATTTTTATAACAAGTTTAATAATTAAAACATCATTTTACACGTATCGCATACTGTCTTTGCAGTATTCTTCTTTATACCTCTTAGATTACTGGGTGCATTGGGTACTTTTGTCTCGTCCAAATCGTTCTCGTACGTCTCTATCTTTGTCCATTCCGTCCAAGGCCCAGTTCCATTGACGTTGAAGGCACATATGCGAACTTGATACACAACGTGCTTCTCGAGTCCATTGAGCACGTACAAACGTTGATTTCCCTCAGTTGTCACCGTAATCGGGGGCCGTCGATCTCCGGATCGGGAATCGTGCGGATATCTGCGATAACGGATCCTGTAACCCGTAATAATCCCGTTCTGTCCTTCGAGCGGAGGTTCCCATCTTACGATAATACTCTGAAAAAAGAGAAAGAATATTTAAATATTTATTAATTATATATTTAAATGGGAGATGAGGCAAAGTTCTTTAAATACATGTGTATATTTATTCACTCTTATCTGATTTAAGGATTCGGACATGTACCGTTGAACTAGCTGCTTCTAACGTAACGTTATGCGGTGGTTGCGTGGGTTGTGCGCTGTGAGTTCGAATTACGATATCCTTACTAAACGCGCCCGGGCCATTTTCGTTGACCGCTTGAACTCGAATACTGTATTCCGTATAAGGCACGAGATCCACCAATTCATACGTTGTACTAGTAGTTTCACGCGTTACTTCTTCACCGTCGCCCTGAAGAAAATGCGATAAGCTTGAATCGCTATCAACTATATTAAACAATAATAATTAAAATCTCTATTTGCAATAAAATTATACCTCCATAAATGTAATAATATATTTAGATATTCGGCCATTAATAACTTGCGGTTCCTCCCACGATAATGTAATACTCATACTACTCGTTGCATGACCTTCTAGATTCATCGGAGGTCCAGGAACATTGGCCTAAGAATACATTGGCACAAGATGTTACAAACGAGATAGCATAATAATATTCAAAGATGTCGTATGCTAACCTCTATTAACGTTGTAACTTGTAATACTTCGCTAGGGGCACTGAGACCTCGAGCGTTTTGCGCAACTACGTGGAATTGATACGTCATACTGGGCTGTAAACCACGTATCATAGCTTCCAGTTTTTGTTGCGTGTTGACAACTCTCTCCCTATATACAGATCAATGAAAAATTTTTTATTTTATATTGTATGCACGATTATACACACACACATATACACTTTATTTATTTCTCACCTCAAGGCTCCTTCTTGTTTGTAATGTATAAAATAATTGAGAATGTCACTGTTGGCATTTTCCGGCTCTTGCCAGCGTAGCGTAATAAATCTTGCGGTAACAATAACGAGGCTCAGGTTCCTCGGTGGAGAAGGTATTCCACCTCCGTCAAACGCCTCCAGAGTATCCGTGTCATCTATAAAACGGGAGTCTGGGTCGTAAAGGGAGTTGGGATACTTAACCAAGCCCGGGAGTAGATCCGCGGGATCGTCGGAGGGACTTATGGAAAGCGGGGGATTCGGTGTGAGTGACAATAACGTGTGTCCTAGGAGAGTACTCGGATGTTGCCACGTCTTATTATACAACTGTCGATGTTGTAACAACTTTTTCTTAGGAACTGTCTTGGGAGTCGTTATTCTGTGGGAATTCACTCTCTCTGCGCAATATTAGCACGCAGAACAGTTAATCGGCAAGGAACACGCGAGAAGGGGAAAAAAATAAATAAAGAGAAAATTAAAATTTCAAATAATAAAAATATAGAGAAATATGAATGAAACAAACGTACAGAAAATCAATATAAAGAAACAAAAATAACGTAAATCCCGCGTGAAAAAATATTTGTTGACCGATAAATCGATTAATGAAACGGTGTGTGTAGTATGCCTTTTAAAGAGATTTCATGAGTAAAACTCACTGGGCTGGTTAATTGTGAGACGTGCCGAAGCTTGAACGCTGTCAGCGGAATTCACTCCTATGCACTGGAAAATTCCCGCATCTATAGGTAGCAACCCATTGATTCTCAAATTATTTCTGGAAACGGAAAAATTGGAAAATTTTATTGTTATTATTATATTATTAAACCTGATTTTTTCACAAAACTTTTTTCCTTAAAAAAAAATTAAAAAACATTCTATTGTATATACATGTTTTATACACACCCTTTGATAATTTGCCAATATGCGCTTAATGTAATATGCTCGCCATTCTTCAACCAGGTGATTTTCGGTTCCGGTTTTCCATAGATCTCACATTCAAACTCTAAATCTTGATTTTCACTCGCCACTTTATCCTCGGGCTTTTTCAAAAACTTTGGCGGAACTGGAGATTGTGAATTAAGCGTGAAATTTTGCATATATACATATGTATATCTGCGACAAGAGATTACATGCTAAAACATTATGCGCCTCGCAAATTACGTACCTTGTATAATTAATTCAGCGACTGCATCCAAAGATTCAATCTCGTTTTCCGCACGACATTGATACGAGCCATGATCCGATTCTCTGACATTTGTGATCATGATACTAGAAGCTGCGACTTTGCGATATCTTGAAAAGAATATATCTCTCGTAAACACACACATTACATTCAGACTTATTATATCGTTGATATTCAAAGTTATGTAATATACCTAGAATCAAATGACGGTGTCAAATCGAGAGCGACGCCGTCTTTAAGCCAAAGGATTGTGGGTTTCGGATAACCGTTGGCAGCGCATTCGAGAGTCACGTCGGATCCTTCGGTAGCTATTTGTTGTAAAGGTTGCGCGATGAATACCGGGGCGCTAGATCCTTCGTCTGTATTCGATCAAATAAAATATCCATAAAAAATCTGATGTCTCGTCAAGCGTATTTAATTCCCGATTTATCGTCTCGATAACAACAAGACTTACCAATGTCACTAGATAATAATCCTAATTGTGCTTTGTTGCTCAGTCTATATTGGCCGTAACCGCTAGCGTTACATCTGTACGATCCAACGTCGTGATACTGAACATTTTCAATTTCCAACGCGCCTGCAAAGAGAGACCAGCGAGATAAATTATATTCGTATACTTAATTTATTTATTTTAGCAAGCATGTTAATAAAAGCGTCATAAACATGTCTATATCGTACCAGACGGCAGGATTGTCATTCGGTTTTTATCGAGCGCTAACGGATGTTCGTCCTTTAACCACTGTATCTTTAACAAACTCGAGGAGGCGGGTAGAGCGCAATTTAAATATGCAATTTGTCCTGCATAAACCATAGTATCTTGAGGTTCTCTTTCGAAGCCGGGCAGGCCTTTAAAGAAAATCAATGTTACGTGCATGTTTCATTACATAATCATGTTGCACTAGAGAACTGTCGCATGACATTCTAGACAAATATATTCTAGACTCTCAGAGAAGATGAGATATGTATATATTAAAAAATTTAAATGAAGATACCAACTTGCTAGTTTGATTGTAGCTGTCCGCGAGACAATCGCTCCGATATTGTCTATGGAAGCCAAGCACTGATAACTTCCGGTTAACTCTGTACTACCACCGTATACGCTATTTATGTACAAGGATCCGTTTGCTAGCTGTGATCTACAAAGATAAAATCGTGACATTTCCTCGGACATCCGAGAGAGACAATGAGAGGGACATCAATCCATCTCCATAGGATGTCACGCGTTATTACCGATAACTGTCTCCGATAAACGTGATCGGCTGACCGTCGTCCGTGCGCCAAAGTATACTCGGCGTCCCAAAGACGCTCCTCGCCTCGCAGTCCAGCCTCGCGGGACCACCCTGTTCCACCACCACATCCTGCGGCTCGATGGTGAAGTCTAAACCTCCTGCGCTGACTGCAAACAGAGAGACAGAGGGGGGAAATTATCGACAAGAAAGACACAATATTCTCTGCAATAAAACGAATCGTCAACAACACGGAATCTCCGCTGTCCCTAACACGAATCCCCGAATTCAATTTGTCAAGTAGAAGCGATCGCGCGCTTCCGGATAAGAATCGCGACCATAGGGGCTTCCCGGTCTGTGCGTGTTTACGAAGGGGATGTTTAACGATCACACCCGATACACACCGGTTAGAGAAGCAGCGTGATATCAAATTTCGGCCCCTTATTGTATAGTGCGTTTCGTGACCCATTCGTGCACGACGCGATGCCACGTTAGTTAGGAGGTGTAGATGTTAAAAGGGGGTGGAGGAGGAAGAGCCGGACGCGAGTGAATAGAAGAGAAAACCGGCTGCGGAGGAAGAGAAAGAGGCGATTCGAACAAAGGGTCGTCCACCCCATATATAGGGGCACCCCAGCCCCAGCCTGCTTGCTCGCCTGCTTGGCGAGACGCCCAAATGCCTGAATTCTCTCCTTCTTTCTTTTGTTTCTGTCCTCTCTTCTCCATGGGCTCCTCTGAGCGCGATCGAGCGCTATCGTGATACGAGATACGATTTAATGTCGTGTGCGCGAATCGACCGCGATAGAAAGAGAGAGAGAGAGAGAGAGAGAGAGAGAGAGATGAGAAAAAGGAAAAAGATCTTCGTTTGCGGGACATTTTTATGGGCGACGAGGCGAGAGATCGTTCGAGAGACGATTCCTTACTCTTTCCAGGAGGCTGCGACGGTAATATATTTTCGATAATACTTTTCTGCAGTACGCAATATGGTTCTGAAAAGAAGACATTTCATGTTTGAGTAATAACGACTGGTATGCAAATGTATATATGTATATTGTCTTTAAAATACACATCTGCATACAAAGTACAACTCTATTATTGTATATGTGTCAATTTTTTATATTGATCAGAAAATCCATGTATGGTCTGATAAATTGCAATTTTTCAAAGTTTTCTCAATAAACTTTTTTACAACCAACTTTTGCATAACAAGCATTAAACAGTTTAAATTTTAATGAAATTGAAAAACATCTTAGAAAGTCTCTTGCTCCGAAATATTAATATAAAAAGATAGAATGCAATTTTGGTCTTTTATTACAATGTAGAAAGGAGCTCTAGAGAAGAGAGAGAACGCATAAAGATTTTATTTATTATAATATCATGTTTCTCTAAATCGCCTCTCAAACGACTCATAACAAACTGGAATTCTATCGGCAGCCATCTATCATGTGGATTTTTCTATACGCGCAATATACATGTATACGAGATATTATTCCGACATTCTGCATTAATCGCGGAACGTTGAAAGGCACTCGTAACCTTTGGTCTTTACAAAAACGTCCAAGTATTAGGTCTTAGCTTCCTATAGAAAGAGAGCTTCTCTCTCTTTCTTCCTCATACCCCAGCAATGCAGCCCTGCATTAAGATTTCGTTCTGATCTCTCGCGCACATGGTGTATTTTAATATTTCAGATAATGTACAAAATGTACAAAATTGGTATTGCGCATCCACATAAAGTGCTCCACGTTCTGAGAATATCTCTATGAGCGGTGCCGACGTCATCGAGAAACGGAATGCAGATGCATCATCATTTTTATCTGTAATTTACAGTAGACTCAAGGTCGAGGTTCAAGCGTTTGAAACGGCGTTAGAACTTCTTTTCGTTTCGCGGAACAGCGTGAGAAATTCCACTTTATCCGCGAAAATTTCCGATTAGACGGTCTCGATTCCGCAAATATTTGCGCGGATTAAACAGACCCGTTTCGTTATCGGGCGCTAATAAGTTTGGCCGATCAATCGTATATCGAAACCGTTATTCTCATCTAACGCAAATGCTGGAGAAATAAGTATCTACGAGGATCATTTATTTTAAGATTACAAATTATTATATTTGAAGAAAAATGGGAGAGAGAGAGAAAAAAGCTCTCGGTAAACACGTTCGAATGGGAGATGATGAATCGAATTATCGATTATAACGGTACGTAATTACGAGATCGAGCGATCGATAATAATCTGCGATTAGTGTAACGTCGATTATTATCGACATGTTAACATAGATATCTATAAGCGGGGCACACACTTTCCGGGAAATTGAGATGATTTCGATTTAATTTCGCGAGGAGTTTTGTATTTAACGCTGAGTTAATCGAGCGTAGAAATATAACATTTATATATTTTTATAATTCACGCAATTATCGAGTCTAGAAAAAATGTTTTGTGCATGTACAAGTGCATAATTGCAATTCTATTATGAAGAAAATTCCGCCACGCATACTCGATTCTCCATCAAGAGCCGATCAATGGCGGGAGTTATCGGATTATTATAGCTCCCAATTGGCGCGCATTCTCCCATAAACCGCAGCAGCATCGCGAATGGAGCACTCTGAGAGAGTTCTAACCGATTGAGAGTCACTGACGGTTATTGGGTTACAGTTTCACGCTCACGGTGGTCTGTCACCTTCGAGCGCGCGAGAGCACGAGCGTGAAGAGAAGAAAAAGGGGGGGAGGAAAGGGGGAGAGGCGATGATCTCCGGTAGATCGACGGTCCGATCCGTGCTACAAACGCAATTTCCCATTCCGTGACGGCGAAGAAATTTAATGGAAAAATCAAATCTTTGACGCACGTTTCATCGAGACACGCTTTCGTCGCGAATTATTGCTCTCCGATTGTTATTGCAGCAGCACTAAACTCGTAAATCACTCATATTTCAGCGAGCATAAAGACGATTAAGTACTGTAAAATGTTAGAGAAATGACCCGAGGAATTTAATAATTATACACACACACATCTACATACACATAATTATAAACAATGTGTACATGAAAAATTTTTTACATTTAAATAATTCATTTTATTTTATAGTAAAATTAGTATGAAAAATTTTTCATGCGAATAAGATTTCTCGCGAATTGGAATACAGCGATACTCATTAAAAATTAGAAATTGCATTGCCAATACTAATCAAATCTCGTCATTTATCATTAGCTACCAAATGGAAAGTCAACGGAGGTAATTGTGACAACGAGATGACTGTGCCAATGCAATAATATCCAATGATAAATTTGATAGTCGCAATATGACACATTACTCTCTGAAGATGAATTTTTCTTCCTCTTCTGCGTTCTCTCTCTTTTACAAAATTTTATCAATTTACGTTATTCTATTAGCTAAAAGCGCAATTTTATAATCTATTTTATTTTCAATTTAATATCTCGTCCAATTAAATATTAATATTATTACACTTGTGTCTGACATTTCGCCGCTCTCTCTCTCTCTCTCTTTCTCTCTCTCTCATACACGTACGCAAAATAAATTAAATTAATTATTGATTTAAGAAATAAATTTCAAACGTATATATAATAATTTTTTAACGCAGAAATAAAAAGAATATAACGAGTGATTACAACAAGTAGGCCAAGACGCATCCGATCCAGATTCCTCAAGATTGCAATATATCGTTATCTTATTGACATTTTATATATTTTTTAACCTATATATATTTTTAAAAGATCTTTTAATCCCAGAAACTAAAATATATATTCTATATCCTTTTGTATTTTCTCTAATCTATATGTATTCCATTTCACTCTCTCACGACCTCCACTTGACCCGCACTTTCCAAGTTCACGGACTGCCTCTGCCGTTTCTTGCGACTTGCACTTCGTCAAGACGCTGACGGTTTTTCCCAGAACGAGAAAAGGAAAAAGACAAAGAGAGAGAGAGAGAGAGAGAGAGAGAGGAAGAAAAGAGAAGAAAATGTGCGGTATACGGCGCCGCGACGCTCGAAAGGAAAATAAACCATTCGGCACGTTGTACCGTTTGATTTACGAGTACAAGCGAGAACCTACCGCATGGGATACCGAAATAGAGAGACCGGGAGAAACTATTACAGATCTGTGTGTTATACGTTATACTGTATATATACGGGAGTATAAAATCTATCGCATGCGACCACTGGCGCTTTGCAGCTTTGCACCGGGTGTTCGGGGCAAACAGCCATTCGTGCCATTCGCCATTCGCCACGCGATCATAAACTACGAGTTTAAAGTTGTCGCGATATAACAAAATGTAACGCAATACCGGGTATTTCGGAAATAGGTGGCCAAACTTCAGGAGCATATTCACAGAGAGAATTTTCTCTTCGAATTTATCCTGAAAATCATGGTAATCGTGGGACAATATGGTGTGGAAAGAATTTTATAGAATTTCTCTGGTTAATATTTATCATAATAAAATTTAATATCTGTCACAATAAGATATAAAATGTTTAATTTTACTAAAAGTAAAATTTATACTAAAAGTATGGTAGAATTAATCAAACATATTTTTAAAATTCTTTCCATACCATATTGTCCCACGATTACCATGATTTTCAGAGTAAATTCTAAGAGAAAATTTTATGTTCTACTCACAAAGGATAAAAAAGAGTCGCGCGAACATGGAAGGTCCCCGGAAAAAAAATACTTCCTTTCCAAATTATAAACATTTTTTATTGACGATATGCCTCGCACCGACGTCTCATGAATTGTCCTTCTATTTATCTTCTATTTTGGAAGTAAACAATACTTTCTCGATTTAAATCCCTTGGATTTTTATTTATGGTGTTATCTTAAGACTCTTGTTTATGATACTTTTGTTGATATTGCACAAGTACTCCGAAATTGTCTTGTCGCCTCGTGTGACAAAATATGAAATACTTTGAAAATTTTTGAACGTCTTTGACAATCCATAAAACGTCAATGCATTGATGCGGAAGGAAATTATTTCCAGCAATTGTTTCAATCAAGTATTCTTAAGGCTCCTGGCTCCTTTCCGACCATGTCGAAATCGTGACGTCAGAGGCGAGAAAACACACGCTAAAATTTCTTAGATGCCATTTCGAAATAAAAAAATATTTCGATGAAACAGCACTTCAGATGGCTTTAGCACACTCTTAAAAAACTCCCGAAAACTATCCTTTCCCCTTTATAATCAATCAACAGCTGTAAAATGTAATATTATGAAGCCCAGTCCGTCTGGTCTTTGCACATGCGCAGTCATTCCGCATGTCAAAGTCTGATATCTCGATCATTTTACAGATGTTGATTGATTATAAAGGGAAAAGGATAGTTTTCGGGGATTTTTAAGAGTGTGCTAAAGCCATCTGAAGTGCTGTTTAATCGAAATATCTTTTCATTAAAAAATGGCATCTAAGAATTTTCAGCGTGTGCTTTCTCGCCTCTGACGTCACAATCCAATATGGCCGCGATGAGCACCCAGGAGCCTTAAGACTGTCGTATTACATAAAAAGAGTTTATAATTATAATTTGGAAAAGAAACGGACCCACGTTCATGACTTTTTTTATTCTTATACGGTGAGTATAATAGAATAGTCTTTGGTCACCTATTTCTAAAATACCCTATATAACAAAGAAATTAATTAATAGTGAAAAATTAATGGCTCCAAAAACACGGATTCTTTTTTATCAAAGAAAAAAATGTCACTTTTCTCATTATTGCAATACTCGATCATTTTCATCTCCTGGCTTTTCGATCATCCGATTCGATTCGATGTAAAACATATTTTTTATCAATTTTCATAACGCGCGACTGTGAAATAATATAAGGTAGCTGCTATCGCGGACGAGTCTATACGTTTATCTATATGGTTTCGCACTTGACAAGATTCGTTATCAACTCTAAATGTTTGTTTCCGTTTTGATCGTCGAAAAAATGGCATCTCTTCGCGCGCAGTTGACACGGTCGGTTGGTAGCAAGATATCGGAAAGATAGAGAACAGCCGTGACTTTTCACGTCTCTCTGTAGATTTTCCATAGACGTGCTTTCTTTTTCGCAACGTGCAGATAGTATTATCTCCTTCTTACGCAACGAATAAACGTTAACGTTAGAAAAATGTACGATCAAAAAATATTATAAATATCGTTGTCAAAGAGATAACTCGCTCCGTAAAAAAAAAGCAAATAATATCGAAGAGAAGTAAACTATATTATACAATAATCTCTACCTCTATATAATGTAAATAAGACAGATTAAGAGAAAAGCGGCAAAGGGGAAGAGATATCGAGGTATTCGAGTTTCCCCTCGCCTTTGGAGTCTTTCCCTTGCATACGCATTCGCGAATTTTCACGGAACGATAAATCTCTGAGATTTTTTCGCGACGAGGATTAATACGTACGCGAGACGACGTCGTCCCCCTGTAAGGAGAGAGAATGTTGAAAAAGTGCGGTAAAAGTACCCGACATGTGACGAACAGACCGTGAAGGAAGGCAAGGTACGCGCGAGCCAGGCGTCTACAGGGTGTCTCGTAAATATCGACAAATACGCGAAGATGATGACGAAGGGGTGTCGCCTTCCAACGACGCGAAGATCCATTAATTGTTAATCTGTGACAACGCGGACCTCCCCTTCACAGACCGAGGAAGACGGACAACGTTCCCCAATCACGCTCCAATCTCGCGATCGATAAACGAGCATTCGACGAAACTTATCTCATCCGTCATTTCCGGCGTCGCCTTCTACCGCGTTACTTTCCGTCCAGGGGAGAGCTTCGCGAAAGCACTGTGGAGCGATTCATAGTTTACTAGGACGAAGGTATACATCCTCTTCGCGAAAGAGTCGTCGCATTCTCTTCGAGGAAATTCGCGATAAAGTTTATGAGTCTTATCGAAAGCGATAGATCGAGAGTGTGTGCAATATAAGAATAAATATTTTATCGATTACTATCTTCCGGACCACATAAACCGTTTGCTCGATAAGTTTAGATTATATAATGACCATTACATATATACACATATGTATATCAATATATGTATATAGCTCTCAATATAATATAAAATATAATAAATTTAATATAATAATATTGTAATATTATATATGATATAATAATAATAATGCAACTCGTAATATAATTATGTAACATTAACCGCGAAAGTGATATTTCGCAAATCGGGGATGGATTTGCGAAACCTTTCGAGAGATACCTCGTGCGAGAGTAATCCGCGCATGCGCGTCAAGGGGCTAAAGCTAGCGCGATTTCGCGTGCGTAAATACTTAAATACACGCACGCAAGATTCCGGAGCGGGGCGGCGATGCGTGGGCGTCGTCGTTACGACATCGTGACGCGTGCACCGCACGCGTTTACTTACTACTTATTACACTGATTGTAAGAGAATTTTCTTAGAATTTACCCTGAAAATCATGGTAATCGTGGGACAATATGGCATGGGAAGAATTTTATGAGAATTTCTCTGGTTAATATTTATTACAATAAAATATAAAACATGTTTAATTTTACTAAACTGCTTAGTAAAATTAATCAAACATATTTCATATTTAATAGATATTATTATTTTTATTGTGATAAATATTAATCAGAGAAATTCTCATAAAATTCTTTCCATATACCATATTGTGCCACGATTACCATGATTTTCAGGGTAAATTCTAAAAGAAAATTCTCTCTGTGTACTTATACGTGGACGTGCGTCCCATATATGGACTAATTCGTTTATGTAGACTACGACTGAAAAAGAGATTAAACTCGTGACGTAACATTTTTGCTCGAAATGAAAAAAATAATGTTGGCGACAAAATTTCTTTATTTCAACGAAAAAATCGTCTGAAATATTTATTTCGAATAAGCTAAGAGAGAGTTAGAGAAAAAGACGCTTCGAAAACACACCTAGAGTCGTTTATGCGCGCAGGTAGAGTCGTAACCTCGTATAGGTGCGGGATCTTTATGTATATAGACTCGAACGAAAGGACGAGCATAAAAAGGGATGAGGCATTGGCACCATTGTGTACCGTTTAGTTTATGATGTTCTATTTGTACAGTTCTCATAATTATTCTGCGGTACGCTGCACGTCGGCAGGACACAAGTTCTCGCACGGCGGGGATAACAGGTTTATTTGAACAACGAGCAGTCTGCCGAGAGAACCCCTCTCTCTCTCTCTTATTGTTTGGAAATTTCACCAACTCGATCAACCGGAAAAGGGTCTTTACGCTGGGCATATGAGCGCCAATGAAACAGAACGGCGTTAAACAATGCGAGGGATAGTATTCCGATATTTCAGAAAAGCACATGAAGAGAGAAGATAATAATAGTTTGACATATGGGGCAGAGGAAGTAGTTAATTTTTAAATATTAACAATGGCTCTCAAATCAACATACACAAAAAATTCAATCGTATATCAAAACTTAACAAAAATACTTGAAAAAATTTAACCAAAGAACTACACAGAGAAAATTTTCTCTTAGAATTTACCCTGAAAATTATAGTAATCGTGGGACAATACGATATGGAAAGAATTTTATGAGAATTTTTCTGATTAATATTTATCACAATAAAAAATAATAATATCTATCACAATAAAATATGTTTGATTAATTTTATTAAAAGCATAGTAAAATTTACTAAAAGTATGGTAAAATTAATCAAACATATTTTTAAAATTCTTTTCATACCATATTGTGTCCCACGATTACCATAATTTTAAAAGAAAATTCCCTCTGTGTTTCGCAAATAATTTTACAGGTTTGTCTTGCGCGTGTCGTCTCGTAAAATATACCATTCCGCGAGAAACTGAATGCAATAAAAGAACTCGTAATGGAATAGAATACGAGGACACGGGACCAGGAACGGCGACGCGCATATTACTATTACAAGAGTATCGCGTAATTCAACATTTAACGCACTGTGCGACCGCAAGCATGCATGCATGCAGTTTCGAGCGGAATAATTGGCGGCTTTCACCGATACTCGGCACCGCGTCGCGCGATCGAAAGAGAACGAGCGAAACAATCCCGAACGCGTGCGGAAAAGCGAACAAAGCGAAGGCAGGGAAATATCTTCGAAAGAGCGTCCACCCGTTCAAGCGGAATGTGCCTTTCCGCGTTTCGAATTACGAAGCGCGAGCAACGCATATTCCATCTGTCACGAGTACTTTGTCGAATAAGCGAATTTCCGAGCATTTCTGAAAGCGCAATTGTTTTTCTTTTATTACTTTACATATTTATTTTTTAACACAGCCGTAAAAAAACGTATTGAACGGGCCTGCAACCAAGACTGCATCGATTATTTCACATCTACTCGATGGACTATTTGTATCTTCGCGAGTCGAATGTATTTATTATTAATTATTTCACATCTATTTGATAAACTATTTGTATCTCGCGAACGTAAACGGGAAAATTAATAATCAAATAATCAAATAAAGAAAATATAACAATCGCGCGCGAAAGACGCGCATACAAAAGTCCTTTATCAGATTAAATTTCGCGGTTCGCGAAATATACCGCTTAAGTTAGTGCGCGCGTTTTGGAGTGAAAATAACGACAAGAGACGAGGGCGGAATGCAAAATTACGTAGCGAGAGAACCGATTCGACGGTCCGACACCCGTGTACGGGAGAGGTATACATCTCCTCGCGGAGATAGGCATCGCCGGAGGAAGAACGGCCGAGAGTTTGGATGTTTAAATGTTTACTGCTCCACGATTCACGAGCGCGATAAACCGCCCGCGGCCCTTATATATGTATACAAGCCGGAATGTTTCGCTCTGCTCTTCGTCGCGTCGCCGCCGCAGCCGTAAAATCTTCTCTCAATGAATCCTTAACACGGGACGACCGAACCGCGGGCGCGAACTCGCAACAATGAAGAACCTCGTCTCGTCGTCTATTTTCCGACAATGTCAATTCATATATCGAAGGGCACCGCATTTGACCCCGTTATTGCGCTCGAAACGTTCGAGGAATTATTCTCTAGAAGGATATTGTGTTTATTAAAATTCTGTGTATAGTATATATGTATGTATACGACCGCGTGATATATCGAAGGATATTGCGTTGCGTCAGTTAAATTAACTCTGTTAATCGAGTCTTAATTAAATCCCGTGAAATCGCCCCGCAATCCTGCTCATTCTGAATGCGAGATTATGCAGTAGATTGAATAGAGTAAAATGAAATAAAATTGGAGAACGTGTGTATATGCACATATAAGACTCGATAAGAATTATCCTTTAATTTAGCTATCGATATTTAGTAATGATAAATAAACGAGATCATGATTAGTCACGCGAATAATTATACTACACAGAGAAAATTTTCTCTTAGAATTTACCCTGAAAATCATAGTAATCGTGGGACAATGTGGTATGAAAAGAATTTTAAAAATGTTTGATTAATTTTACCATACTTTTAGTAAATTTTACTATACTTAAGGCTCCTGGCTCCTTGCCGACCATGTCGAAATCGTGACGTCAGAGGCGAGAAAACACACGCTAAAATTTCTTAGATGCCATTTCGAAATAAAAAAATATTTCGATGAAACAGCACTTCAGATGGCTTTAGCACATTCTTAAAAAACCCCGGAAACTATCCTTTCCCCTTTATAATCAATCAACAGCTGTAAAATGTAATATTATGAAGCCCAGTCCGTCTGGTCTTTGCACATGCGCAGTCATTCCGCATGTCAAAGTCTGATATCTCGATCATTTTACAGATGTTGATTGATTATAAAGGGAAAAGGATAGTTTTCGGAGGTTTTTAAGAGTGTGCTTAAGCCATCTGAAGTGCTGTTTAATCGAAATATCTTTTCATTAAAAAATGGCATCTAAGAATTTTCAGCGTGTGCTTTCTCGCCTCTGACGTCACAATCCAATATGGCCGCGGTGAGTACCCAGGAGCCTTAAAAATTAATCAAACATATTTTATATATTATTGTGATAGATGTTATTATTTTTTATTGTGATAAATATTAATCACAAGAAAAATTCTCATAAAATTCTGTCTATATTGTCCTACGATTACCATGATTTTCAGGGTAAATTCTAGAAGAAACTTCTCTCTGTGTACATAAATAATTGAGTTTGATTTTATAATCAATTAAACGACAAGTAAAAATTTTCCATTTACATATATCGTATACGTATTATAAAAGATGAGAAAGTACATTTTTTAAATATAGAGAAATGGAGTAATATTCGCGCGCTCTGATCCAAAGTTAGTATTTAACTTTGTCTTGCTTGATTTAACTTGATAATTAAAAAAATGTAAACAAAAAAATTTGGTAAAAATTGATTCCGCGGGTCGATTCTCCCGCAATTCGCATGGCGAAATGAAAAATACATTCCGAAAGAAGTCACCCCCTCGTCGGCGTAATCTTCTCTCTCGTCGCCCGCCCCTCTCTTTCTCCTCTTTTTCTCCCTGCATCAATAATAGTCACCCGATGCGCAGGGTCTCTCAACTCGACTTCCTTCGTAACACACAAACGACCAAATTATGCAAATTTGTGCAGTCGAGGCAAGCATATATATACATATATACATACATGCAAACATGTACAGACATATACAAGCGATGCAGATCGCTTTTCTAACAATATCCCCGAATTTAATTCTCGAGAATGCTCCGCGAGATGTGATCTGGCAATGATATACAATACGATGTTTCTCGAGATGTGATTACATTATACCGGCATTGCTTATATTACCGGTGTCACATGTGACGTGCGATGATTACTCGAACGTTTCGACGTTACGAGTGCGAAATATTATGTAACTTTTACGAGACGGAACAAAAGAAAACGTAAACTTGCGTGTCTCAGACGATGTAAGTAGTTCACTAGCAGTTTTTTATGCTCAACAAAAGAAGCGAAAATAAAATCAGATTCTCTAGTCACTCTAGTGGAATAACAATATTAGAGACAAAAAAGCAGACAAAGAAGAATAATTTTTACAGCATAAATTTGAATTATTTTGTAGCCAGTAAATCTGAATTATTTTCTAAGCAATTTAAATAAATATGCGATATACATGCGAATATTTAAGACGTTATTAAAAGCGCCGGGATTCGAAACTCTATACGTAAAAACAAAGGTTTAAGAAACTGTCTTGCAAGAATTATTTGTATTGTCGAGTGTATTGTACTCTTTATTTGATATTTATTTTAAAATGTCGAATCTCGCTAATAGAATTTTTAGTTTTATTTCATTATTCCGATTAAATTGGACGGGACTCGGCAATCCGATTTTCGTTTCGTCTTATGTTGGTTACGTTAAAAAAAAAAAGGTTAATACGATAATTGGCAAACTAACTTGAACTTTCCATTTTTACAGACTTTTTTCTCACGAAAAAATGCGGTTGTTTTAATTTTAATCTTAATATAAAGCGCGAGATAACTGTAATAAAAATTTCAAAAATCTAATGTGTTATCGTAGATTATTAATTAAATAATTATCGATCCTATTCTATTTATTGTTACAACTGACGTCTCCACAGTGTCAGCATCGCGCGCTCGTTGACAGGTCGATCTCGCGTTCTCGCGATCGGGGTCCAGCAGCGACGCCGGGATGCTTTCGCGCGAAAATCTTCCTGGGAAATGACCCAAGAGAGAGAGAGAGAGAGAGAGAGAAAGACAGACAGGTCGTTCGTATCGCAAACGATGAGATACCCAGACAATGACCGATGCGGCAGTATTCGCAAAATTCTATCTATTTGAATCTCGAGATGACGGTTGATAGATAGATAGATGATAGCGATCAACTATTGGACGATCGCAGGGAGAATAGAAAAAGAGAAACATAAAATCCTCTCGTGAGGGACTCACCCCGTGCGAGCGCTGTCAACAACAAAGCCAACAGGAACAGGACGGCGAGAGGACGCGGCTCCTCCATTGGGTCAGAGCGGGTCTGTCACGCACAGACTCCGACGCGCGTCGCTGAGCGTAAGGCTCTCTTCCAGCCCGAAGAAAGAGAGACGAGACGGAGGGAGAGAGAGAGAGAGATCACCGCCTCCAAACTCCGAGCACGATCACCGGCCACCGTAGCACGCGCGCGCGATGTCCCGCCGAGGAAACGAACACATGCCACTATCGCGCGTATTCCGATCGTCCGTCGTAGCCAGCCGTAAAAGCCTCTTCACCGTCGTCGAAGCCGATCGCACGACAGGTCGACTCTCACGCCCGCGGGACTCATTTTCGCACGATAATCTCGCGACGTATCTGATTCTGACCGTGAAACATGGCTAACGGACGAGCGATCGGGAGACACTAGACCAGAAGAGGCAGTGATGCCAGTCCGAAGCGATGCCGCGCGCGCATGCGCATGCGCGCTCTCGCGTTGCGGATCATTTGAAGTTGGGAGCGCAAAGTTATCTACAAATTTCCCCTTTCCCCTTTACGAGAGAGAGAGAGAGAGAGAGAGAAAAAGTCGGTCGATAAAATCAAATTGTTTCGCAGTTGCACTTTCACTGCGTTTAAAATGACACATGGATTTATCCAATTTTCTTTTCAAGAAAGGCAACGAAATGAAAAGTGTAGGAAGCAGAATCGAAATTACACTTTTTATATCATCTAAAATGAGATAGATATGATAAGATGCAATCAAATCGTCTAATTTAATTAAAATGGCGTCATCGATACAATTTTTCATACGTACTTATATATGCAAGTAAAGACAAGGAGAGAAAAGAAAAATGACAAGAAAAGATATCTACGATGACAGAATTTGCACTGTACGTGTTCCCTTAACCTACACTTTCCATGACACCTTTCTCATTTACGCCTTTCTTTCCTTTCGATATTTATATTTTATTACGAGCGCAATAAATGCAATATAAAATATTAATGAAAAGAAATAAACCTTATGCGCAGTCTTCTTTACATGGCAAGACTCGTTTTTCCTCTTCCAGAGTTGCATGATCTCATCCGCGTCTCATGTTTACTATAACCTCTTTCCTGGTGTCGACGATATCCCGGTTGCGTGCAATTTTTCATAATAATATATATAGCCTCTCTCACACATGTATTTTCGACTTTTGACGAGACCTTGCGGGCGATCTTTATATCGCACTTCGAGTAATGTTAGGCCTCAGATCAGCAGGTTGTGTCAGGCTGTGAAGAAAAATGAGAAAAAACGAGAGATAGAAACTACCTCGGAAAGGTTTCCCGATTACAAAGTAATCTACATATTTCCTTATGTCAAATACGCCAGTTTCATAAATCTCATAAAATATCGAATCACTATTTTTACCGGAGCAGCCGTGCCTGTGATAGCTGGACTTTGTTTGGCCGATATTGTGTCGTTTGAGACAGCTGTTGCAGCAATAGCAAGTGGCAAGTTTCTAATAAATTAATTTTTTTTTTTCAAACAATTCCGGCTAAACAAACGTTCTTTTACTTTGTCCACAGGCGTTTGGACAATAACATGGCTGCATACTTCCGGAATTTTATGCAACAATCTCATAGGATATGTATATATGAAATTGGATAAACAAACAATAATATTATCTTACACAGACTACTGGGGAAAGAGAATAGACATGGAGACTACTATCGATGACATTATTCCCATGTCAGATAATCCAATTAGTATCACCGATTTTCTATACAGGAAAGTAAGGTTTTTCTCGCAAGAGAAAAAGTTGAAGATAAATATGAAACTAGGACGGATAGTAGACATGGAAAACTTTACATGTACTCTAGGAACAACTTAACAATTTCTACACACATGTATATGTGTAAATATATTGTAGAAAATCACATTAATTATATAACTTTAAAATTATTTTATTTGTAAACAGAATCTATGATTTTTTTTACCTATAGCCACCTGAAGTGCGCATAAGCTCGATTAGCTTGGCATTTTTTGTGTAATTCTTCCTTGCATTTAACTGCACGACCCTGATGGACAATATCCATTATTGTAATATATATCTTATAGATGATGTAAAAATAAATTTATATTTCAAGTCGATAAAAGTTATAAACCTGATTCATAGAAGCTGAGATCAATTCTTTAGCTAATACATCATAAAACCTTATTTCATCCTCTTTCTCTTTTGCAGCTTCAACCAACCATTTCATAGATTTATGTTGCGCCTGTATAGGTGAAATTGGGACAGGAACCTGAAAAAAAAAAAATTTATTTAAATCGTTGCATCCATTAATCCGATGGTTAAATAATTTCGTGCAAATTATTACCTGATATGTGATTCCTCCTTTCCTGCAACCTATTAAATGTAAAATAGGTGTACAGTTATCAACAGCCTGATGAAAAATCACAAATGGATCCAGTTCGATGTTTGCTTTCTCCTCATCTGTTTTCGCCTTGTGATAACGCTGTAATTGTAACCTTTTGACTCCTTCAAAAGCTTTGGTCACCAACAGTCTTGCTAATTGTTTGTTTCCGTCTCTCATAATATGGTTTATAAATTTCCTAAGCAGATAATCGAGAAATAAATGTTAGACAGCTGACGAAAAGGATGCGCAGCGGAATAAATTGGAGCAATTTCTTACAACACTCTAGGATCGTAAAACTCTGAACATGTGTCAGTGACTTTTGCTGGTTTCACCTGTTGATGAGCGACCTTTGCCGCCTCTTCGCTTTGCAACAGAGCTTCTTGTTCATCTTTCCTAAATGTTGGATTAATAAAATGAGAGGGAAAGTAACTGTATTCCCTTCTAAAACTTGTAAGATTGCACCTGAAACGAATAAGTTTTGTACATTCATCAAAGCATTTGATAGAAATTGTGAAACATTTATTTAAATCTCACATCGTACCTCTTGAATCCATAATTATTTAATAAATTTGTAATCGATACAGATAAACGTAAATTAGCCATTTTTTTTCAATCGTGTTGTTTTCAATTATGTTTCTCTTCCTATTTCTATTCGGAGCAGCACCGATTGTTTACAACAAGACCAACCTGCGGGTGCGAACCCATGCAGCGGAATAGCAGAACGCGGAACAAGAGCGGAACCAATCGCGAGCGTTCCGCGTTTCCTTTACGCGGAATTGAATGTTCTGATTGGTTACGCGATACGCGTTACGCGGAAAATATCAGTCCATGGGACTCCAGCCTAAATTTAAGGATTCAACCAATCACGTTGCTGAATTAAGCAACGCAATTGGTTGAATCCTAACGCTGGGTCCACAATAGGTGATTTAAGCCCTAAGCCTTAAGAAATTGATCAATCGCAGTCAAGTATGAGGAGAAAACTCGACTGTGATTGGTCAATTTCTTAAGGCTAAGGGCCAATTTCACCAACGTCGGTTAACTTTAACCTCCGGTTAAACTATATCTTTGTCTCGTTTCAGATACGTTCATTAAAAAGAGACAAACATATAGTTTAACCGGAGGTTAAAGTTAACCGACGTTGGTGAAATTGGCCCTTAGGGCTTAAATCACCTATTGTGGACCCAGCGTTAAATTTACGACTACGGAAAAAGTTTACGGCCTCTATGGCCGGTATTCATAGTCCGTTCTTATATTTAAGATCGTCTTAAGATCTCGTTCAACCAATCAAGAGATGCTATGCGAGCATTTGATTGGTTAAACGAGATCTTAAGACGATCTTAAATATAAGAACGGACTATGAATACCGGCCTATAATCCAGCCTTTACTGTCATTTTTCAATTACGCAAATGAAGGAAGACAAGTCACTAGACACATCTAAAGTCGAGTATAGTAACATTTGCCGATTGCCAGTCAGAATAAAAGGAACTAGAATCCTTTCATTCCGATTGGTCAATCGAAAACTAAAAGTTTTCATGAAAATCGGCCATTAACATTCATGTGTATCCACATTTGCACATCCACTAGGCGACATCGTCGTAGTAGTGTATACCTTGTGCACGGTCGCGCTCGTCGAGTGTCGAGTGGCCAAATGTTCGCGACAGACGGATTTACGGCAACATTTCGCGGCGATTAACGAGAAGGGGAGGAAAGTTAAGTAGCTCGACAACGCGTTATCGGACTCGGAAAGCAGGAAATCCAGGATCCTTTCGCACGAGAGATCGCGCAAATGGTGCGACTGCCGTGTAACGCCAGGTTGTTGAGATCTTGCGAGAAGGTCTCCTAGAAGGGGAAGAGAGCGCCTTTTCGTGCTGCCCTCGAGAGCAGCCCTCGCCGGACCCAGAATGGCGGAGAATCAGGCCAACTCGTCGGGACAGGCCGGCCAAGGTAATTCGCCATCACCGTTCAATCTCGCCACGCGACGTCGACGCCGAACGACCATGGAAAACCTAACCTAACCATGGTCCCGCGTTGACACGCGAGGCGCAGAGTCTCCTCTGGCTGGCTCTCTAATCGAATCCCGACTGTGATTGCAGGTTCTGGCAGATCCTCCTTTAACTTTCCGCGACTGGATTTCCGAACAAACAACGACGTCCAGAATGAGATGTCGGGTACGTGCGAAGCTGATGCGAGAGGTTTGCGTTGTTAACATTATAACAATCATCTTTGAAATGTTAAAATAATGACGATGAACAAGATTCTTCTCGGATTGTATCCATCCTTTTGTCATCTTCTGTTACAGAGAGGCGAAGACAGCTGAAACTTAGTTTCCAAACGCAGGGCAATAATGTATTTGCCAATTCCACAAATTCCTCAAATTCCTCAAATTCCTCATTGTTGAATTCAACGGGAGCCACAGCATGTCCACCAATGTGAGATTTTAGCACGCGAGATAATTTTATAAGCATTTATTTCATCGTTTCTAATAAGATTGCTTTTTCATTCGCGACAAATAGAGCCTCTCGCCCGAGTCTGCCTTTATCTCTACCTAAGCTGCCAGTTCGACCTCGCAATATAATACAGCAGCAAGAGTTTCTGCCCGATAAGGCAAGGTAAAGAAGATAGAATTTTATAAGTAAAAAATAAGCGAGATACACATCTTTTGAAATAACTTACAATAAAGTACTTGTTGTAGAGACAAACTGCGAATGTGCCAGTCTATGCAATCTACTGGTAAATTACAATTGTGTCCAGACATGGTTTATGATTTTACAAGCGAGGACCTTCAGGACCTTGGAGAAATAGGACGAGGAGGATTTGGAACTGTAAATAAGATGATTCATAGGATAAGCAATACCGTTATGGCTGTGAAGGTAAATTGATGATATAATTTCCATAATTGCATACTATTCAAATGATGCACTGGAGTTCTTAAAAGCGACTCAAATTATATCTCAGAGAATTCGCTCTACCGTGGACGAGAGAGAACAAAAGCAACTTTTAATGGACTTGGAAGTTGTGATGAAGTCAAACGAGTGTCCATGCATCGTGCAATTTTATGGAGCTTTATTTAAAGAGGTACATAGTTTAACGATATCGCGCACGTGAAAGTGACAAAAACAGTTGTATTATCTTATCTTATCCTTTTACACACAGGGAGATTGTTGGATTTGCATGGAACTCATGGACACGTCGTTAGATAAGTTTTACAAGTTCATTTATGAGAGATTAAACGAGAGGATACCAGAATGTATTCTAGGCAAAATTACAGTGGCTACTGTAAAAGCACTGAATTACCTCAAAGAGAAGCTAAGAATAATTCACAGGGATGTGAAACCTAGTAATATTTTATTGGATCGACGAGGTAATATAAAATTGTGCGACTTTGGTATATCCGGTCAGCTTGTGGACTCGATCGCGAGGACCCGGGACGCTGGTTGTAGACCGTATATGGCTGTAAGTTTCAACAATTATCGAAATTAACCCTGAAATATAAGTAGCGAGCGTTGAATTATCCATGCTCATCTCATAATATCGTCACTAATTATTTATTATTTAGCCGGAAAGGATAGATCCGCAACGCGCGCGTGGTTACGACGTGCGGAGCGACGTATGGTCGTTGGGTATCACGCTGATGGAAGTTGCCACGGGATACTTTCCATATCCGAAATGGAACTCTGTCTTTGAACAGTTGTATCAAGTTGTGCAAGGTGATCCACCGCGACTTTCTCCCAATGAGAACGGAAACCACTTCACTATGGATTTCGTAAACTTTGTGAATACATGGTAAAATAATTTCCTACGCGATATCCATACGAGATAAGCGAGAAAAATACTCTGCTAAAATTAAAACCGTTCGTTTTTCGTTGAAGCTTAATTAAGGAAGAGACGCAGCGACCCAAGTACAATAAATTGCTGGAACATCCGTTCATCAGACGAGCGGAGGAAGCGATGATCGATGTTGCGGCGTACATCAGTGGAGTTTTGGACAATATGGCTAATAATGGAGTGACGCCGTTCACTACGAATCAACCGTAAGAATTGGCAATTTAAGCGGCAGAGCGACGACAACAGAGCATCATGTCATCACATCATCGTAGTACCGCGGTTTTCCTCTTCAGACTCTCATTCTTTGATTATGAACGATATATTACCGCGCAACGATATATTTCCGACGTTCTAACGTAGCAAAATCGATCTTACAGTTAGTTTCCGTCGTCGTACGTCGTCGTCTCGCTCTTAGAATTGTATTCTTGAATTCTGTGAACGCGAAACAGCCATGCGATAGAGAGCGCGTAAGAGTGTGTATCGAAGCAAACGAGCTTCGTTAAACATTGAATGATGGCGCGTACATTGTCTTTTTCTCCCGTTCCGTCATCTTCATCTCCTTTTATCTTTCTCTCTTTCACTCATTCGATACAACTTTAAATACATGTCACGTTCCGAAAAGATCCTTCTCGGGAAAAAGTCTTATAATTCTCGATAACGACGCGACTTAGTTGAATGATGAATTTTCAGCAGATCATACGTATGCGTATGTATGTGTACATACCTATATGTACGCATAATTATATCTTGCCTTGTATAATTAAATCTTGATTTCCACAATTTTTTTTTAAGTGTTACAGGAGCGAATAATACTAGGCGAATTAGCCTAGTAGCCAATATAATATCAAGGATACACCGAGCTTTTGGCTGTTTTTTGATGATTTTTCTTAGGCAGGTTTAAATACGAGTATCTCAAATGTTAGGAATGCTGTAATGTAATGGAAATAAATCATTGACACTCGCAGCGCGAAACACTTTTACACATTTTTTCTTCCCGTTTGTATACATATTAAACTTTCCGGCTCGCGTGCGCCGAATTTTTACGCTTTGATGATTCTTCTTACCGACTTGTAACCGACGAGTTCTCTTATCTCTTACGTATGGCGATTCATCCATCGACTGGTTTTAAAAGCTGCGGGTCCAGGTGCGTTTCGCCTGATATTGCGAATGTTAAGAGAACTTTTTGCCAACGTTTATCGCGTTTCCTTCTTACGCCTAATCAAAAACATTTCCGCTAAATAATCTCTCTGAAACAATTTAGGAAGAGAATCGCATGTATGTGTGCGTGAGATGTCTACTTGCAATCTTTTTTCTCGCGACATTTTTGCGTGGAATAAGAAAATATTTCTTTTCGATATTTCTTACATTTCTCACGATATTTATATATATATAATATTTGCAAAATGTTCTTATATTTATGTTAGTCGACCAAACTATCTTATCGCAGTTTTTGCACGAGAGCAAACTTGGCAAGAACAAATTATAGCTATATAATCGATAATCCTGGGGGCGGTCGCGCACCTGTCGTAATGGTACCGTTTGAACAGGTAAGAAGATGGCGGTGCAATGGTGGTTGACGGTGCCGATGGTGCTTTGTGGTGATAGTCGTTAGTTCTTGCAGAACCACCGACGCGTTAATCATTAATTTAGCGCTGTAAAACGCTCTCGAATTTCACAAGAGATATAGTAAACAAAATCGCTTGTAAAATTCGGATTAATCGTTAAGAAAAGTGTTTTAAAATTATATTGTTGATTATCGCGTGTGCTACTGACAAATATTGCATTTTCTAATTTGAAACGTACATGAAATGCTCGCGTAAATTATACCATATTAAAGTATTATATATTTTATGGAAAATTGATTAGCAATATACATATAATTAATATCTCCGTAATGATGCAAAGATCATCTGCCGCTCATCAATTATTTTCTATCTTCATCAATCATATAATTAACAAGTATATACTATAAGTGTACGTTCAATACGAATTTGGGTGATTTTGGGGTGAGTATAATTTTATCTTTGAATTATTTTTAAGTACATGTATCTCGTAAAATCTAGCACGATGAGTAAAATCTTTCAACGAACTGTTTTAACGTAAAAATAATATAAATTTAAAAACAGCAATATTTAAAAATTTAAGAGAGAAGAGAGAGAGAATTTTGATTAAAAAAATTAAGATAATATTAAAAATATTTTTCAATGATTCAACGTCTCTTTTTTTTCTAATTGCGATGATATTGATATTTTTTTTTACTTTGCGTTTACTTTTGCATCTTTGATATCGAAAGAAATGTCCGACCATAAAGGGATTTCACGGTTCTACATGAACGTCATTATCGCTGTCGATCGCGACGACGTAGATTATATCTGCTACTGTGCTGCTGTTGCACTCGTCGGAATCAATTCCTTTGAATATTTGATGCACCTCGAGGCGCCTCCGCCCTCCCGGAACTCTCTTCTGACTCGCGTCGGAGAGTCTATATCCGTAACTACCGCGTATATTATTCTGTTCTTTTAAATTGTCCATTGAAATACGTCCACATCATCATTGCTACCACGATGACCTGTTACTATTTCCTAAGAGGACACGCTACTAGACTCGACCAACTTTTATACTTCTCAAGGAGACATCCCCGTCCATACTTGTGCCTGTTGTATCGCACGCCATTATTTTTTATTTTAAAATTGCATAATTATACCCAAAGTAAAATCGTCAATCGCGATTGCGTTAAACTTGGATTCGAGCAAATAAAAATCGTACGAGAGAATCGCATCGTGTGCAAATACCAACAAAGAATAAATAGAATATATTCTATTTTATTCTATGTACGTGTAGTACATATATATGGATTGTCTATTTTAAAAATTCATTGGTTTATATCCATTTATATATAATTGCAGACATAATCGAACGCGAAAAGCGCTCGTCATAAAAATACATCATCTTGTAATAATGTGGAAATCGATTGGAGAACACAGATAGTACGGTATACTACTGGTCCCATTATGTCCTTTTACATGGCGCATAATGTTACGTTGTTGCACGTGATACGTCGCTTTAGCGAAGGTATAAACGCGCAAACGAAAGCGTGGTAGTGACTCACAACCTGACGCTCTGACGCCCTGACGCGCGGGGAAAGAAGGCAGGTGCTGCTGGTTATTGCTGATACTGGCCGGGTGCTGCTGCTGCTGCTACTGCTACTGCTGCTGCTGCTGCTACCACCACCGCCGACGCGACGGGGGTAGCTAGCCAGCTGGATAACCCGGTGGGGCCGACAGGGGAACGGATGTTCCCAGGAGATTATTGATCGTCGGCCGCGCAGATACTTTCACTCACGACGATGTAGGAAAATCCTTGACGATGGCGTCCGTCCAAGTTTCTTTCGCATTCTTTTATTTTTCAGCACCAGTTTCTGTGTATATAAAAAAATTTCTCTTTAAAATTTAAAACAAAATTGTTCACATGAAATAATATACGGTGCACTATATATGTATACATATATCGAGCGCTTAAATAATAATTTTTAAACATATATTATAAAAAGTATCGCAGTAAAATCGATGTTCATACTTGTGTATCGCATCGCCAGAAATTAGAGGTTTCTGCAGTTTTTCCGACAAAACATCCCTTTCATACTTTTGCGTTCTCGTGTATATTGCCTGAAACAAATTTTACAGCATCAATCTTGTGTAATCGATTCGCTGAAAAATAATTCAAGACTCTAATAATCATTTCAAAGTATCTTGAGACATGAAATTGAATGAATTATTGAAACAAGTCCAACGCAGTGAACTCGTCGCGAGATACATAATGTTAGCTATTCTCATTAGTAACTTAGTTAAAAATTTATCTCATACATCTTAATTGAATGCTCTAGTTGTCTAGTTCTCCTAAAATTTCTGTTTTTATCACAAAGATACTTTTTTGCACGCAAGATATTTTTTTCGCATTAAGAAGACATTCATCCCTTCTTTCCCGGAGGAGGGTCAATTTTCCGTAGAACGCCCAAAAGTGTGTACGTGTACGTATCGCGTGCGATACCGTTCTTCGTCTGTGTTAATTCAGAGCGGACGAATCTCGTGCTCTAACGATTCCGTACGAACGTCGACCAATGATCACGGAGGTCCGGGGGTGAATCTCGCGCGCCATTCTCTCGTCCCGGTCGAATAGCCGTGGCTCTTACCCCTCTCTCTCGCATGCCGGTTTATCGTAACTGGCGGTCGCTGCCTCCCCCCGATTCGATCAATGGAAGCACCTGTACCAAGCCGGCTATATGTCCACCCCCGCCTACGTGACGCAGCCAGGATGAACGCGCGTATCACACACCGCCTTCTTCCGTTTGCCCTCATCGGTGAAAAGAAATGTTCTCGTAGGATAATTCACCCAGGTTTCGGGAAACCACCCCTGAAATCGATATTTCTTCGTCAGAAAAAGCATAGATAAATTGTGTAACTTTATTTTATCAGATATTCGAGCCAAACGCTTATTATATATTATTTAAATATATACGAATATAGAGAAAAACTACGGCAAACTTTTTATTAAAATAAATAAATTACGTATCGCTACATTGGTCAAAGAAATTATAAATTTTCGAGTTAAAATATAATTAACTCGCGCATAGTTTCAAGGTCAAATGGTACATATAATGTACAATTATACGTTTAAATTGGTTAAAAGAAATATTTTTTATCGAAAAAAAGTTTCAACTTTCTGAGAGAGGCTCAACTTGGAGAAATTATTGCGTAATCGATGTACCCTATAATTCAATTAATACATCATTTCTTATCGTTATATCGTCGTTCGCGGCTGGAAATATTTCGACGCCGACGCTACTCGCCACGATCAGAATCGCAAGGGTGAGCTCCCCTGTTGGTTTCAGTTAGGAAAGGGTCGACGAAAAGGAAAGAGGGTCGTCCGACCGGCGCGGCGCGTGTGCATGGTCCACCTGTGCAAAAGGGAACCCAGCACCTGTCACCGCACGCGCGTACCTCCGTCAGGTCGCTAGCGAGTAAGCAGGTAGACACAGGCGCGTTTCACCCCTTGCTACCACCAGTCCAACTCGTCCGACCGTGCCGTGTGCACGCACGCGTCTCACCAGTCGCTTATTTTAATACATATATGTACGTACATATCTTACCTAATCGAAGTATTGTGAAATCGATTTTCATTCCGTGATATTTTTGATATTTTTTTCTGTAAATTTTAGAAATTTTTGTCGAAACTTCTCTCTCTCTCTCTCTCTCTCTCTCTCTCTCCTTCTCCTTCTGCATACCGGGGGATCGATGTCCGCCTCTCTTTCCACGAACAAATGTCGACGGATGACGCATCATTGAAAAGTGCATTTTCCTCATAAAAAGCGACGTGTTCTTGTGAAAATTTCTGTGAAAATTTCTGTAAATTGTAACGCAAAACGTGTGTCAGGTGTTGATATATAATATTAAGAAAGAAAGAAAAGAGAAACGTACTTTTTTCGCGCCAAGTGATATGCCATCTTTGTCGTGACGTCAGGAGACATTTCGGTGAGCCAGTGAATCACACGAGTTTGAAGTATTGCACGAACAATTCCAGGAACTGTGTACAATCGAGATTCAACATCAATTGAAATCGATATACCGCGTATCATGTACTATATATATCATAATAAAAGTTATATAATAACGAACCTCCTCTTGCAAGAGAGAAAAGTGTTGAATGCGTAAAGTGCGTCATCCTGACAAAATATCACCCCCAAAAAAATTACTATACATCATCATTCTTCTACGAAGTATCCGATTAAAGAATAATTCAACCAGATAATTTTAATTGTAAACGTGAACAATCGTGCGCGTTCTGAAAATATACATATACGAAGGTATGACAATTAGTCTGCGTAGGTGTTGCGTCGCGCTGAGCATACTCGGGTGATGAGAGACGGACCTGAAAATGAGGATAGACCTGGCGGAAGTTGAAGTATCGACGGAGGAGGAGTGCTCGCCCATCGCCGTTGCCGTCGCCGCAGTGGACAGCAGCAGTATGGACAGCACGGACGATTTCGACGGAGTCGAGGCTGAATTGACGAGCCTCTCCTGGTTGCAATCGTTGGACATCACGAGCGCGTCCGGTTTGCCGACGCCGCCTTGTTCGCCATCACCCCCGCCGGTCGCCCGTCAACCCCCGAAGAAACTGTCGCCCTTGGTCAAGGCCGAATTGGGTAATCATTAGGATAATCTAGAAAAGCGTAAAAGCGAATCAAAGAAAAGCGAGAGAGAATTTACTATTATATTGAAATATGAGTACAAAGATTATTAAACCTCTCAGAGGATACAATGTCAGTCGTATACCTATATAATTTTCCTTCAATTTCTTCTTTGTCTCCATTAGATCTCGCGGAAAATGTCGACAAGTATCGCACGGATCCGGATGCGAAGCCGCCGTTTTCTTACGCCACCATCATTTGTCTCGCGATGCGCGCCAACAATAATAAGGTCTCTCTTTCCAACATCTACGCATGGATTCGAGAGAATTTCCTGTTTTACAAATATGCCGATCCAGCCTGGCAGGTAAAGGAAATTTCGTCTTTCACGCGAAAATTTGTCCTTCCGAATAATTCTGCAATTAAAGATATTATTTAAATTACCTTTTACTTTACTATTTTTCTCCAGCAATATAATTAAATAATCTCTTATCTATTTTTACCGGAGCAGAACTCGATTCGGCATAATCTTTCGCTGAACAAGTGTTTTGTCAAACTGCCTCGTTCCAAAGACGAGCCGGGCAAGGGTGGTTTCTGGAAGCTGGATCTTGAAAGAATGGAGGAGGGCAAACGGTCCAGGCGCCGCTCCGCGATCTCGCAGCGAATTCGCAACTCCAAGAGGCAATCCTCATCCGCGACGACCTCGACGACGACGACGGCGACGACGACAACGACGACGGCGGCGGCGGCGGCGGCAACGACGACGCTCAACGCTCTTCAGAACAGCTGCTCGCCACCCACCAGCTGTCTATCCAGCACCCTATACGAGACCCCGCCTAGTAGCGTGTCGCCCCCGATTCCGGACAGTCTGTCGGAAGTGCCGGAATCGACGCAAGTGAGCCTGAGCGAGGACGATTTCACGAGCTTGCTGATCGCAGGTTGGGACGAGAATAATCAACTGGAGCTCCTCGATCTCTTGGACACCCTCTAAACCGGGCCAAGGTGACTCTCTCTCTCTTTCTCGCAAATGCCTCTCAGGAATCATTGGCGAAACACACAAATGTTCTCGTCCCTCCTTTACGTCTCCCCCTCCGACTTCCCGTTCCATTCGATCGACGCGAATAATAGCGTTTTGAAGATCGATCTGAAACGATATCAATTTTTAATTCCATCGGATCTCGCGATAACTCTTTCACAAATTACAATTGCGCGATAAAACGCGAACGACGAATTATTTATAATTAAACATTTACACTCAAGACTACGCAACAGCAACGATTTCATTTAATCGTGCGTTAAAAACAGATGTCAATCTCGTTAATTAAAGCGCGATTAATTTACGATCGAAGCGTTGAGAGAAAAAGTAAGGAAGAAATACCAGAAAGTAATAATAAATAAAAGCAATTACATATCTTTTTTTTCTTCCTTAATAGTGAGCTGATACACATATATAAAGATGAAACGTCGCGCAATTTCAGTGTGCCTAACGAGATTGTCTTAACACGCGCCGTCCGACCATGTTAAAACGTGTTATAATATAACGTATATAAGAATAATATTCTGTTGTTGCCGAAAGTGTAGCCGATAGTGTGCGGCAAACATTATAATTGATTGAAGTATTATTAGATTACGCCGTGAAATATTCGCCGTGATCGGCGATATGATGAGGAATATCAGTGCGTATATCCGATATACAAATTTCGTCAACTTTTATATATATAAGCGGCAATAATGAAAAAAATTCATCGCGTTTAAATATATAATTATATAGCATTTATTTTGACACCCCAGACACACCATGTCCAAAATTGGAACATAAGACATCTTTAAGAAATCTTTAAGACATTTTAAAAAGTCTTATATGATATGATATCCAAAAGACATCTTAAAAATATCTTAAAGATGTCTTATGCGCCGATTTTGTACATGGTGCTGTCTTTTCCATTTTTTAAATTATATTATAATACATTGTCTCTTTTTTTTGTATCTTTAGTCTTCATATTTCCTTCACTGATATTTCTCCTCATCTGAAGAATAATAATGTTGAACTTTTCGCGGCGAAACGATTCACGCATCGTGCCTTTGAATAATTAGCGAATGGTCCTTTATTAATTCGTATTAGCAGCGCGTCAATTTACATAATATATATACATACATATATTATTATTATATGTATGTTGTATGTGTGTGCCAGATCGATCGCGCGATGCGTACGATATTTTCTATCGCCGCGTGTTTAAATGACATTTACCATAATAATCGCAGTGTGTGTTTCTGCTCCCTCGATCTATATTTTTACCGCGTAATAGAAAGAAAAGAAAATGTATGTACATATATATAAATATATATAATATACGCGCGGAAGAGATAAAGATCGCAAAAATCTCGATTAATTGCGAATCGACGATGATGAATCTTGCGATGTAGTACATATATATATACACGGTGAGCGGAACATATACATATACACTCTCTCTCTACCGCGGCTTCTCTATTTTACTATCCCCTTATGTCGCGATTTTTAGAAATTATTATTAATTATTATTATTAGTATATATACCTATATAATAAATATATCGTGATTACGACGATATATGTGTTATTTTGTTGTATGGAGTCGTAGTAGACAAAGCGTGTAGTAGAGGTGCGTTACATTCTCCTACATACTGTATGTATGCGAAGTGTCCCGGGAAGTATCCCTCTTTGCTCCGATCCAAGGTCAAAGTGGAAAAATTTCGGCAGTCGTAAGATCCATTTTGAAACATGCTGTAAACATATCGGCGGTCATTAAAAAAAAGAAATATTGCTATCTACTGTAAAAATAATTATCGAAATTAATTGGCGATTCATCGATGATGCTATAAAAAAAATTTTTGCGATACTTTAAGCGACACTTTGCGCACACGCTCTCACGTTTTATTAATCACGCGTACAATTAACACGATAATATATATTATTAGAGAGTACAATTGTCGGGAGCGATATTATAATATATATATATATATATATTGCCGGTGTGTGATATAAATACTAACCGTAATATAGTATATCGAATCGGTGTGTCAATTTCTGCGCTCTAATTCACGCCCTTCTTCAGAGTCCGTCCGAGATTGAAGTTGAAGAACGCATTTATATATTTGCGATAGAAGATAGAAAACACGGGGTACGAAAATCGCCAAGATCGCAATAATATATATTATTTAAATATAAAAGCGATACGAACGCGAGTAGAGTGGATATGTGCCTTGAAGTAAGACTAAATATTACAATTGTTTTCTTTTTCTCCTCTATATACCTTATTATTCTAATATCTTCATTTATCTCCACGATATATAAGGGCTCAGTGCAACGTGTGATTGTCTTCATAATTTGTATCTATATAATTTAATATGTAACTCTATATGAGATATATATATGATAAATAAATCTTGAGAAGTCTCATCTCAATCTTGCGAGACATGCTCCATTTTCCTTACATTATTATACTCAAACTAAAACCATAATCCTAAAAATACATTCGTCAAAACAAAAACGGTTGTGCCATCTAACTTATTACTTTAGCAACAGTTGGTATAATGATCGTAATTCATTCTCATTTCCGCTGGAAGATGGCAGCATAGAAATTTTCATATAGGGAATTTTCGCGTTTGGAAGAGCGAATGGGCTACTGCACACAGGGACTCCATTCTTGAATTCATTCGCAAGAGAAACGTATACGCAAATTCGGCTCTTACAGAAAAGTTGCAAGTTGATTGGTTATCGCATGGCTTTTAGCCAATCAACTTGCAACTTTTCTGTAAGAGCCGAATTTGCGCATACGTTTCTCTTGCGAATGAATTCAAGAATCGAGCCCCAGGACGCGTTGACGCGTTAAGGCTCATTCAGACAGGACGCGTCAAGCGTCAAGCAGCGAGCAGCAACCATTCAACAACCAATAAGCGAGGTAATATTAGCAATGGCGTAAAAAATATTGCCTCGCTTATTGGTTGCTGCTCGCTGCTTGACGCTTGACGCGTCCTGTCTGAATGAGCCTTTATGGCTTCTGCAGCCAGCGCGATTTCGCGACACGCAACGCGCGATATCCAATGAGCGTACAGCTTTCTCGAAAAAGCGCAAATGAAGGCTTCTCACTTTAACGCGCGGCAGAAATCTGATTGGCTATCGCGTCGCCTTCTCACCGCGCGTAACGCGTCAACGCGTCCTGTGTGCAGTAGCCCAATTTCAGAACCACTTGTTTTGTCTTTTGCTAAAGTGACACGCGAATAAAAACAGCTGTATAATATTTTAGGTTAAAAAACGCGAAAGAGGGCCTTTAATTTCTTAATGTAAAGAATTAAATCTTAACACATAATGGATATAAAACAGAAAATTATAGAAAAATTCAACGCGCAATTGGGATCGAATTTGAAAAATCTTGAAGAGATTTATGATTTCCATGAATATCTCAAAACGGAGAAGGATGAGATTGAAAAATCAGTAAGTCGATGTTTATTTGCAACGAAATATGTAGTATGAAAAATATTATACGTACTATTGTCCTTTGTAGTTATCAATGGCATCAACTACTGCTCCCTCCAAAGTAAAAGCTGTGGTTGAAAATGTAGAACTTATCAATCGCGAAGTTGAGCAACTGCAGGAAAACAGTGCTGATCTGACTAAGAAGATTGAAGAGGCATTTAGCGAAAACGATAAAAATATAAAGTTGCAGGAAACTATTGACAAAATAGGTCAGCTGGACAAATCGTTATCCTATTTATATTTCATAAAGTATATAGAAAATGTCAGGTAATAAATTGTCAAGGGATGCGTAACGTGTATATTTTATTACTTGTCTATTAATTATATTATTTATATAATAATTATATTTGTAGCGATGAACTAGAGACGTCGTTGTCGTCCGGTGACGATAAAACCGTGATACATTTATATACCAATTTGACAAGCATCAGTTGCCAGCTGCAAACATCTGTCTGTCGTCACCTGGTTAATTATGTTCATGAAACTCTGCACTTTTGGCATAATCTAATCAAGGAGAAATTATCAAAGTATGTTTTCTTTCTTGCATAGATTTAAAGTGTATATTTTACTCTATAATGTACTCCATTATTTTTATGTAATCCAGTAATGTTTTATAGGGAGTATAATGATTTATTGAAGACACTAAAATGGCCTCTTTGTGGAACCAATGGCGCTTCATTGAATGCATCCCTGTCAGAGATAATGACGAGATTCAAAATACTCACTGAATACCTTTTTCATCTGCAACTACCGTATCCTTATAATATACAATTAAAGATATATAGATTTACGAAATCTGTTCTTATATTGTTCTTAATGTATATAGAGAAGAAATGGCAAAACCTGTAGTAACGTCCGTGCTATTAACAGACTTTGCACCAATCAGCTTGCCCATCGCTCTTCTAATACGCCCTCTCCGACAAAGGTTTATTTATCATTTCACAGGAGCTAAATTGACGAACCGTCAAGATAAGCCAGAATGGTTCTTTACGCAAATATTAACTTGGATCAAAGATCATGTTCAATGGGTGCAACAATACATTCAACCTGTAGCAGATTCTATAGGTTTTGAACATTTGGATATAAAGGTTTGATGTAATAATTAATCGAGTTCTGACATATTAGCTATTGATTTTATATTTCTGGTTATTAATTAATTGTATTACTTATCAATAGGCTGAATTTATGCGTGCTCTAGTTCAATTAGCTGTTGAGAAACTTCATTCCGAATTACCCATAGCACAGTACGACGACAGTATATTTGCACACTTGGTGGACGAAGCTTTAGGATTTGAGAGAGAATTGAGAGAGACTCTGTTATATCCTCAAACTCAGCCAGCCACTGTTTTCGTTCTTACTCAAGCTCACATTTTTATAAAATGGATTAACATGGAGAAAAAGTGTGAGTGTAAAGACTATATGTATGCGTAATATGCTTGTGTAATATGTATATAAATATATATGTACGTGTATGTTGCCGTTTAGATGCAACCGAAAAAATGGATGCAATATTAAGTTCGAGCACAGCGTGGGAAAAACTAGCGAGTGCCGATATCGATGACATGAAGGTTACTGAATGCGCCGACGCTTTTCTTACACTTCTCACCACGATCTCTGATAGATATAAACATTTGCCTCAGCCTGGACATAGGTAAATTATAAAAAAAATCATTCCAAGAGACTAATTACCGATATTATTATTGTTGTTATAAAGATTGCAGTTTCTCGAGTTGCAATTAGAATTGATTGATGACTGGAGAGTGCGATTGTTGCAACTGTTGCACGAAAATTGTGAAGATCCGTTAACATCACTCATGCCGCATATTCTCAACACATTACATTATGTCGCGACTGTTTTGGAAGAATGGGGCGTGACTGTTGTACGTATAGAGTTTTATTTATAATTATGCAAAAGAAATTAGAGATAATTAAACTTATCACAATTTTGTTTGCGCAGCACTTTTTACAACTGCAGTTTTTCAAAAAGCAGTTTGAAGCTGTGGAAAGTGCCACTGACAGGGGCAGCGATGTTAGTGAGAGCATTGGAGAAGTGGAGGGCACTGTATTTGATGAGGCTGTAGCTCTCTTACAACGATTAGAAAGAGAATTGATAATCGAGATCAGCGACTCAGTGGCTTTAGATGTAAAGGCAAAGAGTAGAGCTTACAGAACCGATAAGTACGAGAATTTTCATCAAATCATTACCAAAAAAATTATCTTCGATTTATTATTATACTTATACAGTACTCTTTATTATTTTAAGGTGGTTTGCAATGCAGTCTTCGAAGGAAGTTGCTTCATTATCGATAACATCGAGTGGTTGTCCCATGTTTCAGGAATTAACAACACGTCTTCACGTATTGCACAATGCTCTTGCTTTGCCATTGTTTAATCAAGCTTGGAAGAGTTTAGCTGCTCAATTCGATCAAGTAAATGCAATGCAAAATGAATTGCCATCTTCTTCATATTTTTCTTAGAACAATTCTAAATATTTCTCTTCTTCTCTATAGTTTCTTTTCGAGGAAGTTGTTTTGATCAATCGTTTCAATAACGGCGGTGCTGAACAATTACAATACGATATTGTAAGAAACCTATTTCCATTATTTGGTTTATATATCAACAAGCCAGAATCATATTTTCCTTTGTAAGTAATTAAAATTATTTACTCTTCTCAGATACAGATTAGACTCGTGTAATGATCTCAGTCATTTTAATGTTCCAGGATAAAGGAAGCATGTATACTTTTAAATATTTTAATCGGCTCAGCAATACTGCTTCAAGAAGCGTTAAATAATAACGATAAAAATACATTGACAGAAGTTTTATCAGATGTTGGTGTGCATAAAATGTCTCCTGAACTTGCTCTCAAAGTGATAGCAACGAGAACAGACATTATTTGTGTATAAAAAAAAACTCTTAAATATAATTGTAAAAATGGAATTTATCATATAGCAGTAAGTTTATCATGCATTCTGTTCAATTGTTGCGCAATTACAATATTTTACTGTTTGTTTACATTATATTTAATAATGTTTCAGCCACTTGCATATATATTTTGTACATATCTTGTAAACTCTCAACACAACAGCGTTATTCCGCCATTGTCGGCGCCTAATAACAGCAATCGATTGAGAGGAAGGACAGCCATGGCAGTAAGAACGCTTTTGAAAGCGTCGGATCTCAATTTGGATGAGGAGAACGAAGCGGTCATTTCTACAGCAGTATAGACGCCGATTCGATTCGCTGTCGTTCCTATTACTAATTCTTGCTCATGCATCGCCATGCAATGGACAGGTTCCGTTGCGCCTCTGAAAAAATGATGGAGTAATTTATGTAAATATATTTTATATGTCTAGTGTTTTTTTTAAGAGTAACGATATTATAAATTTTTTCTTATACTTCATGTGAAATTTAAGTTTTCCATCCACTGCGCTCCACACGGCGATAGTTTGATCCAACGAAGAACTAACTATAGTAGTTTCGTTTATCGCTTCCAACTGCAGTATCTGTAGCATCGAAAATCAACAATCGCACAAATTATTTTATCGAGTCCAATATTGTTGGCATTGTTAAATCCTCACCTCGCATTCGTGTCCTTTCCAAGACGCGATAATCAAACCGGTACGAGTATCGAGTATAGTCAGGAAGCCCGATGTCTGACCCAGAGCAACCCAGTTACCGCTGGGTGCAACCGCGATACATCTTATTAAACCAGTTGGATTCATGGAAACCTATATTAAAGTATTTTACATTAATTTTTGTATATAAATAACGCGATGATTATTTTTCAATTCCTCAAAATATTATATATCTTTCATTACTTACTTTCATTTCATTAACGTATTGGAATGTCCTGCAATCGATAACTCTAAGGGTAATGTCTGTTGTTCCCACGAGAAGAGTCGTTGATGGAGAGGGACTCGAAGCTAAAGTGTTTACAAAAACGGGACGACTACTTTCCGGACATCCCAGGAGCGACCCCATGAAAGGATCCCAACAATGAATCCCACCGTCGCACGTCACTGCATATCTCAAAGATTCCAGGAATGTAAGTGAAAGAATAGACTTTTTATGTCCAATATATGTGTATTGACATGACGAGACTGTACTTCCATCACCCTAATTACATAAAGAATTAGATAAATGGCCCTGTAAATATTATGGCGACGCAACAGCTTGTTGAAAAACTAAACGGTACATCTTACCTGACTTCTTAAACTCCATAACTTTACAGTCTTGTCTCTGCCACCGCTCATAAAACTGTTCTCGTTGTCCAGCACGTATAGACATCTTATGGTATTTGTATGTCCGCTGAAAGTCTGAAGCTTTATCTGCTTTATATTAAATGCCGCATCTTTCTCCGGTCTTCCTATCTCATGTTCCCAATAAGCTAACCAATTGCCGCGCAACTGTCTGCCAGCGGATGACGGACAGGTTGTCTCGCGACCGGCAGTGACATTCGCTTCCGTCGCCGTCGATTGAGATCTAGCGTCGTCTTTCTGTATTTCGAATCTATTCCCTATCACAGATATATTTCCGAAACTGCAAACGTCTTTATCGACTAATTCCACATTTTCTGTCACATCCACGGAAGTCGCGGATGTATTATATCTGTCTGCGTTATCTTTAACAATAAGATAAGAGATTAGGACATATCACATAACAATCCTGTTTTTACAGATAGAAGGAACATACCGGTATTCGGAAAGATCGTCTTTATTCCCTGCTCGTAATTGTGACACAGTTCTTTTATACGGTCGTGATTTTTAAGTATCTGCTCCATTATCTCACTGTCGACGCATCTATAAAAGAGCATGTACGCTTTATGAGCAAACTCAGCGGTGAACACGGCTCGTAATTCTTCAAATGCCTGTATGCAAATGTAAAGTTTAGTAGTATATATTCTCTTGCATTTACATCTAAAAAAAGAATTTAAAAATCTATTCGGTTCTCACTCTATTCCTTTGTAAATCTGGCACGTCGCTATTTTCCAATACCGGAGGAGAATACGAATCCGCAACATCTGCATTAAGTTTGTTTCCATAGATAGGTTGCAATCCACCTTCATTTGTAGTCTTCGTCCTATGCGCATTAAAAATAATATAATATTTTGTGCATATTATGTGTTATATAAGAAAGGTACAATCGGCAACACTTTTATATATCTGCATTTGATTACCGTGCACGGGGTTCGTAAGTTGCATTCTTTTGTCCGAGATTATCCGATGGACCCTCGGCGCTCGAATTCTCACTAAAGGCTTTGTCGAAAGCCAGAAAGAAACGCTGAATCGGCACTGCCAAATGATTCTTCGTAATTACGCTACCGAGACGCAAGCTAAGAGCGAGCATCGCTTCCAGACATTTTTCGGCCAGGGCGAGACGCGCGAGCACTCCGTTTGGAAATGTAAATCTCGCGGTCGACAGTATGCGTACTGTAGGATGCAGGATGGATTTAACAATCGGTTCCTAATTCCCAAAATATAGATAAATGAGAGCCATTGCACTTTTTTTTTTATATGATTAATCAATAGTTAATATTGATTTCTACTAGGTGTAATTAATTGCATCATAGATATTACGTGAAGCACATCCATCACCGTAGAGTCACTGAGATACGCCGTAATGTGATTCAATAGAGCCAGACAAGAAATTAAGCCACCTTCCAAATTTTGCGTCAACTTTCTCTTGCACAGCGCCAACAATTCAACCACGTGAGCGAAATATTGCAACAGTATAATTTGTTCTCCGTATAATCCTGGCAAAAAAGATGGGTAAATTATCGGTTATTACTCGTGGAATCCAAATATCCTTGGATACTTTTGTACGTACCTGCGATAGCTGTGAGACATTCTAGGACTTTAACGGCATTTCGGTCACCGGCCAACAGCGATTTCTTCCACGTAACGCCACCCTCCAAATACATGAGATTATTGTCATCGACCGACGTTAGATTTTCCTTCCCGGCATAACATAACGTCAACATTCGCAGAAGGTTTCGCGACAAGTGCCGCGCCGTGAGCACCGGTCCGAGTCTGTGGGACAGCCAAATCACGGACTCGGCGCTCATCTCGGAAATTGTACATTCGTTCGGAGTGGATCTTCGATAAATGTCCAATTGATGATGCAGGGAATCATCGTCCGATTCGGTAACGTCGTGTTTGTTCTCGAGATCGTTGGAAAGCGTAACACAAATGTCTTCCTTGGCTTCTACCAACCCGGATATATTCTCGGAGAGATTACTACCGGATTGGATATTTGCGCCGTACGTGCTAACGTAAGTGAAATCTTCGCTGGAGGTTTTACTACCGACGTTGCAGCCAATACTATTAAATTCGGTTACTGATTTAGGTCCGCCTATGCTTGATTGTTTCGGTATTGGAATCGTTGGCGATTTCACGGAGCCGCTCGGCGAATTTTTGCTTTCCTTATCATCATTCGAGTCCTCGCTGGCATTCAAATTGAGATCTATGTGTAAGTCGATATCATATGGCATAGTGTTATTTAATGAAATCCACGTATTATCCTCTGGTTCCATAGTAAATACTTCTGTAATACGTTAATTCAAGTTTTTAGTAGATGATATTTTTTAAAAATATATTTATTAAATCATTAACTGTTCATTCGAATCACCTTCGACATCATTATCCATCGTTACATTACATACGTGATCGTTGCTCGTTGGTCCGAAAGATGAAGCAACATTATGTTCAGTATCCGCGAATGAATCTTCATCTAAGGGAGATAAAATTCCTTCCCCGTCGCTGCAAGGTCCACTTAAGTCGCAGCTCCTTCATAGAAATTTGCAAATAAGAGAAATTATGTAGAAGCCATCAAAGACAATTATGAGGTATAATATTAAAATATATATTTCTTTTTTTTCTTACTTTAAATTTCCAGTTCTATGTGTGCATGTACCGAGGGATCCCTGTATGTAATCTTTGTATCCTCCTACCGCTTCCACCAGAGGATTTACAAAATTGTCCAGAAATCTGCGTAGCCCTAATCTGACTATCAGCTTGAGCAGAAACGTTCTGTGATACAGCCGTGTAGTTCGAAATTTTGCGAGCGTTCCCGCGGATAGTATATCGTCGTATAATGCGATATCCATGATGGAACCGTTCTCGTATAATTTTGTGATGGGCGAGAGAAATGTATCAGCTGTGTCCTTCGGTCCCAAAGTTCTGCGACAGAGGGATGAGAAAAATAAAAAGAATTTAATAAGAAAATATTTTTGTTGGAAAAACATTTCTTTTATAATAAAAAACACGTTTACTTTGCGATAGGATCAAAAAGATGCCACACTGACAATACCGCGCTGTAAGGTTCTTCCATAATTTGCACTATATGAGGAACTATCAATTGTAAGGTGGCTTCTCTCACACTACCGGCGTGAGGCAACAATCGTTCGAGTTCTCTAGCAATCGCTTTCACTTTACATTCGCTAATTTTACACAGATACTTTGTCTTTGTTTTAATCGCAAAATCTATATCATCCTCGATCCTCACGATAGAATTTAATTCTCGTATCAGGCCATTATATTCTTGCAACATTTCCACAATATTATACAAGTATTGACAGTATTTGGAGAATGGGAACAGACTGCCGGATAATATTGGTTGAAGAAACTGATGCGCGGATGGTGGCGGAAGGCCCATGTGTGTTATTGTTGGATAACGAAAAGGAATATCATCGTTCACCTAGATATAAAACAAAATGCCACGTATAATATCAATTTTGATGCACTGATGTGCGTCTATTTTAATAAAATATATAATGCGAAGATTTAAAATTACCATTGAAATGTCATTCGTCTCTACGTTACCTATATTATAACTCTTTGGCATAATGTCAATTTGAAGTAATAGAGACACGATATTTTTTATACATTTCGGTAAATTATCCGCCGATGTCTTCAAAATGTTTAGACACATCGCGAATCTTTGCGTGAACGACATCCTTTCAATGTTCCAGGTCGCGCGAAACTTGCCGGCTAGAAATATCTCCACCATCAGACAACCGAGTATCTGTTGCTCCTTGATACGACCACTGGCCACAATCTGTTTATAATTCGTGGAAAGATCGTGCGATCCCACTGCAGGTTTGTAGACTTGATGATTGATCTTATTCATGAAAGCATGCATAGTTTCTACTTGCACGATCGCCGCGACGGGATTAAAATCCTTCGGCAGAATAATAGGTTGATTAACGGATTTATCCGATTTAACGTTATCCTCCGAAAGCAAAGAACCTCTAGAACGGCTTAACAAGCGACTCAATACGAGAGGCGATGACCTCGCTGCGTTTGTTGCCGTAGCGGGTGATTCTTCTTCCTCGATACCAGAACTGTGGCCCTCGTCATCACTGATTCTATTTGTAGATTGATCACTTTCTGTAATCGTACAATAGTTTGAGAAAATTGTAAGAATGTGTATTCTCGAAATTTTCGCAAAAAAAAAAAAAACTTACTAGCTTTATTGGTCGAGAATGTCGATCTAAGACGCGGTGGTACTTTACCCCAATAAGGAGATGGGATGATTTTTTGTGGATGTGGTTGCGTGAAAAGTTGTACAACTCCGGAATTAGTCAAATCGGTATGATTATCGACTAACTGTAGACAAACGTTTTTCGATTTTACGGCAGCGAAACCAGACAATCTGTCGCATGAAAGAGATATGAGTATCAAAAATTTGTATAAAATAATTCATAATTCATAATTGAACAAGATTAAGTACTTATAACCAAAAGTCAAGTCTATCCAGTGATGTAATCTTTCTGAAACGTAAAAGCTTTCTAAAGCTTCTCTATGCTTTTCGATAAAATCCTCCGGAGAAGTTGCCCATGCTGGAATTTCCAAATCTGGCAAATCTTCGTGGATGGACTGTGAATAAAACGCATACACTTTTAAAACATCGAATCTGAGAAGGATATTTTATCTTTATTTAATAATAATATTTTACCTTAAAAACACTGGGATCGGTGAAGAACTGTGGTATACATTCATCAGGACTCCAATCGTGTAATCTCTGAATCGAAGCTGGATATTCTCCAGGTACCCATAAAGGTCGTACATGTTTACAAAGCACAGACTTATTATACCGACGTGAAAGATATATATAATATGTGATCTCTGACAAAACATCAGAAACGTGATGTCCAACCTGTTGTACAAGAATTAATTAATTATTCAACAAAACACGTGAATATATGTATGAAATAAAATTTTCGTACGCATTACTTATACATACTTCAGTTGATTGCGAGTCAAACGTGAGATCTAATTGTCTATCTCCTTTATTTAATCGAAATTTCGACTTTGTTAAATCTCTCCAGTTGCCGCCGTTTCTCGATGTAAAATCCGTTACCCAAGGCATAACATGATGACAGCTAGGATCGCCATATCTTCTACCAGCCAAATTATTGAGCGCAGTTAAATAATCAAAATTGCTAATGCAATTATACACCCACATCTCGCACAATTTCTCAATACTTTCATTTAAACCAAAGTCACTGTTATTCGAATGAGATACGCTATCTTTTTTACTATAAGTATTGTTACTGGGATTTTTCTCTTTACTGTCTTGAGAGGTAGTAGGACACTCGTTTTCAGGTTTTAGATAAATATTATCACTTAACTTTGGCAGTACCTAGAGAGAACAAAATCAACTTATAATTTCAGAATATTTTCTTTTCTCTGGTCTTATCTCATATTTAAATATTAACATCTTTGTTGTACATAAATAGATATATAATAATAGGCACAAAATATACCTTAATAGTAAAATTATCTGTGACCAATATGTCACTGAGTGTAATTTCTCCCAATGCAAGACCACGATCGTGTAAGTCTCTGGATAATCTTAATAGTTGATAAACTACAAACAATGATTTCCCATGACTTGTATTAAGAGCAGCAGGACTATACATTACACATCTGAAATTGATATTCATAAATATAATAAAAGAATATTTGGAAAACCGTTTTTACATGTCAAAATACAATCACAAATGAAACAGCTACTCACTCGCGAAGAGAGAAATTCGCGGATTGTTCATAAAAAATTATAAAAGCGGACGGTGTTTCTATGACAAAGTGAATCGGTACGAGATTGCAATGTGTTTCGGATAATGCGCCATTTGATACTGATAGAACCACACCATGTTGCACTTGTACCAAAGTACAGCTATACATCCTGTTTAATACTTCATGCATAATGGTAACATCATTTGCATTAGCTGTGATATTAGACTGCTCTTTTTGTTCGACAAAATTCCAAGGATCTACAAAATATTTTACAAGATTTTAAGTACAATAAGAAAAACACTTGACATCTGACAAGAAAACTAAAAATTAGAGGTAGAAAATATTGTCTATTGAAGCGCATACTATAATATTTCTTGTACGTTTCTTTCCATAGGTTTCGATAATTAGTCTCAGCTACGTAATGTAACAATTGTGAAAACATTAATTCCGCTTGGTGTTTCGTGCTAGTAGTAGGTCTCCCTCTCGGCAAAGGAATCGCATTCTTGTATTGCTTTACATAAACCTGTAATAGTAATAAAATATAAGTTTATATCTCATCATACGCTTTGCATGAAATGTCTAAAAGATAGATACTTTGGCATATATTCTCAGCCAGTCGCAACCCAATTCGTCGAGAGAGGGTTGCGCGGCGATTTCATCGCTGGATAGTCGATCGTGATAGATAAACGTAAATTGGCCGACTGTGAGAAAGCGAGAAAGCCAGTTTCTGTGAACCGTCAGGCAAATTCTTCCATCTGTCAGTATCATATACTTTGCTGGTACCAGTAGATATTCCTTTATTATATCCATTTCGTTTTATATATTTATTCAAATACTTTATATTATCATATAAACAAACACTCAATCAATCTTTTCTCTCATTTTCGTTTTGTTGATGTAAAGTAACAAGAGGCATGATACATATTCTCATACTGTTTTTAAATTCTTGTTAACGTCATAAATGTCAAAGCCAGCTGATCTTTGAAAACAAAGTTAGGGTGCGATTTCACTATCAATTTGTCGCTAGCGTCTAACTGATCACGTGATCTGATTTGTGACGCTAGCGTCAAGAAGAAAAAGCTTGATTTGTTCAGCTTTCAGAGAACGAAGAACGAGACGCTTGTCATAATTGTAACTTGGACGCTAGGCTGTTTTCACGCCAGCGTCAACAGACGCTAACGTCAATTTGTTTTTATTGATGCTTGACGCTGAAATCCAGCGTCACAGCGTCAAGTGAAAATGCACCCTTACGATACGCCATAAAGATGAAGAAGACAACGAAGGGAAACTCTCTACGCAAAGTTGCGCTGGAAAATTCCGCGATTAGCCTCCATATGTTCTAGGGACTTTAGAGAATGCTCGACTGTGATTCGTCGATTAGCTTACGGCGAGAGAGAGAGAGAGAGCGCGTGTCGATATGCGCGCGCGTTCGACTTTAACCTTCAAGTGGCGCTGCGTCACGTGGTCGCGCGGCGGTCGGAATTCGGCGGCGCGGAGTGGGGGTGAGTGGTGGGGGGATGCGCGCGCGGCGCACGGCGCACCCCCCACCACTCACCCCCACTCCGCGCCGCCGAATTCCGACCGCCACGCGACCACGTGACGCAGCGCCACTTGAAGGTTAAAGTCGAACGCGCGCGCATGTCGGTGGCTGATGTTCCATCTACGTATTTTATTACGTCTGTGGGCCGTGTTTTTATTCCTCCTTCCTACTGTTATGGCACGTGAATTTTTCAATCATTTCTATCATTTGAATCATTTGATTGATCAGAGCGAAAGAGATAAGGATTTCTCCATCCCGATATATCGATCAAATATTTGTAGCGTCAGTTTAAGCGTTAATTTAATTTAATCTCATTGTCAGTTGTATATCAAATGCGTTAGTTGCACTTTGTATATACCGGTGAGCGAAGTGAAGTTAACCAGTTACTGTTTTGCAGTAGCCCATTGGATATCAAAGCGTACATACACTGTACTTTTTGCGCTGATTTTCGGAACACACCGATAATTATTAGAAAATGCGAACGTTTACAAACTTGCAAACGGTCCGTTTGTGAAAACATAAATGTGGAAGTGCAAGTAATTAGAATAATTGAGACTATTATGTTACCATTTTACGAGAGAATATTCCGTTTGAATAATTTCTGTAATTTATGTCTAGTTTAATATTATGTAACGATATTATTTATCGATTGGTTGTTTTAACTTAACCCTTGAAAAAGTGTGATGCTTGTTTTACGCGGACTCCAGAACTCGAATTCTCTCGTCGTGTTGGGAGGCCTCGCTTTGTGTCTTTTATTTATGATTCAAATGAAGCAAATCTACACTAATAATCAAAAATATAACAGATACTTGAACTACAAACAATATGTAAGTTTTCTATGTATTTGTATGAATATTAACATATATTACATGATACATGAAATTATAAATAAAATTCTATCTTGAATTTTATTATAAATGATATATCATTCATAAAATTCTTTACTTGATAATATATAATTTTGAAAATGAGGGATACACTTGATCGTATATTTCTAGATGAACGAAATAGCAACAGAATTGAAGACAGTGGTAAAATCTATAAACAAATCATCGACTTATGTTCGTCAATTAAATGAGATGCTTTCCAAGTATCGAGACAGAGAATCAAAGAATATCTCAATGTCGAGAATTTTATCATTGTAAATAATTTGAGGTAAAAAATATTTATATTGAAATATATTAATAAATATAATTATATAATTTATATTTTAAATTATAAAAATTATAAAAATTTATTTTCTTTTCTTACATTAATTATTTCAATTACACAAAATTAAATGAATATTGCAAACTATTGCAAAAGTTTATATATTACATTGTATATTAAATTACAACATTCTTATTAATTTTAATTATTACATTCTTATTATTTCTTATTTAAATAATTATGAGATTATATTGAATGTTTTATTTTCTTTGTAATTTTCTTTGAGTATTTGTTACTATTCGTAAAATATACATTATGGTGCAAAATTGTAAAAAAAGAAAAGGAGAAACGTGTAACGATTATTGATAAATATTAAAAACAAATTTCAGTTGTCGAAATTGTACAATGGCATACATTGAGCATTATGTTTGTAAGGTCCAGCATTCTCCAAAACACCATTTGGTGCACATAGCCATGGATCTTTTGTTATTTTCAGCCAATTATACAATCTTTCTTGAAGTTCAATGAATATGCTCTAAAAGTGGAACATATGTGTTAACTATGTCTATTATTAAAAAGAACTTTGTAATTTAATTGTAATTACACTACCTTTGCAGTCGATTTTGAAGCTATATTGTTTAGTTCTTCTGGATCATGTTTTAAATCGTACAATTCCCACTCTGGTCTTTGATAATATTTTTTTAACGTTTTATACCATGGTAGAGATTGATGAGTCCTTGTTCTATTTAGAATGTCCTGTATATATAATACACTGATATAAATGACTTAATATTACTCATATTACAACAACTTATATGCTCTAGTTAAAGAGATAATAACCTCTTCTCTTTTTCAGATTACCTGGAAAGTCGGAGATACGTAAAAGTCCTGATCGATAGGAAATGGCATTCTGTAGTTGACGTTATGTATAAGTTTGTAGCGTTTGGTCCTAATTGTACGCATGGGATAGTACATGGTAACTTCATGGTGCGTTTGACTAGCAAAGATCGCTGTATTATTTTCTATAGGTTCTGTAAACGAGATATTCATTATTTTACAATATAATTTTTTTTTTTCACAGGACTATGTGTATTGCATTCAATATATGCATACATATATCCATACCTTCAAGAAGTAATGGCAGAAGCGACTTGCCAGTAAGGTGTGGAGAAGACACTTCATTGGAGTTTGACGAGTAATCCATGTAAGTTACATTGAACCAATCTAATATTGTCGGTACTATATCCAGCAAGGAAGTCATACTGTATGTCACGCTATTCTTTCTGTGGTCATGAATCGGTGATGAAATTATCATGGGTTCAGCCATACCTTTAAAATTTTTATTCTTGCATGTATTGTAGCTTTAGTTAATTCGCGTCTGACTATTTTAAATCTTTAAATATTATTTCTATTTTTTTTACTTGTACGATTTTATGAAACAAGATGTTTAGAACAAAAGACGTGAATAACAAAAAATCACTGCTGAATATAACTGAGATTTACATTTAAACATTTATTATAATAGTATCAACACTTGCTACTTCGTTCTCACCCTTTCCGTGCCTCCTAAAATATAATTGAATAAATTTACAAACCTGGATCATATAAATTCGTGCGACCATTTGGGAAAGGTACGCCATTATCGGACGTATAAATTATCAATGTGTTATCTTTGAATCCTGCATTTTTCAATTCTTCAAGAACTAGGCCAACACCTAAAAAAAGTTAGATTCTTTTTAAATTTAATTTAATAAATTTCCTTTTAATCTTCATCTATAAATATAACTTGCTTATAATATATACTGCAAATGTATGTATTTGAGTTCTTGTATTTAAATTTATGTTTAATATGCTAAGAATACCGTTGTCCAAACGAGATATTGTTGTATACTGGGCAGCAATATCTCTCCTAGCAGCTTCGGTATTTTGAACATAATAGGGTACTTTAACTTGCTCCCATTGATAATATATTGGATTCCAATCAGGAATTGTACCCATTCCAACATCACCATTACCAAATTTCTCGCAAAAATTGCCATACTCTGGATGAGTATGACCACAACGATGTGGATCATGAAAAGCAACATATAAAAAGAAGGGTCTGCAAAAATTTTAATATAGATAAAAAAATATTTTGCAAAATAACTTGTAACAAAGATCTTTATACACACACACATAAGATTTTTTTTGATAATATGCAATAGCGTAAAAAGTATATTAAATTATATATTTTATACATAATGACATATATAAAAAAGACGTATTAAAAGATGTATCGTATCATATTATTTTATAAAAGTAAGAATATGGGCTATATGTGGAATACTATCACTTACTGTGTTTTATTCTGAACTGAAAGAAATTCACGGACTAACAGCTTTATATAAGTAATATTACGTCCTACTTGAAGAATAGAATTATTCTCTTCTGTATATGCAAAATCAAATGGATAAACGTCACTCGGGCCTACATGCTTTTTGCCAATGATTCCTGCACAGAGAAAAAAAGCAACACGACACAATAATATATTTAATGTATATTTATTATTCATTATTATTGTTTTACCTGTTCGTATATTGTTTCTCTTCAATATTTTTGGCAAACTTTGAACATCATCAAAAGAATTAAAGTGATGAATTCCATGATGAAGACCATACATTCCATTCTGATGACTTGGTAATCCAGTTAATATTGCAGAGCGACTATAAATTGAAAATTCAAGAGATTGATATGCTCATAATAATTAGATTTAATTTTTAACTGTAAATATACCTTGGTGAACAGCTACTAACTGATGTGTATGCATTATTGAATAATAGACTCTCTTTGGCTAACTTATCCAAATTAGGAGTCTGACAGATTTTATTCAAGTAGGATCGCATTTCAAATCCTGCATCATCAGCTGTGAATTGAAAAGTAGACAATTATTTCAAACAATAAATGAAATCTTAGATTTATATATATATGTATATAAATAATTTTTGACAAAATTTGAGACAATTTCACATTTTTATGTATTATGTATTTATACATATATATATTATTTGATATGTGCTATATGCCTAATATATATCGTGTGTGTGTGTGTGTGTGTGTGTGTGATCCTAATTTTTCAAATGTTTTTTATATAGATAGAATTTTATTTTGACACAAATTATAAATTAATTAAAGTAAATCTAACTTCAAAATTAATTGTATAAAAGTCTATATAATTTCTCATACTACTAGAGGAAACTAGAAAAAGATTTATAGTTTCTATTGTTGACAATATTCTTCTTTTTATATTTTTAAATATATAATTTTAATATTTAAATTCTTATATATTTGTCATTTTTTTTTTTTTTTTTTTTTTTTTTTTATAAAACTAATAAAAAGTAAATGTCAAGTTACCCAATAACAACAACACATTTTTTGGAGCTGAGTCAGCATCTCCACGCGTATTGTGTAATGCCAATAAGATAATGCACAAAAAACACAATGATTTGTTTAAACAGATGTTCCGTGACATTTCGTAGTACTTGTTGACATGTGTATGATATATATATGTGAATGACATATATGAATGATACACGTGTAATTGCTGCCAATGTTACCGATCAAAAATGTTTTGCTTTCCTGAAATTAAATAAATAAATAACAAATGAGATCGATTAATTATCTATGGAGAACCAGTCGAAAGCGAAGATATAATAAAATATTGGTATTTTATATTGGCTCTTTTTGACATTTTCTTGTTATTCGATTGGTACACACATGCATATGTATGTACCTGTGTCACATTAATGTGTGATACATCGAATCAGCCACGTAAACGTGCATGTACGCGTATCTTTTTTTTATTGTTTTTCCTTTATTTTATTTAAAATTTCGTAGTTAACATCGTTAATTATACAGACTAAAGTATATTAAAAATTTTCAGCAGTCCCAAACTGGCTCGAAAAAATGATTCCCTTTACATGAATAAAATGTCATTGCATGTTAAAATAGGTTAGACGGACACTCGTTATTTGTTTCGGCGATACGTTCTCGTATTTTTCAAACTTAAATGATTATCATTACAAACACGTATTCGTTCAATTACAGTAAAAATGTAATCTTATCTACGATTCAATGAAACATTGATATTTAAGGTTGAAACGACGAATAGCGAAGTTTATCACTATAGATTCCTTTAAAAAATTAGCGGGAGGGGGATTGTTAATCTATCTCCTACTAATCAGAGTCGACATGTGACTTGTGAAATCCTGTTTTCTGATAATCTTTTTCTTCATATCGAAGTGACATCGTTTCTAATAAAAAAAAGAAACTTTTGTCTAAAATTAGTTAGTATAATTTTAAAAGTTTACTCGCGCTTATTTCATTACGTATGTAATCTATGTAATTTGGCCACGTGGAAATGAATGTTTTTGTTTGTGAATAAAGTGACAATATGTGTTTCAGGAACCTTGGGTGTTTAAATAAAATATTGCATCATGTCAAAAAAAATTATATGCCTATTTGATGTTGATGGTACACTCACCGAACCACGACAGGTATATTTTAAATATTGTAAAAATCATGTATATATTTAATTATTATTAAAATATTTTTTAACTATTTTTTCAACATAAGTATCTTTCTACTCTTTTAGATATTATTATAATTAACATTATTTTTCATTCTTACCCCCCTTTTACTTTTCTAATAAAATTTATGTTTGCTTTCCATAGCCAATCAGTTCGAGCGTTGAAAAGTTTCTTCTGGAAACTGTGAAAAAAGAATTTGACATCGCAATAGTTGGTGGATCCGATTTAAACAAAATTCAAGAACAATTAGGTAGTGAAAATCTGTTTGAAAAGTACAAATATATCTTTGCGGAAAACGGACTTATCGCATTCAAGGGTGGCAAAGCTCTGCCATCGCAAGTAAGTAATCAAGGTGATTATATTATTGAAGCATAATTATAAATTAATTATGTATATTTTATTCACATACACGCGCGCACATACGTACATATATATATATATAATATATATTTTTTTTTATTTCAGTCAATCCAGGATGTACTGGGAGAGGATGCTTTGCAGGATTTCATAAATTTTGTTTTGCGGTACATATCCGAATTGAACTTGCCATTTAAGCGTGGAACATTTGTGGAATTTCGTACAGGGATGATGAATATTTCGCCAACAGGACGAAATTGCAGCAAGAAAGAACGCGAACAGTTTTATGAATACGATTGTGAACATCATATCCGTGAAAAATTTATACAAGCCCTTAAGAAGGAGTTTCCTGATTTGGCTCTGACCTACAGTATTGGTAAGTGATTTATATAAAATCAATGATATATATAGCTAATTTAATTTAATTAATAATTATTAGCAATTAATTTAAATACTACATTTATTAAATTATTTCAATTACGATAATTTCAATTGTTCTCGCTAATTATTTTCGTTAGGTACAAATATTTTTCACAAACTTCAAAAATATCATATAATAACGGCTAAAATTAGTGTGGTATTACGTATAAATACTCTAGCAAACGAATATTAATTTTTTTCTTAAGGAGGACAAATCTCTTTCGATGTTTTTCCTATCGGTTGGGATAAAACATATTGCTTGCGTCATATCCAGGGATATGACGAAATACATTTCTTCGGTGACAAAACGGCCGAGGGTGGTAACGATCACGAGATTTACGAAAGCGATTTGACGATAGGACATCGCGTAACTTGTCCCAAAGATACAGTGAATCAATTGAACGTCCTTATGGCACTCGTAAAAGAGAATAGAGAAAAAGAGCAGCTTAGTGTTCCATTACAATGTGTCTGATAAGTATAAGAATAACAAGTTTTCTAGATCAAGATAAAAATTTATATTTTCAATATATAATATAATAACAAAGTAAAAGATTCAATATAATATAATATATATTCGTAAATTCGTTTCTCCTTTTTTTCAACTTTTTATTGCAACATTCCTGATAAAAGTATAAAATATTTAATTGTTACATATTTTTAAATTAAGTTTCGATATTTTAAAAATTCTATGTTTCCGTGCACAAAAATATATTTCTACATGTTCTTTTATGAGGTTTTCTTATCCTTCGAATACAAAAATCATAAAATAATTAAATTTAAAAAATGTTTACGTTTCCGGGAGACAGAATTTACGCGCGCAAGTCTCACACATACATACACCATCACACACATCCTAATGCATTTATGCAATATAATATAATTGCAAACTCGTTTTTCTAACTTACAAGTACATATATTATATATTGTATATATTAAACCTATATTAAACAATAACAATGTTAACAAAAAACATTACGATATTCTACATCGGCGTAGAATGTTTCCGTTACTGACGTATGAAAGGCACATTTATTTCATTAGCATATGCAAATGTACAAGGCATTATGCAAGTTTAATGCTGCATCCGCATCTGTTGTGCATAAAAAACTTTTAACATTACCTCTTTATTTCTTAAATAGTTTGTTGCGTAAGTTTCGATTGCAATTTTTAATTTTAACATTAATGCGGTTCGGATAAAACAAAAAAATATAAGTATCACAAAATATATCAATATAGTCATTTTTAGGAAAATGTTTATACATATATATTGTAAAAAAAGCTCGTATAAAATTCATTCCCTTCATATGTAAAATTAAGCGTTTGTTACGGATAATGTGATTTTTTTTATTTTCCTTGATAAACAGGTTCACGTTTCGCCGCGAAAGCGGCAAGTCCTTCGAGTCTGTCTTGCGTATTCACGATCTTACTGTAGCACTGCTTCTCGAGCTCCAGACCGTCTTTCAGAGACACTTCCGTGCCCTTGGATATAGCCACTTTTGCCCATCTAAACGATAATACATGATGATTAAGATCATTTCTATATATATAAATATTTTATCAGAGAGTAATTATGAAAGTTGTAAGTATAGAACTCGAGTGTTGGATAAAAAAAATATATTACTCGCATTCAGAAGATAAGCATGTGGTGTGATGTGTATTATGTAATACACATTTGCGATCACATCAGTTGGATTCTGAGCTGCATTTAAATGCTTGTTTTTTACGAATAAAGAAACTGTGTTATTATTACAAAAAATAATTTCGTCCTCTATAGTTTTTTTTTTCTATTTTTATTTTTCCACTTTTTGTACTATTGAATTATTTTATTATTCTCGGGTTCTTTTGTAATTTCTTTTCTACTTTTAATCATTTTTTTTCTATTTATTCTCGTATCTTTGTTACGATTTATATATATACGCGCTCTTTTCTGGTTTTTACAATACTAAATATTTTCTCTTGTATAATTTTGAGCAAAATTATATGTTTTAGATTATTTTGGCATTGACAGCTTACCTAATGCTAATAGGACCTTTGGACAAAATTTCTCTCGCGATAGAGAGTGCCATTTGGTAAGCGGCGTCACCAGTCTTATTTTGCGGAACCGTCTCGTTCACGAGACCGATCATGCATGCCTCCTCGCCGTTTAAAATCCGTGCCGTATAAATCAACTCCTTAGCCTTGGCCACTCCGATTATCCTTGGAAGTCTCTGCGTTCCACCGGCACCGGGCATTATGGCCAATTTCGTTTCCACGAGACCCATCGTGGCCTCCGTAGAAGCGACTCTGATGTCGGTTGCCAACGCGAGTTCCAGTCCTCCACCCAGCGCGACACCATCGATGGCAGATATCACCGGAGTTGGTAAGTTCTCCACCTCGGTGATGAGATCTCTGAGGGAGGATACGAATTTCGGCACCTCGGACGTGTCCATTTTCAATCTCTCTCGCAGATCGGCCCCGGCGCAGAATACTTTCGGGACTAAGCTGCGTATGATTAGCACCCTCAGTTTGTCGTTCTGCTTGATGGTGTCCAACATCTTGGTCAACTGTTCAACCAAGACCTGTCCGAAGGAATTACGAGCGGTCGGTCTGTTCAGCCCTAATACAGCGATGCCATTGTCCTTCCCATCCAAATAATTAACAATCACTTCTCTCGCCTCGTCCTTGGCGGGACTTGGCATCGCGCTTGTAGCCAACGTCCTTGCAGCACAAGCGCAAAGATGATGAAGAGTGCTGGTAACTCTGACGCTCGCTATCAACGAAACCATTGCGCAGGAATAGTGTTTCTTTTAAAATGGAAACTAAAAAAAAATTTTATTCTTCATAAGGTACTTGATAAACATATTTGAAATATTTGTTTTCATTATTATTTCTTTCTTTCTCTACACTCAACACTTAAATTTTATATGTATATATTAAATTTCGCATATTTATATATACATATATATATATATATATATATATATATATATATATAATTCTAATTATATTTTATATCATTTAAGAGAGTACAAATATATGACAATTTTCCAAGAGGACTTACTCATAAACACAAGAAGAGACCGGTTTCTCGACTCTCGCCGCACCACGTCGTGAAAAAAAATCTACGACGTCGTTATCCTTGATCCTATTTCGGGATTACGATGCAGCGGGAGCATCCAGCGGCCGAGTATGTTGCGCATACGTGTAATGCGCGAAATTTTTTCAAGTATTTTATTTTCGCGAACGCGAAGAATATTGTACTGCAGGCTCTTTGGACTTTATGCACCCCCGGTTACTGCAACACAACGTTACAACATCGACGCGATGTGACAACGGAGACGAAGACGGAAGTGGTAGGGATAGCCGAAGAAAGTTCGTCGCGAAAGCGGAGCGAGGAACCTCCTCTCCCGCTAAATACCGTCGCGTCAACGTCGCGCAGACGACTATTTGCTCGCCGCGAAAGCGAACAACGTGAACGTGCGCACGTGTCAGTGCACGAAGCGTGAAAAACAGAATGCGCGCGCAATCCGCGCATGCGCGTTGAGCGCGCATTAATGCTCTGCCCCCTTTCTCTCTAACCTCTAACCATGTGTGTGAGCGCGAGTGTGTGCGTGCGTGTTTTCTTCCTCTTAAATTATATAAAAGTAGTTTTTTGCAGAAAAATATCGCAATAAAAAAGGAGCGTCAAAGAATAGAAGATTAGCAGAAACATTCTCAGTGACAAAGTGATTATCCAGAGATGATGATACCTTGCGGATGATGACTACGCAGAGAGGTCGCATCACGAATTACAGATTTTTACTGCAGATAAATCGCGCATAATGATTAAACAAATAAAGCCACAAAACGTATAGCCGTATAATGTATTCCGGAAAACATTTGTATGTAAATCCGTGTTTATTCTTGGCAGCGACGACAAAGCGCTGTTCTAACAAGAGAATAAGATAATCTTATCGTGCTTTTTTAGATCTCTTTTTTTTTTGCTAGCAGATATACATGACTCAATATAATAAATAAAAAAAACGTATCAATTAAGAGTTCTCTGCATATATATAATTTATAAAAATTTATTCTAATTGTTTTAATTAAAGTGAAAAATTTTGTCTATTTTAAACATATAATACACATAAATACAATTTTCATAAAGAATATATATCACATATCACACACAATATATAATATGTATCGCATTGTAATATATTTTCAATGTCTAATATAATTTTGTTATATAATAAGATTCGACGAAGTACAATTATCTTCCTCGTAATGAAAGTAAAGAAAACCTTCCATTAGTGTCATATATTGCATCATGTGTGTATTATATATTGTCAATAGAAAGCACGATAAATGTGACAATATTCGATAAACATGTTTAATGTTAAAATTATCTAATTTTTACAAAGTGCATATCTTATCTGAAGTACATATATGTTACGTATATATATATATATATATATATATATATTTAAAGCAAATATAAATCGTACAGAATTTATACATATGCGTGTGTACACGCACATTACAATAACGCATTATAATTTATTTATGCATATAACGAGCCACTCTAAAAATTGCTATTCAAAATATTTAACATAATCGATAACCGATTAATGAATTGCGCTTTGGAAATGTATAGATGCACTTTAGACACACGATCTTTCGCTCAATTCGTAATATATTCGTCTTGTGTATGCAACAATTAATTCTATTAATGATGGAAAAATTTTTAAATACATAATAATAATTTTACTCTGACATACCATGTGATATTTCTAAGCGAGTGAAATTATAATGGCTAATTATTAAAACGCGCGACAGATCGTACGAGCTGCAATGTTTTTCGAAACACAATTCGACGCGTTGCGCAATAAAGCGACTGCTATTGTAAACAATAGCACGCTGTAAGTATAGACGTCAAATTTTGCATACTGCTTATACACAGTGACCTTGTTATTATTCACCTGGCGAGACTCAAAGCGAACAATAGACTTTGACTTTATTATCTCCCTAAATGCGACAAATATATTAAAAAATTAAAAGATGCCAAACGCGATCATTTTTCTACGAACAATTAAATAATTATTCATCCTGACGATTAAGTAACTTCCGTGTTGATTAAGAGTACCGAGATGACGACTGTTTATCGAAGCAGATATCCTCACAAGAAGATTTTCATTTCGAATAAGCAAGCAACAATAAGCAATTATGAATGGCAGTTAAAATATAAATAATTAAAATATAATGATTTTTTCAATATTTAGGCTGATAAAATTATTTCTTTCACGCTTAGGTTCGAATATATTTTTTTCGTATTTTGAGCAATTCGTTAATTTCTGTCTAGCGGATTGAAAAAACAGGAAATGGAAATGGAAATGAATGCACTTTGGATAGATTTTGCTGCAAAACACGATTCCTTAATCGATTATGTGCTAACTAAATGTTTCAAACAATATACTTCTGTAATTTTGAAGCTCGTTTTGCGTGGGCATAATTAAACAATTAGATACATTTTAGAGCTCATTAATATATAATATGTGTAAATAAATTATAACGTGTTCGAATTTTATATAAAGCTATTTCTGAAAACCTGGCGCAAATCGAAAAATTCACAAAAGATTTGAAAACTCTTTTGTAACAAAAGTATAAATATAAATATACCCTACAAAACAAAAGAGAATTGTTCTGAGAGTACAAATCTTTAGAATAATGATTTTATTAATTAAAGTTACCAAATATTCAAATGCACATTATTTAAAAATTTGCTAATGAAATAGAGATTATATTATTAATATTTTTATATTGTATTATTTTTTAAAGTTACATAATTTAAATTTCTTTTAATAAATAGAGAATGTGGGCATTGAAGAATAAAATAATAAATATAGCACATTATTCGTATATATATTCTGTATTCTAAGATTCTGGCAACAGAGGTGGTTTCAGTTTGCATTTGTCCAAACACAAAACGACCTAATTCATATAATGGCTTGCGCCTACATATTTCAATATTTAACCACATTCCTAGTACATATATCAGACTTTCTGAAGGCAAATTACAAGCTATACGACAAATAAATAAATAATAAATAATAAATAAAGTACAATCGCCCGAAATTGGTCCAACATGAAACCCATATAATATATGTATATATAAGGTGCCCCTCTTCTATTGTATATTTAAGCATCCTTCAGCCTCAAATTAAGACTCCACTGAAATAAAGCTCATTTGAAATGGATCAGAAAATATACATTTATCATCTAGTTTACACTTGCTGGAATTTAAGTCTAAAGCGAGAAACTTTATTTTATTTGCTTGAAAAATTTTAAGGCTCCTGGGTGCTCACCGCGGCCATATTGGATTGTGACGTCAGAGGCGAGAAAGCACACGCTGAAAATTCTTAGATGCCATTTTCTAATGAAAAGATATTTCGATTAAACAGCACTTCAGATGGCTTTAGCACACTCTTAAAAACCCCCGAAAACTATCCTTTTCCCTTTATAATCAATCAACAGCTGTAAAATGATCGAGATATCAGATTTTGACATGCGGAATGACTGCGCATGTGCAAAGACCAGACGGACTGGGTTTCATAATATTACATTTTACAGCTGTTGATTGATTATAAAGGGGAAAGGATAGTTTTCGGCGTTTTTTAAGAGTGTGCTAAAGCCATCTAAAGTGCTGTTTCATCGAAATATTTTTTTATTTCGAAATGGCATCTAAGAAATTTTAGCGTGTGTTTTCTCGCCTCTGACGTCACGATTTCGACATGGTCGGAAAGGAGCCAGGAGCCTTAAGTGCTTCTTTTGCGAGAAAAAATCACCTCTCGGATTGACCAGACAAATTATTTTAATTATTAATAAATTATTATTATTTATTGTTAATCAATTATTTGAAAATAACAGTGTGGAAGTGGGACACCTCTTACGTATACTTCTTCATCGTTACTTTCTCTCGTATACGTTGCTTCTCGTTTCGCGTTATTTCGCGAGCGAGGGAAGAGGCGCGTCGTTCAATGCGAATTTAGTTGTATTATACATTCGTCAAAGTCAAACGACGTAGTAATTTTCGCGATTCGATAATCAACGGTGTGTGTACCATTAAAAATTAACGTAGGCAGCAATCGTGCGTATCGCACGTTGCGTTCGATCTTCGTGATACATGGCGAATATTGGCAGTTTCAGTTGGACCAAAGAGTAGATGTAGCTTTTAAGCGGCAGGCGCGCCAGGCGGTGGTCGAAGCATCGACCTGGTGGCCGAAGAAAGTTTCTGCGACACCAAATGTGCGATATGCGACGATCTCTTCCATACGAATTCCCGCGTTCTATCGTGATCGTCCTGGCTTTCCACTCGAACCTGAAGAAACATTTAATTTAATATTAAATACAGCCTTTTTTTCATGAAATATACAGAAAAGATAGCCGCTAGGTGCTACTATACTTTCAATACTTTGTAATAATACATATATTATGTTGATTTTTTTATATTTCAAGCTGATTTACGTGAATTGAATTTAAATATGATAAATATTTTCAATTTTATTTATAATATATTGACTGTGTGACATGTACATAATATCCAGGGTTTGATAAAACCAAATTTCTAAGAAACTAAAGTTCTCTTCTTAGGTCACATACGTGTGTGTATATGTGTATAAAATATTTGAACAATTATTCTTTTTATAGCGATAAACTAAAAATATTAAGGAAAGTAGTATTTATATATTTTCATTAGGATGATTTTATCAAGACGTTAACAATCAATGTACCAAATATTTCAAGTTTCTTATTAACATCTTGTACAATTTTTTGAACGACACTATACATGGAGTTTATCAGGGAATGTAACCTAATACAAAAAAATAGCAATTCTGCATAAAAAATAACGACACCGTTAAAATTAACAATCATAGAAAGGAATTCTGATAGAAAGAAATTCGTTCATCTCTATTTGCTTATTCATCGGAATTCCGCAAAGATTCTCGCGTCGCTATAACTGTTTCGCGCATTTTTCTGTCTTCTATTCCCCGCTATCCCGATCGACACGTACCTGTTTAGGTTGCAAAACCCGAATAGAGTGCAGCGTGGCCGCGCCGCCGTGTAACACGCGCAGACTCAGCTTGCCGGACATCTCGGCCGTGGTGGCGGTCGCGCTCCTCAGCTCCTTCTTCGCGGCTCGACCGAACTCCTTCTCGACTTTCAGCACGAGCGGTCCCAGGCTGAACCTAGTCTTGATGGTCGTGTGATCGCTCATCATGTTCACCGACACGTCGCCCGTTCTCTGCAGGGACGCCAATCCGTACAGAGTGGCTCTCGCTTTCGGTCTGCTGCTCTTGGTCTTGGTCTGAAAACGATCGCGTTAGATTCACGTTAGAAACCCCGTTCGAATTTAGATACAGATTCCGATAATGAAAATTTCGTCTGAAACATCCGCGAGTATCTATAGATTTTTTTAATTACTTTGTTCTTGTTGCTGCTTCCTGTAGTCGCTGTGGTTCCTTTCTTATTCTTCGTCTTGTTCTTCGTTCGTTTGCGAGTCTTGCTAGCATTATTGCTGCTAGCTGACGTACGTCTGGATCTTACGTTGGCTTCGGTAGAAGATTCCAGCGCGAGAGACGCGATCGTTTCCTTTTCCGTCACGGCTGCTGTTTCCGTTACGGCGGGTTCAGTAGTCTGCATTACTTTCTGCAAACGCAAACATATACATATTTATTGAAGATGTGTTTAAATAAGATATTCTTGAATTCCCGTTTAACTCTCATGATGAAGTTATCGACGAATATATCACATATTCCTTCTCGAATTAACTTCTGTTTTAGAATTATTATTCCAAAAAAATTGACATTCTGCTCTAGTTTTTTTAATATTCAACATTGGTCTCTTGTTTTAGCAATTAAAATTATTCAAGTTGTTGGGAAGAGAGTGATCGTGGAGACGATACCTCGACGTTGTTGTTTTCATTAACGCTTTTCTCAGTGATGGCGGACGCGTCGATCGGCCTTGAAGCGCTCTTCTTGGTACCATTCTTCTTGTTATTTTTCCTTTTGCCCTTGTTCTTGTTCTTGTTTGACTTGGAGCCCGAATTTGAACTCGATAGCTTCACAGTCACTGGCTCGTAATTGGCGCGCAAAATGTTGTTGATCTTGCCGAGAATTTGGTCGACGAAACGATTGTATTTTGCCACGTAAATCGCCGGCACGTGAGCGCTTGGTTCGGATTCCACGCCACCTAAATTGATCATAAGAGAATTGCGTCAGTATCTTGTAGTTTCTATTTTCCTGGACATTCGCGAAAAAAATATATACAGAAGTGCTATTTTTAACATTTAATATTCTGAAATATTAATCGTTTCGCGTAAACAATATAATTCCTAGAGACAAAGTTTCTTTTAGCAAAAATGAGTGATTTGGCCGAGTATTTTTATCTTAAAAGAAAAATATCTATTAGTCGTTGAACCATTAGTTTACACTGTCTACATCAACTATCAACTGATATGATAGTATGACAATTTAAAATAATTAATGTAAGTATTTCAGATTCCAGTCAAAATTTTTGCACCAGCTTTTTTCGGTGGCAGTAACAGAGAGCTATGTAAATTCTGTGTATTATACAATTTTAATTATTTTATAAATGTTACAATTAATCTTAAATTAATTTTATACACGTATACATCACACTAAAATTTGTATAATTTTATCATCGCCCTATATTTTCGCTTGGCAATTTTTATTTTTCCCCGAAAGCCATCAGCTTACAAGTGAAAGAATCTTCAAAGTCATGAAATCGTCCGATCGACTCACAATTTATCGAAAATTTTCGATTGAAGACAATATTAATTGTAAGATAAAGAGAAAGAGATAGCAGCTCTTTGGGAATACGACCTTGAAAGCCCTTTTCGTGAAGTTATTTCGTTTCGTCCGGGTCATCGACCAGGGTGGGACATGCCGCCTTCCGTGACTATTTCTCTTTCTCTGTCTAAGCTTTAATGAAGGGAAACGCATTCCTCTCCCCCCCTCCCCCGTACTGCCATCGGCTACCATGGAAGGAAGTTGATGGTTGCCGATCGAGGAGGAGCCTACTTAAAGCAGCGACAATGATAACGGTATATCGGAATCCTTCGGCGCGGCCAAACTGGTCCCCGATCTGGGTCACGACCTCCTTACTCGCTATTCACCTACCTACAGACCCATCTAGCCGCACGCGCGCATTCACAATCTCTCGTGTGGAGATGTTCACCTAAAAACTCTCCCCCTGCCGGTCGTTGCACCTGCAGCATGTAAGCACACTTTCTTTCGAACGCAGCGCATGAAAATTTTATGCCACGGACAAGGCCGTCTACTTCTGGTTCTGGCATGGCACGAAGACGTTGAATGCCCATCGGGGCCTGATCGGTCTCTTGATAATGCGCGTGCACGATACCAGTCTACTATTTGTACTCTTAAGTCTTTCGCGTGCATTTTACAAAGAAACGTTCGTCCAACGCGACTGACCGAAACGGTCCGCAAGAAGCAGATTTGTTAAAACGGAAATAACGTAAAGCGATCAAATGTCTCGCACATGCACTTCCAGTCTCCATGTTTTATCTCTTCAAATTTTTTAAATGTATTCATTAAAGCTTTAATTAAATATCTGATCAAATCAAACGGATATACTTGATGAGATACAATAAAAAAAAATACTTATTATAAAATATATGAATTGTATGGAACCACAAAAAAAAACATTCTGAAAATAGAATTATATTTACTATATTCATCGTTTTGTTATATCTATCGAATAAGTTAATATTTCTTGCATGCAAGCACAGATTTATTTAGATCTTTAATTTTTTCCGACTCTTTTCAATAATATCGTGCACACGTTTTCCACGTTTTTCACAAAATCGAATTAATGATACATTCGAGTAACAATTTTACTATTTTTAATTAACTGTCCGAAATAGAAATTATTAACTCAAACTTTAAGTATCTACAACAATTATCCAATAAGACATCATACTTTATATTAAAATGAAATACTTTAAGAATAGATTACTCAACATGTTATTAATTTTACTTGGGAGATGAACAGATTTCCGTTCTCGATAGGTATCTCACTTTTGAGGACTGAACCGGGTCAGTCATCGAAGATACAAGTGTATACACGCAACAGAAACATTAATAGCGACGATATATTAAATCACGGTTTAGGCGTGACGGAAACTGAAGGACATCAACTTCATAACTTATGAGCTGTGGGTCAGGGTCGAGGAGGAGGCTCTTCAGTATATATCGCTTAGCGCGTTCTCTGGGTCGGTGGCCTCGTTTCTTTTTCGATCAGCTACTACCGGTGAAAGCCGGGAAAAAATTTTAACGCGGTCGCACCTTTGTTGGATTTAACCCGGCGCTCTCATGTAGAAAGTTAATTGGACGCGTGATTAAAAATTCCCGTTTTTGTAAGCTGATGGCGGCGACTCGTTTGATCGGTTATCAAAGTCCTTAATAAAGTGTCCCTTAGGGGCCCACTTGATCTCGCCACTTCTTCGTCTCAAGCTTTACCCGTGAATCAACGATTGAAATCGACATTAAAATTTTTCAGATATTATTTCTTTTAGAAATCTCTAAACGATACATCTTTTTTCAATATTTCCTTCATCGATTTTTAAGCTATTTGAATGACGTCTAACTTTAGATATGTCTAAAGTATAAATGAATGACAGTTGAACTATTATAGACTTGTATCTTTAGTAATCTTATTACAGTTATATGAAAATAATATAAGATCAAATAAAGCCAAGCTATTTAAAATAGAATCCATAGACAGATCAAACTACGAATAATAGAAAGAATATCTACAGAAAAAATAGCGTTTTAATAAAAAAAAAAGATATTTATGATAAATATGAACACTATCAAACTTTTCTTTTTTTGTTTAGAGTATCTACTTATCATCTACTAATTTTATAATTCTCTTGTCAACTATTAGTTAACTGTACAAATTTCATGTCTCTTTTGGGATTTAGAAATATGGATAAAGGGCAAACGGAAGGATAACTGTCCAGGTACACGTGTTACTGTCCAGGTACACGTTGTTGCAGTCGATCGTCCTTCGAGACCATCCACCAAAACACGCGATTATTTACTAAATTACTAAATAATAGGCGATACAGCTGAAGCGAAAAAAAGCAAGTAGGGTCGAAGTTGGGACAAAAAGAAGCACTCTTGTATGCTCTCTATCGAATGCATTGAAATAATCAGACGGGTCACGTGCACGTCACGTCACGTCACGAAGAAGAGATTTCGATGCCGCGAAAACAATCTCTATATTTTATTCGCTCGCTTAATCGTCGAAATATTTCCGCGGCATCGATAATCAATCGAACCAAATTCATCTCAATTTCCAGCTTTGAAAGAAAAATTCGCGCGATTTCGCTTCAAAATTAAAGTATTAAAGGAAAGAAAAACAGAGAGAACTTATCCTCCTGGATTACGCGTATCACACAAGTGTATCTGGACATACAAACACGCTGACACTTTCGATGCGACTGGATCCAATGGTGAATGAAATAAATAGACGGTACACAGAATATATTTTGTAAAAATAATAAATTATTTATATTTTGCACAATCCAGAACGGACAATGTCTCTGTACAAGTCTAGAAATGTCGTAAGAAAACTCTCTCGATTCGGCCGCGCGCGCTCGCAGAGAACAATCGACACCGTCATCGATTACGTTTAATTTGGCAAGTGATGGACAACTTTTTAATAAGTAGAAATTTTATGAAATAGAGAAATTAAGAGTTTGGCGAATTAATTTTTTAAAATTATATCATACGTGTATTTTTATCATGCATTCACTAGCTGTATATTTATAAAAAAAAAAAGAATAATGAATTATACATGAAAGATTTAAGATGTCATCATCACTGCCAAATGAACCGTCCTATTGCTAATTCAAGAAGACAGAAACAGAATTAGTCTCTTGTCCGATGGTTTCCGACGTAGGCGATTTCGGTGTCGCTTGACCCTATAAATGAAACTAAATAATATCTTTTGATTTCGAGTTCTTTTTTTCTCTCTCTCATGCACACGCATCCTTTTCTTTATCTTTGCTTTTTACTTATTTCTGAGCGATCACTCGTCCGATATTAACAGTAAATAAGATCGCGGAAAAAGGGAGGAATACGTGACGTGAAATCACCAAGCCAAAGCATTTCAATGTTATACCAAGCAACGCGAGACGTCCAAAGAATTGGAGCTTTTGAATAGTTTCTAGAAATGTCTAAAAGCCATCTAAAAAACATTTGAAAAATTAGGATGCATTTTAAATATCTGAAGGATATTTAAAAAATTGAGCATGTTTTCAGATGTCTAAAGAATTCTTGCAGAACATCTAACAAATTTAAAAAAATTCCTACAAAATTCTTGAAGAACATCTAAAAAAATTGCAAGGTTTTTTAGATGCTTTTAAAAGAAAATTGATAGATGGTTGATGCTTTAAAATGTGTTTAAGAAGTGTAATCAGACATATTTACGTTTTTGGAACATTTGCGCAGCCCGGTACATATTTATCATTCTTATGAAGCTTTCGACGATCGTGGCACGACTGCTATTATTTTGAATTGATCAGAAAAATCGATGATACGGACTAAAATATCAAAGTATGTTAGGGGAAATCTAACTATTTGTATACTCTCCGTGCACTACACGTTTATAGAGTTTTGTGATGGGAATAGCGCAAGCCCCGCCAAGAGAACTCTACAAGACAAGACAGACAAGATAGATATAAGCTAGAAAAAAAGGAATAAAAACCTACAAAAAGAGAGCAGATGCGTCAGTCTATGGTGCGATGCGACTTTAAATAGAGGTATTGCCGTTAATAAATACAAATATATAAATAATTAACACTAGATAAATTAAGGTAAAATAATTGATCGCGCGAAATTGTATAAAGTAGCAGAAAATCAGCTTCTCTGCTTGCGGGACTTTATTAGCGCGGTTTATTTTCCGTCATCGAGTAATTTCTCGAAAAGAAGGCCCGATTCTATCGCCCGATCGAGAAATTATCATATCGATATAGTGGAAAAAATTCATAGCGAGATTTTACTCCCAGCTGTATGGTCATCGAAGAATTATACGCATAAATTATGAATAAATTAAGCATGAATAAATTAATATAAATATATATCCACTAATAAAATTAACTTAATGGAAAATTACTTCAATTTTATAAATGTTGAGTAAATGATAACTTTCTCAACGGTCGACTTAAACTAATTTAGAACTTGTAATAATCTCTAAAAAATTGATATGTGTTGATGATTATTTTATCACTACACGAGATATATATAAGAATATATATATTCTCAAGTCTAATTATATACATATATACGTAAGAAATAATTTGAGAATGGCAAGCTTGATATCTTTATAAGCATACTCTTTCATAAATTATAAGAATATCCGACTTTTATTTTACTTACACACAATTTTCTTTCGACAAATCTCGCTATATTTATAGAGTTTCAATTTTTTAAAATAAAAAAAAAACAAAATATGGAGGTAAAATAAAAATTTCGCTCCACGAATGAACGTCGCGATCGGGCGTAGTCGCGGCTCTTCAATTAGATTTCGCGAAATCGACAATTCCGAAATCTCAGACGCTCGACGGAATCAATAATCATCGGTGTGCAACGCCTCTCCTCGCGAGAAGAGACCTTCGTGCGAGAGGGAAACGACGACGTTTCTCTTCGTCGTCATCATCGTCGATGAAGAGAACGCACAAGGTCGGGGAATAACGTTGCACTCGCGCTATTGTAAGTCGACTCATTGTCAAATTTAAACACGGTTAAACGCGGAAGAGGAAGAAGAAGAAGAAGAAGAGGAAGAGTGGGACGATCGCGCGGGCGATTTGCGCGATTTGCGGGCGTGCTTGACGTTATATTTCTTGGCCTTCTTGCCCTTAAACTCACGTGCGTGCCTAGCGCCGGCGATATCTGCGATCTCATCCACTTCGTCGTCGTCGTCATCATCGTCATCGTCGTCCTCGTCGCTATCATCGTCGTCGTCGTCGTCCTCCGTGATATCCAGATCCACGTCGTCGTCGTCATCGTCGTCGTCGTCGTCGTCGTCCTCCTCGCTCGAGGTCGGAGCAGCAGGCGCGGCTGGGACCGCGATGGCGTTCACCGACACCGGATTCGAGATGGATTCGGCAGCTTCGAGGGTGGACTCGTGCACGTTGGACGCGGCTTGGCCCTCGGCCTCGCCTTCCTCGTCCTCGTAGCTGCCGGAATCGTCGCCAGCCGCCTCACCCGCTGCCGCGGCATCCTCGGCAGCCTCTTGGCTCAAATCAGCCGCCACGGCGAGCGGTACTTGGGGTGTATTGACGGGGGCTGCTGGAGCTAGTGCAACTGGGGCAACTCCGGCTGACGAAGCGGGTTCGTCGTCGTCGTCGTCATCATCGTCCTCTCCTGTAATTTAATGATGGACGATACGTTTTTTTAGCAATGTTATCGTTAACGCGACATAATATAATTGATTATTATGTTACCGAAGTGAAATTTTCCTCTAATTATAAGTAAATTAGCCCAAACATTTTTTTCGACGGAATTAAAAATAAATCTCAATTTTATAATTGAGATTCTTCTTCGCGCAGATTGATTTTGATGGAAATTATAGAAATTCAACAGTAATAAAGATATGCGAAAATCATAGAAGAAACGAGCATAAAGAAAGAAAATGAATAGAACACAAGAGGGAATATCATGAAGAAATGAACTGAAGCGACTCGACAGACGACTCGAAGCTACTTCTGCTTCAAATATGTGTATCTCTATTTGAACTGGTTTATCTATTAAAACTGGTTCCAATCGCGTAAACACGACTGCATCAACACTGCCGAGTGCGTTCTGAATTCAAAATCAAGCGATATAAATACAGTACAATGTCGCTAAAATATTATAACCCGTATACATTGCAAGGCACACCGGTTACAACATGTATGTACATACAACACATCCTCCTACAAGTTTATGGATTTATAAATTTAACAGCGTTTCCTCGGAAGAGGCAGCCTCGGATTATCCTTCGGTATTCAGGTCAATGTGAAGAAGTAGCGCGTAGAAATTTTTTTTCCGAACCAAGATCGCTGTCGATTTATGTTAATTTGGACGAGTCAAAGTATACCCTATACCGTTATGAGAGAGGGGTATATGAGAGAGGAGAAGAGAACGAGAGAGAAAGAAATGGAAAGAGAGATTCTCAGGTAACACATGAAGTGTTCGTGTTTGCATAACGGTGTGTGTCAGTTTGCAAGATTCTCTATTGTTGGATTCGACAGAAAAGAACTTGATGCAACGCACGAGACACAAATCGAAGAGAGCGAGGAAATCGATTCATTGTCAGAGTACTCAGTGGAACGTGTTACAGTTTACAAATAATTCGTCGTTCAATAGAAGAGGCTCGAGTTAAAAGCTATTAATAAATGTATAACAATTATAAGAAGCAAATTTATGCACTAATTCTTTTTTTTTCTGACTCGTCACGCATCATTCTCTTCGTTTCTCGTGAAAATTCTCGATAAGAGAAAAATCACTCCACGCAAGAGGTCAAAAGTTAGATTCCTCTCACCTCCAAGTATATCTTCGATGAAACGCTCCAAGTAATCGCCATCGTCGTCGTCGTCATCGTCGTCGTCGTCGTCGTCGTCGTCATCGTCATCGTCATCGTCGTCGCCGGTGATATCTAGATCGACGTCGTCGTCGTCATCGTCATCGTCGTCATCGTCATCGTCAACTGGGGCAGCTGGGGCAGCTGGAACGGCTTGCCTGCCGGTTGCAACGAGGTTCTGAGTCGACACTTTGCTGTCAGTGATCTCTGGTACCGGTGAGGCGAGTGACCCTATCGCCAGACAGCACAGCAACGTCAGCACTGCCGCTAGTCTCATGGCTCTGTGCAATAATAGAATAAACAAACAATTATAATATAATTGTATCATATATGACAAGATGAAGTACTTGTATCGCATCGCAATCTTAAGAAGAAAAAATCCTGCCTCTCAAGAATCAACAATTTAAAATGCAAATTGGACGCTTTTACAAAGTCAGGGATTTTGGAACACTTGTCACAAATTCAAAAATAAATGTTTGTAATTGCGTTAGGAAATTCAATTCTCTTTTTGTATTAAATATTAATTAGCAAACTTTTTTTTTAAGTAACGGTATTAGATTATAATAAATCCTGTTCGTAATAATCCTTTCATTTATTAAATAGATGTAATAAATATAATTGATCGAGATATCTCTAAGAATCAAGGGAAACACGATTGACTTGGGATGTTTCGCGTATAATCCATCATCATCGATAAAATGACAGAGGGAAGGGGGAGGGTGTTAATGAGACGATCCGTAAGTGTATATAATTTACATATTCACGCAGTTAGGGCCTTATTCGCGTCGGGACACGACAAACACGCGATACAGTAAATAGCAGACTACGAGTTAACCGTAAGGAATCGCGCCTTTTTCTCGGGAGACACTTTTTGTTCCGTTCTATGTCGTGACCGGTGATCGACCGACGATCTAGAGCTACTTGTACTTGTACAGCGTTCGCATTCCCGTGCGTACGCTTTCGGCTTTCGGAGCACGATCGCGAAATGAAATTTACGAGTCGCGCGGCAATAAACTAGGCGTTTTATTTCAAGGAGAATCGCGTTACAAGTACGACGATATACTCTACTTGATGAATATCCTCGAATATCGTCTCTCTGACCGTTTAACGATCGAATTTCTACGAGGAGAAAGCTGAAACAAGATACAAATATTTTACTCAAATGTCGGATTTGCACGAGAAATCGATATAATGACGTTAAAAAAAATGATGTCGATCGAAAATTAATGTAAATCCTTTTACGATATGACTGAGATTCGTTACAGAAAGTCGGTAATAAGAGATCATCCACTTTGTGAGAGTTCTACCCATGATATCAATTCTCCAGTTTTCCTATACACGCACTACGTGACAGTAATAAAATGCGTACGCGAATTAAATTTGTTTTCTCTCTTATGTACAAACTAATTGTGGAATAATTTTTTTTACGCGAGCTTTTGTTCTTGACAAGATTGATGTTAATTTAATTATAATTTAAATTTGTATCTCTCAACAAAGTATTCTTACTCAAACTCAATTTTCAATTTCTAAACACCAGCAACAATTGATATTTTGTTTTCTTTAGCATTTTTTTATCTTTACCGCATTTTTATATCACTGTACTCTATAGAAAATATGGAAATCCTCGTAATTTACAGGATCTACATAATTTGCAAGATTTGCTTCGAATAATTATTATCTTTGTATTTTATATAGGAAAAGAAGAAATTAGAAATTGCGAACTTATTCAATTTTTTGTTCAAATTTTTTTTATTTATTAAAAGATGCGAGAGAGATAGTTTTATCATATTAACACATATATTAAGTGCAATAATGTTTGCGAGTTTCCGTTATCGCGATCGACAAATTATTCACGAATGCTTCTCACGTAAGATGATCTCAGGCAACTTCATTGTACCGTAAGAATCCTTGATTATGTACACAAATGATTCTCATTGACCTTACATTCGAAATTCCAGCACACATTTTTCTCAAAACTTACTTTATTTATCAAGAATAATAAATTTTCTTTTATTAAGTTTACGAAAGATGTTGACGAGGATGTCGATGAAAAGTCAAATCCGAGTCAAATGGGAATTTTAGAAAACACTTTCCATATAAATGAGCAATAAAACCATAAAATTTTTATATTTCCGAATATTTATCCGAACAATTTGAGTTTGCTAAACTTTTAAAATTTTAATGTAATAAAATTAAACAGAAGACTTGATTAAAATAATTTCTAAAATTAATGTGATTATTAACTTGAGAAACATGAAACTATCTTGAAAACAAATTAATACATCAAAATTTATACATGAAATCAATACGAGAGAAAAGACAAATGAAATAGCAATTTATTTTTCTCAGCAAAAGTAACACTAACTGATAATTAAATGATAATAATATTAAAATTAATAATATTAAAACACCTTTTCGCTTTATGATCTCTTATCGAAAAGATATTTATATATAAACAAGTTTGTTCCCTGTAAAAAATGGTTCCGTTACCTTTCGCGCGTTCAAAAGGTAAAAATCTGGAACTATACTTATGTTGTGCTTTCACACTAACTCGGTACGATCTCGCGATCCAAGAAGCAACGGCATCGGTACCCGGAAGTAACGAGTTCGCGACAAATCGGAATGAAGAAGGACGTCGCGACGACACGACGGGGAACAAAATTCACACAGCGAGTCCTTCAGACGCGAGTATATCTTCACACGAAGCTACCCCACTGTATATACTTAGCGTTGCACACATGGTATCACTCAACCCTCATCAGGAAGAGATCGTTCCTTCGATTCAACCGGACAGAACGGGAAGAAAGGGGGCGAAGGAAGAGGGGACCAGGGGAGGGAAGGTAACGCGGAGTCGGTCAAGGTCGTTCGTAAGTCCGGTTACCAGAACGAAGATTTCCGGTACGACGGGGATGGTTGGGCACTTTGTTCTCCACTTCGCTGAATATCCGGATATCCTTCGGAGACTCACCTCTCTGTCTTTTTCTTTCTCTCTCTCTTTGTACTCTCCTTTTCTACGTCCTCTCGAGGTAGACGATCGACGATCGACAATGACACGCGTGTATATGTATGTACAACGTCCCGGTTTCTTCCACCCGGATCGATCCACCGAGCGGCTCGGTGAGAGTGTTAAAACAGACGAGGCGGTCTCGACGCGACCCTTTTATACCGACCCGCACCTCCACCTCCTTTCGTACTCTTTCGTCGTCCTCCTTCTTGCACGTCGTCGTCGTGCTCTTCCTGCGTTCATTCGCGTCATACTCTACCTACCTACCTACCTACCTACCTACCTACCTACCTACCTACCTACCTACCTACCTACCTACCTACCTACCTACCTACCTACCTACCTACCTACCTATCTACCTACCTACCTATCTACCTCCTATTCTCCACGTGGCTCGACCAAGCGTTTTCTCCCTTTCTTGAGACACGCGTGCGTCCATTGTACATACACATTTCACACCCGCTAATAAGACTATTAGCGGACAATTTCTCGTATGGTATGCTATTTCCTTATTTCCTTATTTATTGTAGAAATACAACGGTATAGATTCTTTCTTCAGCTAGTAGAAATATGTCACATTCTTCTAATGTCCAGCTTTTTTTCATTCGATTCCATTTTTCCCGTCAACACTTTTATCTCTCTTCATACATACACACATACATAAGAGTTTCATTATTTTGTACATTTTTTAAAATCCTAAATATTCTCCCATATAAAATTGACATCACCGTAATGTTTTGAATTAAGTTGTATAAACTATTATATTTGTTGCGATAAAAAAAGATATTCATAAAAAAAATGTTTAAGAATTTAAATCTTAAAAAAACTGTCCATTCTTCAAGTCATTTTCATCTATATAGTTCTTGACATTGAACATTATTCACAAAGTGAGATTATACGATAGATAAATTGCTCGAAAGCACATTATGAGAAGGAGTATTGCCTATCTGCAGATCTGAGATTAATCAAATACGCATTAGCAGAGATCATTGTCACTCTCGCTCCTTCTGGCGAAACGTTCAATATCTCGTTTGATGACGCTGTTCGTTTCATGTACTACTTTCGCGATAAATAATGTATTACCCGGATCGGGGCTTCTCTGCCGGGATAGCTCGTATGATCTCGAGATAGCTAATTAGCATCAATTACCACGCATATGGATGATTGGCGCTGCTCGTAATGCGAATGATTAATAAATATACATGTATATAAAATGATTATGTCACATAATTCAACTCTATTGTATTGTGTGTCGCGCGGAATGAGAATGCTTTCTTGCGATCGGGTCCTCGATATTTTCTCGATAATCCGGAAGTACGAGACTAGTAGTGCTAGTTCTAGTAGTACTCTAAAGAAAAACCGGCAAGAAACCGGCGTATGCTCATTTTCTGCCCGTCTCTTTCTATAAAGTAGTATAACTGTAAGTCCTTAGCTAAGAACATATTTTAAGAGCATTTTTCAAATTTTTAATTTTCAAGAAAATGCGATAAAAGAATCAAGTTTTACAATAAAAGAAAAATTGAAATTCCTCTTAATGCTATTTCGTAAATTGATCGACTATTTTTTGTGATTAATTTTAATCATAGTATTAGTACATACTACTAGTTATATTACTAAACTATTACGCGATCGTTTACCTCGAGTATTATTATTATTATTATTACTGTTATTACTAGTACTGTTACTCGTATAGTGCTCGAAATAGAAACTTCGCAATTGATGAATTTATTCTGTCGAGCATATGGACCGACAATATGGAGCAGAGAGCGAGAGTGGGCTTGTGATGTTCTCTTGCTTCATTCGCAGCTGAATTCTTAAATGCGCAAGTTTATACAATTCATTTTTTTATCTGAGATATAAATTAAACATTTAGGTGTGTCCTGGAGAGCTTGATTACAAAGATTTAATTATTATAATTTATATATATATAGAAATTAAAATTGTATTATAATAGAGAATATATAATTAAAATTTTGAAAAGATAGTATGTATGTGGATATTTTAAATTAGGACATTTAATTCTAATACAATAAAGTTTGGCATACAATATCCAACTGTCTATAGCTTTTCTTGGATTATTTGCATTTCTTTTTCATAAACTTTCTTCACAAATCTAGCGAATAAATTTTTATTCAAGAAATCAGCCCCTACAACATCGAATTAAAATATGTTTTTTTAAATTGCAGGCTAATAATGCAACTTTAGCCATACTATCAAGATTTGACAATCGGTACTCCAATGTTAAGGGTTAAAACGAGAATGACAAAAATGAAGCATTTGCCTCTCAAGAACGAGGAGCGAAAGCAACGTGCCCGATCGTCATCAGCCGATCGTCTAACTGTAAATACCGGGCGACTTCCTTCTTCTGCGGATGGCATAGTAGTAACTACCGAGACCGAGATGGATCGATCATATACCGCGCTCAGCAGCCATCCTGTCTAATGCCCGAAGCGGCGGCGTTCAATTTTTGTCCGATACATTCCCGTTTTCTCGAACGATTTCACGCTTCGAAACTACTCTTGATGATCTTCGTAGATTCGATACACAGATCATCATTTTTCCAACTTATGTGATATGTACATTACATTATCGTTATATGTTATTGCGTTATATATTTAGCCTGACGATCAGGAAAGTTTCAATAATACAGTCGCGATGATACCAAAAGCTATACGGCTAATTTTTTGAAAGTTTCTGCGAAAAGTGAGACAGAAAGTTGAGAGAAAAGAGATAAAGGTGGGAGAAAAAGTGGCACTGTGTGTCCTAGAAGGTGTCGACAATCATAGACGACGAATTTCACCGATTGGGACAAATTTGTCGCAAGCAAATTTGTTGCGAGCCGATTTAACACATGTGTTTTGCAGATACATTATATTTCTTTCTACTACCAAGACTTGTTTTATTACCATACAAAATTATTAATAATAAATAAATAAAGATGCAAAGTTATTATATTTATTTTATTTTTGATTCTTGTCAAATAAATTTTTTACCTTTTATTTGTCGAAAATATTTAAAATACTGTCTGATAAAATGATAAATGATCTATAAATTAGACGATGATAAGGTGCTTTTCTACTTCATAGTGACATGCATCTACGGAACGAACAATAATAGAGCCCGATTAACTCAGATTAATCGCGACAGCATCGCCACATCGATTAGTTACAATTGCATCGCGGATCAATTTCAGGATTCTCTCTCGTTGCAACTACAATTACCTTAGCTATTTATACATCATTTATTCCTGATGGTTGAGACTATCTCAAGAAAACAATCGACAATGTATATATTCTTTCTCCGCATTATTTTTCTTACGTATACTATAACGAGGTACTATTCAAAAGTTCGAGGAATTTGCCTATAAAAAAGGAATTGCTTACCTTAGCTCCTAGTTTATATCGAAGTAATTTCCTCGAGCATGGCTACAGCTATCCCAGCGTTTTCATCCGTGATTCTTACGCATCTCTGGAAATCTTCAATGGGTGTTTTAAGCACCTCCTACGATTTTGCCTGGATCTCCTCAATTGTGTAAAAACGGCGATCTTACATTCGGGAAAAAAGGAAGGCGAGATCAGGAATGAACAGGGGATAGATGAGGAATCATTATCGTATTTTTACAAGATAATAAAAACTATATACCGAACAACGAGCGATTTGCAGGTGTATTGTTATGGTGGAGTAGTGGAGCATTATTGTTCTCTCAACATCTTTATCCGGATGTCTTGATGCTCTTCCATAGCCACTTGGAAATATCTTGATAAAATTTTCGACAGTTTGACCAGACGATCGATAAATTCCTAGAGGACAGATTATTTTATATCGGAAAAATTAAAGTAATCTCTAATATTTATTCGAAAACATTTCTTATAAATTTATATTTTCAATAAACTTTTAATAGCAAATATTTTTAATTGAGAACGACGACGAGTTCAATACATGCATGTGTATTTATACATGTATAAAGCATCTATCGTCAAAAACCGATATCGGAAACAAAAACTCTCTAATAAATAATTGGCCTAAAAATATAACGGTGCACTTTCGAAATTTAAGAGATAAAGATTGTGCTGAAAAAGGATCCGGCTTTCTCGTTCTTTGCATCAAATTAATTTGCATCACCTAATTCAATACTATTCAAAAGTCATAATAAATATGGAATTTATAGCATTATAAAATAAAGCAAGCCTATCCGGCAAAGTATTTTGAGTGTTTAATAAAAAGTATCCGGAAATATTAAAAGTAAATTCTTTGTATTTTTTAACATGTGTAGCATGTCTTTAAATGTAATTAACACGGATTTTCTAAAACTTTCAGTCTTCCTTTAAAATATTTTGAAGAATATATGAAAGGAACGATATAGGGAAGAAAGAAATGATTTCCAAACTATAAATTAAAATTTTCAATATTATTAAAATAAATTTTAACAATTATAAAGAAAAAATAGTAAAGTAGAACCGATAAAGCGTTGAAAAATATTTACTATAAAAAAGAAGTTTAATTTTTGTAAAATTTTCGTCAAATGAAAACGTTAATAATAAGACTCGCGATATATTAAAATACAAAAATTTTTGCCAAAACGGAAGCACAACAAAGCACATCCGTATTCTCACATAAAATTTGTCATTGAGAAATGTTTCCCACATGTAGAGAGCAGAGTAGCTCGACAGCCCGGTAAGCAAGATCCGGTGTGAATCTCGCTCGCTTAATCGTTCACTCATGGATCACCGAGCTCTCGGACTCACCGACTCTCCATTCTGGCTGGAATATGGGATTTGGTGTCACAACGAGGCGAAGAGAAGTAGTCCGCGGCTACATGAATTAGTAATCAGGATGTGTGTGTCTCGCGCGAGTGTTTGTGCGTATGCGTGTGTATGGCGAACGCATTTTCGTATACGCACGCCCATGAGAAGGAGAAGCGAAACGCGCGGTAAGAGAGAACGACGAGAGAGAAAGAGAGAAGGACGTTCTAAAATTCAACAAGGACAAAGCGACGGTACAATGCGTTGAGATTCACAATCGTCGTGCCGCGGGCACGATTATTCTCATTCATTATTCATCGAATTACGCCTAAGGATGAGGAGAATCGCACGAATGTCCGTTGTGTCCCCAAATTCCTCCAATTGGAAAAATAAAATAAACATGCACCGTTCGATTTTCGCAATTTTTAAACTGTTATGCAATATATATAATGTACCGATTATTATATAATATATTATGTACAAATTATTAAAGAACTGTATGATCGAATCGTGTATCTTTGGGAGATATTACGCGCGAAAGAATTTGTCTTTTTTTTCCAAAATAAAACAAGTGTGAGCTTATCTTTCTCTTTCGAAAAAAGTCAGTGACATCCTGTGTTTATGAATATATTTTAGAATGAAAATATAAAGATTCAACTATCTAATCTATCTTGTTTTTCAAAAATAGACTATAAATAATTTACAATTTTAATCTTATTTGATATAAGCGTTTAAATAGATCTTTTGAAAAGTCTTTATAATTCGTCATTTTATATATTTTTATTTAAATTTATAATTTTTTCATTTCTTCAAAATACGTCGGTATTTTTATATAATTTTATATATGTATAATATAAATAAATTTATATTTTTTTTCTTTCCTTTATAATTAAATAACATAAATTTTTGTTTTTGCGAATTTTATTGGAACAATATTTGCAGAGGAGCATAAGCTTCTTGAAATATGTAACCTCTATATAAACGCACATTCATTCTAAGATTGTATCATTAAATTTTATAATTTGTCGATAGTAGTAATTTTCTCGCGTTTTATATATATCATATAACAATCATATATATATATATATGATTGTTTTATCGATATAACTTGTTCATCAATAATTTTACAAGTTTCATTAAAATTTATTTTTTCATTATTTGCACGACATCCTCATCATGCATCACATGCTGCACTCCTACTCGCTGAGGCGAGTATTTGGTACTTGTACCCTATAAAAGGAACATAATTCATATGTGCCATAAGTATTTATGAAAATTAGATCGCTTACATTCACAAACGTATTGAGTAAACGTAATCTTTAATAAATTCATATCAATATGCGCAATAATTTTGAATATCTTGCAACTTACCCACACAAGGGCATATTTGAATTGTTGAGCAAGTGTACGATGAATTGCGTGACATACGTGCTCCACCGTTACGCCTCTTCTCAATATTAGACCATCGTCAAAGTCGGGTGGTTGGCCAGGCTTTTTTGTGTACACCCTTATCAAGGACAGATATTCCCATAATATTTCCAGCAGGAAGTCTAGGTTCAACTTCATATTACAACTGTAGAAAAAAATTACAATTAGATGCAAAAAAAATTTTGGGAGAAGTGTATGTTGCGAATATGAATATAGATTTGTAAAAAATGTCAAAATATAATTTTTATTACCTAACTACAACACTATTAGATTGCCGGGCGATCCGATCAACTTCCTCTATCGATATTTGATCAATTTTATTATATACATAAAGGCAGGGCAAGTACACTCGGTTCGCGTTGATGACATCGATCAACTCGTCCGCACTGCAATCTTCGCGAAATAGAACTTCAGCATTAAAGATTTTATATTCGTGAAGAATCATTTGGACTAGTTTCTCGTCTACTTTTGTCAGAGGACATGTCGAATTGAAGGCTAATCCGCCGCCTTTTTTCACCTTGAAGTATATATTCGGTTTCTTCTTATTGAGTCTTATCCCGACCGATTCCAATTCTTTTTCCAAAAGTTGTCGTTGAACGTCCTGTTTGGTTGCATCCAACATCATAAGGACCAAGTCAGCTGTTCTAGCAACGGCTATAACCTGTCTACCTCGTCCTTTTCCCTAGAATAATGCAAGAGGTCATTCAATGGTGTAAAAGTAACGATATTGCAGAAACCAATTTCCATCTGTATAAATTGTTCACCTGTGCTGCTCCTTCTATTATACCAGGCAGATCCAGCAATTGTATATTGGCACCTTTGTATTCAATAACACCTGGAATACATGTCAGGGTAGTGAATTCATAGGACGCAGCCTCCGACTCGGTGGCAGTTAAGGTACTGAGTAGAGTGGATTTGCCGACAGATGGGAAACCGATTAGCGCGACTCTGGCATCTCCCGACTTTAGCACATCGAAACCTTCGCCCTTTTCCGACTTTTTCGATGGTTCCAAGAGCTGGGATCTATACTTGGCAAGTTTCGCCTTCAGCAAACCCAAATGGTATTCGGTAGCTGTAATTGAATTTTATAAATATATATTAGAATACACATTTGGAGGAGATATTGTTTTTTTTATATTTTTTTTTCAAGTGACATATTAGAGCTCTAATATCAGGGAATAACACAAGATAGGTACGATATGTATAGGTTAAGTCATCAAACACGTCACACAAGTATCAATTCAATTTACCTTTATTTTTCTGCGTTCGTGCAATTTCCTTCTCGATTTCCGAGATCTTTTCCAGTATCCCCATCGTTGATGCGTGACAATTTATTACATTTATTATAGGTAGGAATCAAAATGCCAAGCAACTTTGTCCAGCGCGTGCGATCACAGAGTGACTGCCAATCCTACCAACCACTGAGCACCAAAGACCATGAAGAATGAAGACTAGAGATGGGAGCATCAACTAGTATTTATTTGACGCAACAACTAGTCTTCTAGTGATTTTAACTAGCAAAATTTTAGGATCTAGAAATGCGCGAGTTTTCTATTGGTTATCGAACATTGTATTTCGAGATTGATGTTCCTGTCTCTAGTCTTCATTCTCCATGACTCTAGGTAAAACCGACTCGTGTTTGTGCCGCACCTCTCGGGAAAGAGAGAGGTTACGTTCTTTCCAAGTCACCGTTTTAACGCGACACGATGTACGAAGACTACAACGAGGTATCGAAATTTGCTATTGCATAATATAAACTCTATATATATTTACTTGTGATTAAAAAAAAATTGTTTTCTAATACACACGTCGTGTCTTTCGCAGTACGATGAATACGGACAGCCGGACACGCACGATCAGTTCGATCGGCAGAGTTATCGGCAAGTACCCGAAGTGGTGCGCAACTTTCTCGTATTCTTGCGCAACTGCATCAACGAAGGCATGATCTTCGAGATACAGAATCTGTACGAGAACTCGTTCCCCAAGATCTCGGAACAGCTGTTCGACAAGTCGCCGTGGCCGGACGCATCGGCGATCGCTCATATCGTCGACAATGATCCAGTCTTCCTTACCCTGTACAAGGAGCTTTATTATCGTCACATTTACGCGCGCATGCAGGGTCCCACGCTGGAGCAGCGTCTCAACTCCTTTTACAATTACTGCGATCTCTTCAATTATATTCTGCATCCCGACACTCCGGTGCAGCTGGAACTGCCCGATCAGTGGCTCTGGGAGCTCATCGACGAGTTTGTTTACCAGTTTCAATCGTTTGCTCAATATCGCGCCAATCTATCCAGTAAAACGCCTGAGGAGATCGAGAATCTGAACGCGCACAACAAGATCTGGGATGTCTTGTGTGTATTAAACGTCCTGCATTATCTGGTCGACAAGTCCAAGATCAAGAGCCAACTGGAGGTCTATGCGAGCGGCGGTGATCCAGATTCCGTAGCCGGCGCCTTCGGCAGGCATTCTCTGTACAAGATGCTGGGCTACTTCTCGCTCGTTGGTCTCCTAAGATTGCATTCTCTCTTGGGAGATTATTACCAGGCCATCAAAGTCTTGGAGAATGTGGAGCTTTATAAGAAGAGCGCGTACTCCCATGTACCCGGCTGTCAGATCTCGACGGCCTATTACGTAGGCTTTGCGTACATGATGATGCGTCGATACGCGGATGCGATTAGAACATTCTCCGGTATCCTATTGTACATCCAACGTACAAAGCAGCTATTCGCCACGCGAAGCTATCAGAATGATCAGATCAATAAGCAGACCGAGCAAATGTATCATCTACTCGCCATCTGTCTAGTCTTACATCCGCAATGCATAGACGAAGGCTTGCAGCAGGCTCTGCGGGACAAGAACTATCACGAGAAGATGTATAAGATGCAATACGGCGACCTCACCGAATTCGAGAATTGTTTCGTTTTCGCGTGTCCTAAATTCCTGTCTTTAACACCGCCGAATCCGGACAATCCCAACGAAGATTACGTCCGTGAGGCCATCAAGCATCAGACCCAAGTCTTTATGGACGAAGTGGTGCAGCAGAAAATGTTGCCGACCATCCGTTCGTACTTGAAACTCTACACGACTTTACCATTGAGCAAATTAGCCACATTCATGGGCAACAATACTAGGTCTGATGTAGAAGGTTGGGACCTGGACAAGGAAGTCAACTCTTTGACAATTCATTTGTTGTGTTTCAAGCATAAAATGAAGAATATTGTTTGGACAAAAGGCACATCGGGACTAGACGGAAAATTTCAATCCGGATCTGAGGTGATTATTGTTGTATTATACCATTTATATACTGCTGAACATATATAATAGATCTTATTGATTTCTTTAATGAAAGATAATAAATCATTTTCCTAATATATTAATTTTTAAAAATAAGTTATAATTTCTTTTGTATATATTTGGTATCAATTTTTTTTGTCACAAAAATGTCAGACACAGTTTTTGTTCATATTTAAATTACTCTGCATTTCTGCTACTCAAGAGTTTCTGGAGAACACGCATATTTATATACACGCATATAAACATACACATTAATAGATACTAAATATATACGTTACTATGAATATTTTTCTTTTTTAGTTGGATTTCTATATCGATCACGATATGATTCACATCGCAGATACAAAGGTAGCGCACCGTTATGGAGACTTTTTCATTCGCAAAATACTAAAATTTGAAGAATTAAATCGTAAACTGCATCATATAAAGATTTAAGTGTGTAATATTATACAATATAATTACTAAATACAATTATTAAACATTTTCATAATATACGTTTGCGAAAAAAAAGGGGAAATACATATTTAAAAAATAAATATTTATTCTTCTATTCAAACATTCATCATGGGGGGAAATATTACAATTATAAGAAAGTGCATATAATCCGCGTTTTTGACAATATATATTGCAGTACAGTATATTATTCTTTATATTAGAAAAAAAATTAGATAGTGCGTTTATAAAATTAGTCGCGCATTTATAACTCTAAATATATGTAGTAAAAATAGAGGACAATACATCCGTAAAAAATCAACTATTGCGAACATGCAGTACGCGTTCTTCACACTTTCTATGTAAATTATTATAGATAAAATTCTAATTTTTCCAATTTTTACATATGCTAATATATTTGTTTAGCTCGCCGAAATATAGTAATAAATTTAATTACAAAAGAGAAAGAAGGCACTAAAATTATGTTTACAATATTACATATACTATATTACATTAACAACAATATATATGCATTAAAATTTCTATATTATATCATAACTCTATAGATATAAATATTGTGCTATAAAATTATTTAATTCATCATGATATAAATTTCAAAGATATATGCATCACATTCATTGTAAATAAATAGAATGTATGTTTTTTTAAAGGCATCAATCGCTAGTAACTACTCATGCAGATACAGTTTTATTCTCTTTTTCTTGCAACATTCTACACGCGGCGGCTAAAATATTCGGTTTCATCGACGTTGTCGGCACATTTAGGCTATGCAGATAATGGAAAAAACGATTGCTTCGCTTGTAATTAACAGCAGAGCGAGACTCTTCCGCGCGACATATCGTTCGCACAATCGGGAGATAATCTAACGCCATGATTCGTCGATCTAAACATGCAAATGTGACGTGCGACAGCGCTAGATCCACTCCTTGATTCAATCGTTTCCTCAGAATAATATTATCTTGCGCCCGTTCATTTGCGTACGAGTCGTTGCAGAGTATTCGGTCGCTAATAAAAGTTGCTATATCCGTACTGAGATCGCGCGAAGCGGAATAAAACGATATGTTTTCGGCTAAAGATAAATTGGGTTGCGTCCTCTCTTCCGATATATTTAACACTGTGTCCTCGATGTCGATTAAAGATGACACTAGAGATAAACTGTCTAGCTCCTCCGTTAAATTATTCAATATACACGAGGTATCGTTGGACTTTTTGGTGTTTGTACCCTTCTTTGTCCTGTGCCTATTCGTTAGTTTAATCGCAGGCTTGTACAAATGGCGTTGCATGCTCTGCCAAAGTGACGGCTTAATGGTAGTAGATTGTTCGGATAATACTGCTGGACCAGATTGCAGTAGATATTGCGACTGGAGAAGTGCCTGCCGTAAATCGCCCGCTTGTAGTAGTTTCTAAAAAATGGAATAATATATTTTAATTATATTTAAATTTATTATATATATTTTAAAATTGCTTAAATTATTAAATATATATTAATTATATATTTAAATTTATTTTAACGCGTCGAAGAGTACAATCGGATATAACAACACTTGAGCAATTTTAAAATACACTTATTTGAATTTGAATGACAATTTATAATCTTTGTGGTACTCGCAGATCTCTTTCTGCATCAAAGCATCTGCAGTTTTTAATTTTTCAAAATTCTTATACAAAATACCAAAGTGTTTTAGCCAACATACGTTTCGATAGATACAAATTTCTCATAATTTAAAGAAAGATAGCTTACCGTCAGACAATTGTATGGAAGCCTACGATTAGTTTCTGCTAGCGAAATTAAATCCAGCAAAGTAGATGTCCTGCTACCGTTTACTTTCTGAAAGTAAATTTTGTTTTGCTGCGGTGCCATTTTGCTCAAGTGAGGACACGTGTCTCTACACGTCATGACGATCGGTCGTTTAGTGTTTGACGCTAATTGATTTGCGGCGGAAATGAATCCTTCATCTTCTTCGAAAATGAGATCGATATCTTCTAGAAGAATTAAAGAATTTTGCGATATCTTCGGAGCATCACTTTTATTTGCGGCTCGTTCAAACGGAGATTTATGCTCGTTCTTTTTGATTCTGTGCGACTTGGTGGCTTCTTCCAATTCCTTTAAAATTTTCTTTCCCGTTCGTCTGGAGGATGCATTTACTTCAAGTACACTGCGAGAACAAGATGTATTATTTAATTCGTCTTAAATAATGCAAAGCTAGAATTTATGAAAAAAATATCTTATATATTATCACGATATTAATTACAAAGAAACAAATATTTAAACATTTTATTTATTATTATTTTTAATTATATCTTTAATGTTTATATATTTATTATTTCAATTTAAATTATATTCTAATATTCGCAAAGGATTATTATTTAAAACATATTTTTACGTTCTAGCTCTCTACAACTACCAACCTGTAACCCAGTTCTTCCGCTACCGCGTAAACGCTCGCAGTCTTCCCACTGCCATGTGGACCTAACAATACAGCTATTTGATTATTTTCATGCTTGTTGCACGAGGAACTACAGTCTGACGAATAGAACTCGTCGCTGCTGCTGCTATCGTCCTCTTTTGTCAAAGATACTCTCCAGCTGCTTAGCCAGTCTTTCAGTTTTCCCGCGGCTTCCTCGTTTCCTACTATCTCTTCCGTGCTCATCGGTTTATATTTGCATATCCATGTGCAATCGTGCGACAGATCTTCTTCGTTTTTAACGTTCTCCGTTGACATCTTCTTTCGCTCGAGCGTTCTCATCTTTCTGCCTTTCGTTCGCGGCGGCGATCTCTTCTCCGAATCGCCCTTGATCGTCAATATAGTCTTCCATATTTTCCTCGCGTCCGGACAAAGTTTCTCGATCTCGGATAACGCTTGATCAAAGTCTTCTTTTGCAGGTTCGTTAACTTTAATCGCTTTTGATGCTATGCTATAATTACTCTCTCTAATACATTTATAATTATTAACGTCTATCGAAGGCAAATATTTTTTCTCGACTTTTGGCGAAAATTTAAATTTGATCTCCATTTTGATCGAATCCGATGTATCTCCCAATTGTGTCACGTGACTGATTGCGGGAAACGGTAATAAAGACATATTATTGTTGCTGTTTGTCTTACGATCTGTGTTTTTATTCTCCATGTCGATGTCAGATTGCAAGAACGAACGTCTAGCCGCTGTGACAATCGGATTTGTTTTACGTCGTTTAGTGAACAATGGCGCCAGTTTTTCGTTCGACTTTCTCTTCAGGATATTTTCATTGATAGATTCACATTCGGTATCATCAATCACTGTTATGACCGTTTCACTCGTGTCAAATTTTTGTTCCACTTCAACAATCTCGTCCGATTCTTTTAGCTGTGTATCAGCATCTTTATTGTTATCGATAACGACAGCGTCTTTCGCAGTGTTTTGCACATTGTCCTCTTTTTGCTTCTCGATTGATTCTTTCTTCTCCTTATTTCGCGTTTTCGTTTTAATATGCCCATTGTAATCTTTCGAGTAGGCTCTACTATCTTCCATATTTATAAAATTTCGAGATTTATTCGAGGAATTAAACTTTGATTTGCTTTTCGGTGAAAATATTTCTTCGTCAGTATCTGTAATGTAAAATTATGATTAATTTTATAGAAATTTTAAAAACTCATTAAATTCATTTTAAAAAGTATCAAAATCAGCGATCAAAGTGTGAAATAATAATCATTGCCATCGACCAATAAGTATTGGGAGACTCTACGTCTATTTTACATCATATGTATGACATTCTGTATATAAATCTACAAATTTTCATTTTTTGCTATGTACACACTTTCATTACGTTACCATTTAAAGAATCATTGTTTTCAGAAGAATTTAGTTTTATACGTAAAGACCAACGAGGCTTCTCCCGCTTTTGCTTATCTTGTTTGGCTGTTTGTGGCAAATATAAATTTTCAGTTGCTATAATGTGAATATCATCCACTGTAGAAAGATTCAACTCCGACTTTGAACATTTTTTGCTAGAATATATCTTGTTTGATATCGACTTCATTACAGGTTCAATATCCGTAGAATTATCAGTTCGATGTACGTCCGCTTTTACGGTAAAAGTAGACGCACATTTCTCGTCTTTATTTGTCGATCCCAAGGGTGATTTACTGCACGATAAAAATGTATAATAATTATTCTGCTTAAACAATCTTAAAATTTCTATGCAATTTTAAAATTTCTATACAATCCTACAAGATCTTTGGATTTACTTGTATAAACTTTATAATAATTTTACTATATTCAATAATAATTTAATAGTAATATAGAAAACTGTAATATTAATTTTGTACAAAAAGTATAAATTACCTGAAATAGTCTAGCAAATTTCCAGAGTGTTGCTTGTTATTTTTAATAGATAATCCAGTACTGTCATCTTTTTTATGCGTGATGTCACCTGTAGTATCACTTTTGAAATATCTCATACGATTTTCTATATTTTTTTCTATTCTTTCACCTTCTTCCATCTCAGCGATCTTTCTTTTCGAATAACCTTTTTTATCCGCCAAGGCAATCAGTTTTTCTTTATATCTAGATTTCAACTCTTTCACATCTAATTTCTCTTCACACTCACCATTTTCTGTAGATTGCTGCGACAGTGACTTATACTGTATTGGTTTACTGCGATTCATCAAAACTTGAAATGCGTTTGATTCCTCTCGCTGAGAACCGATTTCATTACAGAGCTCTGTATTTGATGCATTTCCAGCCTCCGCATTAATGTTCTTCATACTGTCAACGAAAGAGTTGTTTGAATGTACAAGAATTTCTTCACTAAACTCCTTTTTATTTTGCCCAAATTTTGCTTCTTCAGCTTGATTTCCATTTATTTCTGGGATGAGTTTAGAATCCTGAAAAATAAAAATAATTCAATTAGATGTCGAAGAAATCATTAGAGCACCCATAGCTCTCTTATTGAATTTAAAATTCTTTACCTTCTTGAGGTTCCGCTTCGATTTAGTTAGACAGGACTTTGGTGTCTCCTTGTGCACAGTTCTCTCGTTGTTGTTTACCTTGCCATTGAACGGACTGGGCGTTTTGTCAACCAGATCGTTTTTGTTGTCGATTATGTTGCACGTTCTCTCCTTGGAGGAGGTGCGCGATATTCGAATCTTGACACGTTCGCGTTTACTTGTCGCGATTGTCTCCAACGATTGTTTCTCCTTTGTTCTACGTTCTACGGCGTTGTCAACATCTGCAGCGACCCTCTCGTCGACGATCCTTGTGCCGTTGACAAAATACTGTTTGATATCCTTCATGTTTCCAGATATAATGCTTCTCGTCCGATCAAGGACGCGGTATAATTTTTTAACCACTTTTCCTTCTTTTTATTACCCTAGAAGAAGTCGAAAAACATGATAGAAATAACGATAAAACCTCTAATAGATGTGCTAACATATGTATATTAACACATACATTAATCGTGTATATCAACTATTAACTTGTGTATTAATAGCGTTAATTAAATTTATCAAAGATTCGACTAAATTGATGGGAAAACTAGTTGTGTTCTCTCACGAAATATATTTCAACGTCGCTCATATTCTCGTATCTCACAAGCCAACAGGTTCGCGACTTCGCGACGTCCTCGCTGCTTCCCGCCTTTTCGCTGGAGCACAAAATATATGCGTGCTTACATACGAGCATATGTGACCACCATATGTGCGATTTCCAACCGCGTGTAAACTGCGGTATGTACTCTTTTCGAATAAATTTCTTTGCTCCGATTGGTCAATCAAACGATGCTCCATTCCGGTGAATTTTCGAACGCACGACAACAGCTGTTCAGAATAGGGGAATGCATTTGCATTGCACAAAATTTACATACCGGGTGTCCCATTTTAAAGGACCCACTCAAATATCTCAGAAACACTGCGTTAAATCAAAAAATGTTTCCTACAAAAGTTGTAGGGTTTCGAGGGGGACATAACATAGTAATATTCATATGACCTTGGGCGGCGTCTCCAAGGTCAAGTGAAGGTGAGAATAAATTTTGTAAATGGAAACCCATATTTTTTATTATAACATTTTTTTCTACTAATTAATTTGAACAACTTTTATCTGAAGCATTTTTTTATTTTCTTCAAAATTCACCTTCTCACCTTCAAATTCTCACCTTCACTTGACCTTGGACCTTCTTTATTAATTTTTAAAATATATTTTTTTTTTCAGATAAAATACTTCATAAATTTATCGCGCATGAGCGAAAAACCATTCGTCTGAAAATTCTCTATCCATCAGTCGAAACGTTGGATAAATGAAAGATCGCCTTAAAAGTCTGGCAACACCCGTCCCTAAGACATTTATTGGTCGGTCTTCTGTATCCGATTTACGATTCGTCGAGTGATAAATGAACGACTCTTCGGTTTCTCTGATAGGTCGTGATTTTTCATACACGGTTAAATTCAAGTTCAAACAAGGCAGATGCTGTTTAACCGTCTTTGCACCGAGATTTTACGAGGGTCGAAGCGTTGTACGTTTCTATTATCCGCGAGTCTCTGTTCTCCGTGCAACGATTCTTTTTGCGAGAATTTTATTCTCCTTTTACGAGAAAACGGCATCGTCGACTCGTGCGAAAATAAAACACGACATGTCGCGCACACATTAGGTAATAATTTGCGTATGGTAAACAGTAGGATTGTTTTTGAGTTGCTGCGATTGTGAAGGATATTGTGTTATTGTGAGCTATACGAGGTTTGTTTTGTTTCTTTTTTTTTTAATTAGAGTTACTACATTAAATATTATTCTCTTCGTATATATATATTTTGTGAAATACACATGGTACTTAATTTTTAATATGACAATTGTTCAACAGATAGAATAAAATCGCAGCAGTATTGTTGCAACTCGATTGAATTTTTTCTAAAATATAGCTTTTACTCTTTGCATGATGTATATTTAATGCCAGAGGACATCCAACATCCTCTGGATGCCCCTTGAACGTCTTTCGGATATGTGTGCTGTTAGATAAAAACAATTTTTTAGAATCCTATAATATGCATGCCTTACTCGGTGTTTGCGTTATAAATTTATTTTAATTAATTATTTCAAAGATATATAGGTAAAAATATAGGTATATGCATTACGCTAAGAGTATATATTTGACATTCTTTTTTTTTTAATACTCAAACTATTTCTATTGTTTGATAGATGGAATCTCGCTTACCAAGACCAAAGTTTACATTAAAAAAAACGATTTCTACGATGGATGTAAATATAAATACTAAAAGCAACAATGATAAAATGATTAAAGAGGAAAACAATAATCCATCATCATCATCGATGTCAACATTGACTGTAAAATCAGAAATAGTGCCAGCAAGCTCTCTCTTTACAAAGTCTACGAAAGAGAATAAACCATCAGTTTCTCTAGTTCGTTCAAAAACAATATCCACAATCACACGACCGAACAATATAAAGGCTGTAAAACGAGTAGCTACTACTGTGACACATGCGGAACTACCAAAAAAACAATTTGTTAAACCTTCTGTTACTAGCAAAGCAATAGCAAACAAACCAAGTGCTAAAACATTGACTAATAATACAGCAAACAAAGTGAACAAAGTAATGCAGAATAATACGGATAACAAACCAAAAAAATGGGATCTGAAAGGTCGTTTGGCAGAATCGAATGATAAATTATCAGTTGCGCAGCAAAAAAGTAAAGACATAGAATCAAAGTATAGTGTACTGCAAGAATTGGTAAATACTTTAAAAGCTAGCGAGACTACATACAGAACTAAAGCGGAAAAACTTGAAGATTCAAACAATACTTTAACTAATGAACTTCAGACTTTACAAGCAGAATTATCAACGCTGCAAAAAGAATTATCAATGCTGCAAAAGCAGCGGGAAGATTTGACAAAACGTTTAAAAGAGTCAGAAGAATTGTGTACAAGCATTACTTGCACATTGAACGAATTTCAAGAGAAATGTGAGACACAAGAGGTAATGATTTCAGAACACACTACACAATTGACAACTTTGAAAACTGACTTGGAATTAAAAAATAAGCAAATTGAGCATCTGAGTACTGTGAAGGAACAATTACAAGCATTGACTTATAACATGGACAAAGAATGTAGAATACTACACAATACTATACAAGAATTGAAAGGCAACATCAGAGTATTCTGTAGAGTACGTCCGAGAACTCCAAAGGAAGTCGAACAGATAAAAGCGTAAGTAAACTTTTAAAAATGTATTTTGCTTTGTAGTTAATATATTTCTAACTTGATCCACAGATGTGAATAAAGTTATTGTCTGCGTTATTAATTGTTTACAGGTTGTGTAGCATAAACTATACAGACGAATGCACTGTTGAGATAGGCAAACTGGATGGATCAGATGCAGTAAGCTATAATGGGAAACTACGAGGAATAAAGCAAGAATTTACATTTGATAAAGTGTTTCCTCCCAATGCATCACAAAAAGATGTTTTTGAAGAGTTATCTCTTTTAGTACAATCAGCTCTCGAAGGATATAATGTTTGCGTATTTGCTTATGGTCAGACTGGTTCTGGCAAGACATATACTATGGAAGGAGAATGTGAATTGGAGACTGAAGGCATGATACCTAGAACAGTATGTATATTTTTATATACTTATAGTGAATATTATTAGAAATTAATAGATCATATCCTAATTTATACATACAACTTTACAAAAATCGAGAAGGAAAACAGGCTGATGAGAACCAGACGTATAAAACAGCGCGAATAATTATCTTTAAAAAAAATTATTTAATTCAACTTTTGGTTTCTTTTCAGATCATATTCAGTAACTGTTAAGAAAATCATTCATATCATACACAAAAAAACATTACAGAAATGGATATTGAATACATATATGATATAAAGTTTTCTGGCTTATTGTTAGATTATCCTGTTTTTCTTCTTTTTTTTTTTTACATTATTTATTAGATCCTTTTTTTATTTTTATACAAATTTACATTGCAGTTGTGTGTTTTAAAGATAGGTTTTTTTTCTCAAAGAAAGAAAGATTCAAAAATTATAAAATATTTTTTTTATAAATACAATCTAAATTTGTGTGCAACTAATTGTTTTTCTACGAGAATTAAACTTATATATAATTTTAGGTGCGTCACATATTCAAAGAAATGAAACAGTTCGAACTTCTTGGTTGGGAATATCGAATAGAAGCAAGTTTCCTGGAAATTTACAATGAACATATCATTGATCTTCTTGATTCCGAGCCAAAATCGCATGAAATACGAATGGTTGATAGCAAAAGTTCGGATTTATATGTCAGCAATCTTCAGATACAAGAAATACACAGCCCGGAGGAATTGCATGAATGTCTTCGAATCGCACAATGTAATCGAGCTGTTGCTGCTACTCAATCAAATGAGCGGTAAGTTATATTCGTATTGTAGTTCAAGTTGCAGCAAAAAGCTACAAAATACAAAGCACGAAACAGCGTTTTTAGCTCCTCTCAGATTATAATATAATATTAAGAAATGTAACATTTGTGTAATTTATTTTTTAGATCGTCCAGATCACATTCAATAACAAGAATACAATTGATTGGCACACATAGTACAAAAGAGGAGATATCGATAGGAAATTTGAATTTAGTTGACTTAGCTGGATCTGAACGTTTGAAGAATGAAGAAGCTGCCAGGACTACAGAAACGAAAAATATTAATAAATCCTTAGCAAATCTTGGTAATGTTATTTTAGCACTTTTGAAGAAACAGGAACATATTCCTTACAGAAATTCCAAATTGACTCATTTGCTTATGCCTTCTTTGGGAGGCAATTCGAAAACTTTGATGTTACTAAATATATCACCATTAGACGAGTGTTATAACGAGACATTAAATTCATTGAGATTTGCTAGCAATGTTAATAATTGCAAAACTGGAAATATTAAACGAAGCCGCATGCTTTTACATAATACGAACTGAATTTAAAAATGTTAGTTTTGATTAAAAAATAGTTTGATTGCACTTTTTATTTTCAATTCATAACTTTTTATATATGATTGACATTTCTTTCTTATGATAATTATGATTAATGTAAAATAATTTAAGGAAATATATGTATTCTTATGCAAGAAATTAGTGTAGCAAAATGACAATAAAAAGTCATCTTTTATACACTAATAATGGTATAATAATATGAATTGAATGAAGAGAGATATATTAATAGATATAATAATATTTTTAGTTTAATTTAAATACATGTATGTATGTGATCAAAAATATGAAACATATCAATATTAATATTGATTGATCTTCATTCAATTCATATTATTATACCATTATTAGTGTATAAAAGATGACTTTTTATTGTCATTTTGCTACACTAATTTCTTGCATAAGAATACATATATTTCCTTAAATTATGTTTTCATCAAAACATTTTGTTTGAAATTCTGAATTTTATAGAGATCTTGCTAATATTTCAACAATTATCTTTTAATTTTTATATTTTATAATAATTTTCCATTCTTGAGTTAAATTGTACGCTTAGCGTCATTAATCGAATTCTGATTTAATCAGTCGTTTATTTACTTTAGGACTATCATTTCATTTGGTAATGATCTGAGTTTCTAATTCATATTCTAATAATTGTCATAAGACTATCTAGTATCTTGTTATATATTTGCTTTATGTAAGACAATCTTTTGTAAACTATAGACTAAATATCGATTATATAATATAGATAAAAAAAAAAGAAAAAGATTGTAACAAATTTATTTGATGATTGTTTATTCAAAGAATTGTGAGATACACTAATAGATATAATAATATTTAGTTTAATTTAGACATGTATGTATGTGATCAAAAATATGAAACATATCGATATTGATATTGGCATCAAAACTTTGTTTGAAATTCTGAATTTCACAGAGATCTTGCTAATATTTCAATAATTATCTTTTAATTTTCATATTTTATAATAATCTTTCTTGAGTTAAATTGTACATTTAGCATCATTAATGGAATTCTGATTTAATCAGTCATGAATTATTTACTTTAGAAGTAGGACTATTATTTGGTAATGATCTAAGCTTCTAATTCATATTCTACTAATAATTGTCATAAAACTATCTAGTATCTTGTTATATGCTTGCTTTATACAAGACAATTTTTATATAATTCACTAATATAAATTAAAGACTAAATATAGATAAAAAAAAAGAAAGAGAAAAATTGTAACAAATTTCATTGATAATTGTTTATTCAAAAAGTTTCAACATATAATTTATAAATGTTTAGTTATGTACAAGTATCATTTAATTAATTATAAAAATTTATTTAATTTTAAGCTTAGATATTTTTGCTGCTATTCCATAAAACAAAATTTTAATATTTCTTTTATACCACGCTAGGTTGTAACTGAAATGAGACTGCCAATTTTTATCTAAAAATTGTTTATAAAATACTGACATGTCATCTGCAGTTAATTCTTTCTTCCCTTGTATTCTCAATAATTCTTGAAATTGTTTACGTTCCTGAAATTTCATTTAATATTAAGTCTAATATATATTAAGCCTAATATATAATTATAAAAAAATTGTAGAATTTGTACCTTGATGAAATTAGTATTATGTTTGATCCAGAATTCCTGATGCCATTGCTGAGTCTCTTCCCTGAGATCTATATATTTCTTTCCAAAGTAAGTTTCTTTTGCAGAGCGAGCAAATAAAACAGGTCTCAGGTTTGAAACTGGATCAGGAGGACCAATTAGATTGTGAATTTGTTGACTGTTGTTCACTTTATCTGTTTTCTAACAAAGATATCCAGATAAATATATAGGATACAGACCTTACTTTTATTTTCATGAACAGAGTAAAATGATAATTAACATAGTTATCATTCTCGATTAATCGTTTTTCATTATTTCATTATACTCGTGAAATTTAATAATAATCTATTACAATAATGACCTATTAAGTGACATGTTTTGATTAAGAAACTTGTCATAAAAATCGAATAAGCAATATCATGAATAAAAATTATACTTGTGATATAAATTTTTCAAACTTTATTTTACATATAGAGACTACATTTGGAATTTTGTCGAAATCACAGAAATGAAAAATTAAACGTTTACAGCCCAATAATACATAAAAATAGATACGTAAAATTTCATCGAGATTCATGAAGAAATATTTACCGTATTATTTACCGTATTAAATAATCGGCATAATTCCGCAAAATATTTGAGGCGATAGTTGCAACATTGCGATACAAGCATTTTTTTACAGAATTTTATCACAGTTGATCATATCTCTCCGAAAAAAGGTTATTTCATCGCCATGGATGGAACCATGTTTTGTCACGTGATTAAGGCAATAGCACACACTTTCCGTAACGCTGGGTCCACAATAGGTGATTTAAGCCCTAAGCCTTATTAGAAATTGATCAATCGCAGTCAAGTATGAGGAGAAAACTCGACTGTGATTGGTCAATTTCTTAAGGCTTAGGGCTTAAATCACCTATTGTGGACCCAGCGTAAGGCCGTTTCACAATAGGTGAAGGAGTGATATTGTGTTAATGTGAGCTATACGAGGTTTGTTTTGTTTCTTTTTTTTAATTAGTTACTACATTAAACATTATTCTCTTCGTATATATATATTTTGTGAAATACACATGGTACTTAATTTTTAATATGACAATTGTGTTCAACAGATAGAATAAAATCGCAGCAGTATTGTTGCAATTCGATTGAATTTTTTCTAAAATATAGCTTTTACTCTTTGCATGATGTATATTTCATTTGAATGCATGTGTACAATATGAACCATAGATAATGTGTCAGTATATAAGACAATATATTTGGACAGTGTGACTATATAGAAACGATTTTTTAGAATCCTATAATATGCATGCCTTACTCGGTGTTTGCGTTATAAATTTATTTTAATTAATTATTTCAAAGATATATAGGTAAAAATATATGCATTACGCTCTCTAAGAGTATATATTTGACATCCTTTTTTTTTAATACTCAAACTTTCTATTGTTTGATAGATGGAATCTCGCTTACCAAGACCAAAATTTACATTAACAAAAAAGATTTCTACGATGGATGTAAATATAAATACTAAAGCAGCAATGATAAAATGATTTAAGAGGAACACAATAATCCATCATCATCATCGATGTCAATATTGACTGTAAAATCGGAAATGGCGCCAGCAAGCTCTCTCTCTACAAAGTTTACGAAAGAAAATAAACCATCAGTTTCTCTAGTTCATTCAAAAACAATATCCACAATCACACTACCGAATATAAAGGCTGTGAAACGAGTAGCCACTATTGTGATACATGCAGAACTACCAAAAAAACAATTTGTTAAACCTTCTGTTACTAGCAAAGCAATAGCAAACAAACCAAGTGCTAAAACATTGACTAATAATACAGCAAACAAAGTGAACAAAGTAATACAGAATAATACGGATAAGAAACCAAAAAAATGGGATCTGCGAGGTCGTTTGGCAGAATCGAATAAATTATTAATTGCGCAGCCAAAAAATAAAGACATAGAATCAAAGTATAGTGTACTGCAAGAATTAGTAAATACTTTCAAAGCTAGCGAGACTACATGCAGAACTAAAGTGGAAAAATTTGAAGATTCAAAGAATACTTTAACTAATGAACTTCAGACTTTACAAGTAGAATTATCAATGCTGCAAAAGCAGCGAAAAGATTTGACAAAACGTTTAAAAGAGTCAGAAGAATTGTGTACAAGCATTACTTGCACATTGAACAAATTTCAAGAGAAATGTAAGACACAAGAGGTAATGATTTCAGAACACACTACACAATTGACAACTTTGAAAGCTGACTTGGAATTGAAAAAGAAGCAACTTGAGCATCTGAGTACTGTGAAGAAACAATTACAAGTATTGACTTATAACATGGACAAAGAATGTAGAATACTACACAATATTATACAAGAATTGAAAGGCAACATCAGAGTATTCTGTAGAGTACGTCCGAGAACTCTAAAGAAGTCGAACAGATGAAAGCGTAAGTAAACTTTTAGAAATGTATTTTGCTTTGTAGTTAAATATATCTCTAACTTGATCCACAGATGTGAATAAAATTATTGTCTGCGTTATCAATTGTTTACAGGTTGTGTAGTATAAACTATACAGACGAATGCACTATTGAAGTAGGCAAACTGGATGGATCAGATGCAGTAAGCTGTAGTGGGAAACCAAGAGGAATAAAGCAAGAATTTACATTTGAATATTCTTGCTTTATTCCTCTTGGTTTCCCACTACAGCTGAGTAAGTTTCCTCCCAATGCATCGCAAAAAGATGTTTTTGAAGAGTTATCTCTTTTAGTACAATCAGCTCTCGAAGGATATAATGTTTGCATATTTGCTTATGGTCAGACTGGTTCAGGCAAGACATACTATGGAAGGAAAATGTGAATTGCAGACTGAAGGCATGATACCTAGAACAATATGTATATTTTTATATACTTATAGTGAATATTATTAGAAATTATTAGATATCCTAATTTATACATTACAAAAACCATGAAGGAAAACAGGCTGATGAGAACCAGACGTAGAAAACAGCGTGAATAATTATCTTTAAAAAAAATTATTTAATTCAACTTTTGGTTTCTTTTCAGATCATATTCAGTAACTGTTAAGAAAATCATTCATATCATACACAAAAAAACATTACAGAAATGGATATTGAATACATATATGATATAAAGTTTTCTGGCTTATTGTTAGATTATCCTGTTTTTCTTCTTTTTTTTTTTACATGATTTATTAGATCCTTTTTTTATTTTTATACAAATTTACATTGCAGTTGTGTGTTTTAAAGATAGGTTTTTTTTCTCAAAGAAAGAAAGATTCAAAAATTATAAAATATTTTTTTTATAAATACAATCTAAATTTGTGTGCAACTAATTGTTTTTCTACGAGAATTAAACTTATATATAATTTTAGGTGCGTCACATATTCAAAGAAATGAAACAGTTCGAACTTCTTGGTTGGGAATATCGAATAGAAGCAAGTTTCCTGGAAATTTACAATGAACATATCATTGATCTTCTTGATTCCGAGCCAAAATCGCATGAAATACGAATGGTTGATAGCAAAAGTTCGGATTTATATGTCAGCAATCTTCAGATACAAGAAATACACAGCCCGGAGGAATTGCATGAATGTCTTCGAATCGCACAATGTAATCGAGCTGTTGCTGCTACTCAATCAAATGAGCGGTAAGTTATATTCGTATTGTAGTTTAAGTTGCAGCAAAAAGCTACAAAATACAAAGCACGAAACAGCGTTTTTAGCTTCTCTCAGATTATAATATAATATTAAGAAATGTAACATTTATGTATAATTTATTTTTTAGATCGTCCAGATCACATTTAGTAACAAGAATACAATTGATTGGCACACATACATTGGCGTACAAAAGAGGAGGTATCGATAGGAAATTTGAATTTAGTTGACTTAGCTGGATCTGAACGTTTGAAGAATGAAGAAGCTGCCAGGACTACAGAAACGAAAAATATTAATAAATCCTTAGCAAATCTTGGTAATGTTATTTTAGCACTTTTGAAGAAACAGGAACATATTCCTTACAGAAATTCCAAATTGACTCATTTGCTTATGCCTTCTTTGGGAGGCAATTCGAAAACTTTGATGTTACTAAATATATCACCGTTAGACGAATGTTATAAGTTGTACCATTCGTCTAACGGTGATATATTTAGCAAACATTATATCCTTCGAGAGCTGATTGTACTAAAAGAGATAACTCTTCAAAAACATCTTTTTGCGATGCATTGGGAGGAAACTTACTCAGCTGTAGTGGGAAACCAAGAGGAATAAAGCAAGAATTTACATTTGAATATTCTTGCTTTATTCCTCTTGGTTTCCCACTACAGCTTACTGCATCTGATCCATCCAGTTTGCCTACTTCAATAGTGCATTTGTCTGTATAGTTTATACTACACAACCTGTAAACAATTGTTAACGCAGACAATAATTTTATTCACATCTGTGGATCAAGTTAGAGATATATTTAACTACAAAGCAAAATACATTTCTAAAAGTTTACTTACGCTTTCATCTGTTCGACTTCCTTTAGAGTTCTCGGACGTACTCTACAGAAAACTCTGATGTTGCCTTTCAATTCTTGTATAATATTGTGTAGTATTCTACACTCTTTGTCCATGTTATAAGTCAATACTTGTAATTGTTTCTTCACAGTACTCAGATGCTCAAGTTGCTTCTTTTTCAATTCCAAGTCAGCTTTCAAAGTTGTCAATTGTGTAGTGTGTTCTGAAATCATTACCTCTTGTGTCTTACATTTCTCTTGAAATTTGTTCAATGAGCAAGTAATGCTTGTACACAATTCTTCTGACTCTTTTAAACGTTTTGTCAAATCTTTTCGCTGCTTTTGCAGCATTAATAATTCTGCTTGTAAAGTCTGAAGTTCATTAGTTAAAGTATTCTTTGAATCTTCAAATTTTTCCGCTTTAGTTCTGCATGTAGTCTCGCTAGCTTTTAAAGTATTTACCAATTCTTGCAGTACACTACTTTGATTCTATGTCTTTATTTTTTGGCTGCGCAATTAATAATTTATTCGATTCTGCCAAACGACCTAGCAGATCCCATGTTTTTGGTTTCTTATCCGTATTATTCTGTATTACTTTGTTCACTTTGTTTGCTGTATTATTAGTCAATGTTTTAGCACTTGGTTTGTTTGCTATTGCTTTGCTAGTAACAGAAGGTTTAACAAATTGTTTTTTTGGTAGTTCTGCATGTATCACAGTCGTGGCTACTCGTTTCACAGCCTTTATATTCGGTAGTGTGATTGTGGATATTGTTTTTGAATGAACTAGAGAAACTGATGGTTTATTTTCTTTCGTAAACTTTGTAGAGAGAGAGCTTGCTGGCGCTATTTCCGATTTTACAGTCAATATTGACATCGATAATGATGATGGATTATTGTTTTTCTCTTAAATCATTTTATCATTGCTGCTTTAGTATTTATATTTACATCCATCGTAGAAATCGTTTTTGTTAATGTAAATTTTGGTCTTGGTAAGCGGGATTCCATCTATCAAACAATAGAAAGTTTGAGTATTAAAAAAAAAAGGATGTCAAATATAATACTCTTAGAGAGCGTAATGCATATACCTATATATCTTTGAAATAATTAATTAAAATAAATTTATAACGCAAACACCGAGTAAGGCATGCATATTATAGGATTCTAAAAAATCGCGTCTATATAGTCACACTGTCTAAATATATTGTCTTATGTACTGACACATTATCGACTTCCGTTTCCGGTGAGATAGTGTGTGTAAGGCAGAAGCCTGTTGCAGTTTTTAGTGAGTTATAGAGAGAGGAGAAAGGAGAGTGAGAGAGTGCGAGAGAGAGAGCGGTGTGAGAGGAGTGAAAGGAAGTAAAGGTGTTGGGCACTAGCACCGACGAGATACTATTACCTAGTCGGATACTAATACCTAGTCGGTGACTTAAGTCTGTGGTTATCACGTTACTGATTGTGAGTCGGGTTCGATTCCCGTTACTCGCACTTTTTTTTTATTATTTATGCAAATTAGAATATTTTCAGGAATTAATTAGAAAATTAATTCAACAATTTTTTTTAATATGCACTTTCAGAAAACAATTTTTTTAATGTACTCAGGAAACTGGATATAATTTTTATTTAACTTATAATCTGATTTTACATCTTATATTTAATATATTTATTTTTTTATATATTGCCCAAAGTTTAACGTCATAAAATTTTGTCCTTCTCGAATTACGTGGAATGCTACGCGCGAAAGGCGAAATCTCGTGCTTGCCGCCGCACGAGTCTACGAGACGCTCATCGTTGGTGAGACAAAGCCAGAGCGATGGATTGTTGGTCCTTGTCTGACTCATCTGTTTAGTTCTCAACTCGGTTCTTATCCGAGTAGTACGGATATGAACCATATCACGGATTCGAACCATTTCTACGTTTTTTACCGAGCGTAACGACGTAGTTCATGTCCACTTTCTCAGGGGGCGCATCAGTACACGCGTCTACCGAACTGCGGTGGCCGCTCTCAGGTTTCTCTCTGATTATAGTGTCTATAAACAAATAATTTTATGTTTAACAATTGCTATAATGTGTATTTGTATGTTAAGGCCCGTATTCATAGCCAGTTTTATAGATGTTAGCCTTACATTTATAGAAATAAGTCTTAAGTCGTAAGCAATAAATCAATCATATTCGATTACTGCAGATGCGGTTTCAATGTGAGATAATTTTTCGTTTTTAAGACTAATAATAAACCAACAAACTCTAAAATTAGACCAACAATCATCAGCAGACGATTACGCATCGATTAGACCGTTTTTTTTTATTAAAAATGAGATTTTTCCGACTAACTTAACACTAATTTTTCTTTTTTAATTTAAAAGAAAATTAAAAACCAACAAACGTTGTAATTAGGCCAACAATCACCAACAAACGACCAACAAACGATTAAAAAAAAAAAAAATTAAAAAAGTCGAAGTTGACCGGCTAAGTTCCCGGAGCTGCAGAAATAAGGGCAATTTAAAAATATGAACAGTCGATTATAGAAAGAAACTGACTTGCGAGCTATAGACTTTCAAAAGGATTCAAGATTTTTCAACAACCTACAACCTACAACGAATTTTTTCATTCCAGCTTTTCATTCCAGCTTTTCATTCGAAATGTTCATATACGTTATATCGATATTCTTCGTTATACCTTTGCTGATTCTTTCTTATCTGAGAAGATTGAAAGCCAACCAGAAAAAAGTTTGCGTATTTGTGCTCGGTGACATCGGCAGAAGCCCGCGAATGCAATATCACGCAATCTCCTTCGCCAAGGAAGGCTTCACCGTGGATATCGTAGGTTACCCGGGTTCGTCGCCAATGAAAGAGATTAGCGAGAATACGCGAATACAGATTCATTATCTGCGACCGCCTCCTGAAATGCAAAATGGTACTCTATTTTTTTTCTTTGTATTTTAATATGTATTTTAATATTTTATTTTAATATAATTTAATTCCATTTTTGCTATAAAACTTGTTTATATTAAATTTTATTGACATAGAAAGAATCATAATTTTCATTCTTTTAGCATTGCCACGTCTTCTGTGTTATATAGTAAAAGTGATATGGCAGACCGTCGATATTTTATGTTTATTAGTTAGAAAACGCATATCAGGTTCCTTAATAATGCAGAATCCACCTGCGATACCAACAATGCCAATATGTTGGTTTTATTGCGTTGTAACGAAAACACAATTCATAATAGACTGGCATAATTATGCACATTCCCTTATGGCATTAAGCCTAGGAAATAATCATACTCTGGTTAAATTGGCAAAAAATATTGAGAAAATATTTGGTCGCGGAGCAAAGAATAATTTTTGTGTCACCAAGGCTATGAAGGAAGATTTAGAAAAAACATGGGATATCCAGTTAGTAAATTATATTTATCAAATCTCTATAGAAAATAGTTATTTCAAAATCTCTGATCTTATATAGTTCATGTAACATGTATATTTATATCTAGGACTTGCATGAAATCTATTTTGAAAACTTTGTACCTCTCTATATATATCTAAATATCTTTAAAAGCCAATGGCTATATTTAATACTAAGATTTTTTTATTCTAGGGCTAAGGTCTTATATGATAAGCCAGCAGATGAATTCCATCCCATAACTTTGACAGAAAAGAATGAATTTCTGCAAAAGTTAGCTGAAAAGTATAATGTATATGTACCTTGTTCACCCAGAAGATCTGGCTTCATTGTATCTAGTACTAGTTGGACCGAAGATGAAGATTTCTCAATCCTTTTAAATGCATTGCAAGGTAGTGCACCTATATGCATTTGCTTTATTAATGATCTTTCATACAAGTGTAGACCATGAAAATAATATTCCTATTATTTTTTATAGAATACGAAAATGCGTGTGAAAATAGTGAGTTGAACTTACCAGATTTAATCTGTGTAATAACAGGAAAAGGACCATTAAAAGGCTTTTATATGGCTATTATTAATTTGAAAAATTGGAAACATGTCCAAATAAGAACACTATGGCTTGAACATGAGGATTATCCAAAAATATTAGGTATTATATCAAGCATTTGCATGTTGTAACTAATTAATAAATTTTTTTTTATATAAAACATTAACATTCTTTTATAAAAGACATTTTTATGATATAATCGTTTATCTTTGAAACAGCTAGTGCAGACTTAGGAGTATGCCTTCATACTTCATCAAGTGGACTAGATTTACCAATGAAAATTGTTGATATGTTTGGCTGCCGCTTGCCAGTTTGCGCATACGATTTTAATTGGTACATTGAGAATTAATATGATTTAATGTAACATTGTTATTGTTAAATAGACTTTCTTACTAAAAATTCATCTTATTGTTTAGCTTATCAGAGTTGGTGAGACACAACGAGAACAGTTTGGTGTTTGCAAACGAGAACGAGCTGGCTCAACAATTGAAAATGTGGTTTCAAGATTTTCCTAATAATGAGGCTCAACGACAGTTGTGTGAAAAGTTTCAAGAGAACATGTTTACATCTCAGCTCCCGCACCCTAATGATTGGCACGGTAACTGGAAATTTAATGTTCTACCTTGTTTTCAGTTGTAACCCGACTTTTGTTCTAACATAATTTTTTGTATTTGTGTTTTTGTATATATTATATAAAATTTTTTTGTAATTTTTGTATTATGTGTTTGTATGCATACCCATGCAAGAGTATTTTATTAATATTTTATTATTATTTTACATAGAGACATAAAACTCTCCACAATCAAAAAAGCTAATAACATTACAAAGTTATGCAATACTTTGTTTTAAAAATACTTATGTTTGTATTGTGTGCTTAATATGTTTAGTTTTTTTCAAGAACATACAAAATTATATTAGTATACCAAGAATATACATATTTTATTTTATTAATACTTTATTAATATTTAATATCTATATTATGTATAAATTTTTTCAATATATACATATATATATATATGTATATATATGTATTATCTCATATAAAAATGTTTTACAATAGTTTTAATTAGAAGGACCAAAAATATTTTAATATTATGCCGATTTTTTTGAAGCTTTTGTACTCATTATTGTATATTTGATCTTTTTAATTTCTTCTGAGAAGTAGGAAGGTCCAATTCTTATTGAAATAGCACTAATGTCAGTAGATACGCAATATGCTTGACCAAGCTGTTTTTTCTTACATATATAAATGTGTGGAATTCTTTTTGCTTCTGCTAACTTTGCCAAACGTGTAAGAAAATCTAACGGGGCCAATAAATGTGTTGCATCTTTGGCGAGTATTACAAATTCCGCTAGGTTTTGTTCCATCGAACTTATCACGTCGATCAATCCAATGAACAGCATACTTCTTTCCGCATGATACATTTGTCGAATCAGGATTAGTAACTCGTTAGCTAATTGCTCCATTGCAGTGAGACCAACACGATTACATTCCTTAGATTGAAGCCATGCAAAGAATCACAAAATATAAACACTTTAGCATATATAATAAACTAATAGTTATAGTATATTAACATTCAAGCTAAATAAGTTATAAATTAATGCAATATACTTTTTAAAACAAATTATTGGATTATTCTTGAAACTTTGCACAATTTAATTTTTGCAAATTATTATAAAAAAACAAATTTGCTTTGTGTCTTTTATTAATATCTTAAGTATTGTGTACAAAAGTCTTGACAAATGAAATATGCAATTGATCTTTTTTAAAAGAGCATAATGAAATTTATTTTTTATTTATACAAAACAGCAGCAATAGAAATCGATATTGTTAATGCTAATTTTTATTAGAACATATTTTACATACATAAAGTAATTATTAATTTATAAAAATAATATAGTTTAAACGTGGATTTAAATCAAAAGTCGCTCGATTTCCCTTTGTATCAGTTCGATTTGATCTTTTAATTGCGAGCCCTCATTGGTCATTATAGAGCAAGCTACTACCGGCCTGGAAACTCCACAGGCTCGTCCTAGCGCTTGTTTGCTTCTAACGAATACATAAGGTACATTTTTATCTTCGCACAGTAGTGGCAGATGTAACAGAATCTCCAATGGTTGGGCATCCGCGGCCATTACTATAAATGCCGATAGTCCACGATTTAAAGATTTGGTCGCTTCGTTTGCTCCTTTCTTCAATTGTTTATAATTCATAGCTTGCTGGATCAAAGTTAATAACTTTGTTGTTAATACAGAATCAGCCAGTGGATATGCTTTTGGTGATATTTCATCCATCTCGAAGTTGTTCGAACTTTGATGTAACAAGTTTTAAAAACGGCTTGATTAGCTCAATATATAGCCTGAAAAAATAATAGAAAACTTGTGATTATATTTATAAACGTGTAAAACAACCTGCGTGTAATTGCGCGGTATATCCACGTGAGAAAACCAACCTCAAATTTTTCCGGAGTGCATAAAGTTTCTTTCTTCTTCTTGTTTTCTAGGGGACCGGTCAGTAATATATATTGTATTAAGGAATAGGCTCAACTTTTTAACTTCGCGGAAGAGGAATAAAAAATATTAGGGAAACGTTTCACAAACTTGGTTTCCAAATTGGTTAGACGATTCACATTCGGTCAACATGTAACATGTATGTACAACCAGTACAACTTAGGGGGGTCATAATATAAAATAATATCATAGATAGCATTACATATGTCGAATGTATCGATTGACTGTCGAATAGAGAATTCTTGGGGTTTCTTGCAATATCAACCAATCAATATGTTGGACAAGTTTGTAGAACAAATTCCTATTGTTAGCTTTTACATGTTCAAAACTACATCTACAAGTTTTGTACGTCTATGGTCCAAAATAACGAATCAAGGTTGTCCAAAGACTTTCATTTACGCATGCGCATTACGACGCGTGGAATGGCGGTCTATTCATAGTCCGTTCTCATTTCAAGACCGTCTTAAGTAATGTCTTAAGATGCAAATACGGCTCTGTGATTGGTTAATCACATCTTAAGATTGTACTTAAGACAGTCTTAAATATAAGAACCGACTATGAATACCGGCCTATATATGTTGTATTTGGCGAAAATATATAAATATACTCTTAAATCATATATATGATACAATACAACATTCAATATCTCGATTAAAAAAAAAGAAATTATAAGTTTCTATAATTATAATTAAGGTAATCGTTTAATTAACAGTTTCTCTCTTTCTCTAAAACGGTTTTTTAAAGAATGAGCTAAAAATTTTTATCTAATATAAATAATATTTGTTGCTCATATATATATTTTTTACATAGATATCATATATATAAAATTAAATATGCGTATAATTTATTGCTAATTTTATATATTGTGTATTTTATTATTAATTGTTTATTAAATAAATTTTTTATAGTATATATATTCTTTCACATATATACGCACATGAACGATTTCTATAATTGGAAAAGCTATAATCGAGATGAAAATAATTAATTTTTTAAATCAAATCCATTTTATTGAGAGTTTATCACAAAAGTAAAATTTCGAGATTTAAATTGCGAACAAATTTTTGTAATTTTTTATAGATATAGTTACATAATATATAGTTACCTGTGTTTGTTTCTTTGCAGTTGTATCGCAAAAAGAACACACGCTTGTTTGTTGATACGTGTTTTTATCAGGATATGAAAAAACGAATTGTTCTTTGCCTTGTTTTCTATATTTTACAATATGATAGATAATAAGAGAGATCCAGAATAGTACTTTATTCTTATAAGAAAAATTTGCACAAGAAAAACATTCTCTTAATTTATCTTAGGAGAATTTGCTAAGGAGAGAGAGAGAGAGAGTAAATAAGAATATATAACCTGCTGTACCTTAAGATATGAATAGCGTATTTCTCCGGCGTTTTATTATTGTCATTCGCATCATTTAACAGAGAATTCCAAGAATTGTCTGTGACACTCGTTGAAATCATTACGTATTCTGACTTATTCTCATTTGATTCTTCAGATCTTCGAATGCTTTTCGCGACTTTCTCGGACTGTTCACTATCTTTGGGGATTCGAGAATAAAATTTCAATATAAAAATATTTCGACTTTCAATTAATAATAATTAATAAGATATTATATTAGGAAGAAATAAATCTATATTGCCGCCTTTATAGCTTTATCTTTAATTAAATATAATTATAGATTTTACAATCATTTGATAACTGTGATAACTTAATTTTATCATTTAATAAATCATATGAAAGAAAATTACTTTATATATATATATCTGCTCTCGATACCAATCTAATTTAAAAAAATAACACTTTCTTATAAAATTAATTATATAATCCAAACTATATAATATATATTCATATAATTATACTTTATTTAATATTTATTTCAGAATCATTTAGCATTACTTCGAAAATGACGCGAATAAAGTTTACTTGTAGTACAATTACATCGAGGAACAATTAATGTCAATTTATGTCCAAGTGAAATTGAATCTTCGCTCAATGAGACTCTCTCTCGTGTTTCAATAATGTCATTTACGTGATCTCGCTCTTTGGATGATTCAACGTCTCTTTCATAACCAATTAGATGCTGAGTGTCATCGGAAAGAATTGTATCGCAAATTGCAAAGTATCTTTGAAGAATTTTCGCGGCTGCAATAGACGAATCCTCTTTTTCTGTCAATTGCAAAGATGACACTGAATTCTTTCCATCATCGTATCCTGGCAGAGACCATTTGTTAAGCGCATTTTGACAAATATCTTGCGAAAGTACTTCTTCGTCAGTTTTTATTTCGTTTTTCAGAGTGCTGAGATTGCTTACAAATTTTTGGTCGGTCTTTTCAAATGCGTGTAGTTCTGTCAAATTTAACGATGCGCAAGATGTAAGACGCAGATTGACAGGCACGATCTGTCTATTATGCGAAATATTATTTTCGCGAAGAAGAACATTATTGTTTTCTGCGGTTTCGCAAGGTGGATTATATAAGATTGCTCGTTTTACACAGTTCCTCACTATAAATATAACAAATGAAAAAGTTAGTGAAAAAAATGCGATATATATATATCTGTTTAAATTATTAAGTATTAAAAAATCACATTATAATAGATTATTATCGTTTATATTATTATATATAATATATATATATATATATATCATTTTTGTTATTTGGTTTTACATTATGTATATGTATAATAACTAATATATTTATTTGATTATAAATTTATATAAATTATAATTAATTGTGTATAGATAATATTAGAAAATTACTTATTGTTATAGGTACAGGGAAATTTAAATCATGTTTATCGGACCACATTAATAATTGATTACTGTTGAGAATAATCGTAGATGATTTTTTTTTAAATATGCAAATTTTCTTCCGAGATTTTCATTCATTTTGCTGTAAAATTTCAAATTCCTAGAGTATATAATTATTGTATAAAAAATGATAAACTCTTATACACATAACATATCGGTTATAAAATTAATATCGATGACAGCTATATAGATTGTTCAGATAATCACTGATAATTGCGAAACTTCATATGATCAACAGAACGAAAGAAAGAAAGAAATTAAACAATCGACAAAAGAATTTATATTTTTTGAATTCACTAAAGAGATAATAAAACGAAATTACTCTGATATATATAAATATAAAAATTCAGATAAGAAAAATGAGCTAATATAAGAACCAGGTGCAGAAAATAGGCAACAAACTTTTGCTTTTTGTATTTTAATAAATAGCAGTTTTTTTATCTTTAAAGTCAGAAATTAGCATTATAACTGCCAAATATTTTGTTATTACACTAAAATTCTTATTTTTATTGTGTTTAATAAATATATATGTAATTTATTTTTTTAAGTAAAAAATAATAAATCAATTTTTAGACGGCGATTAATATTACAGAAATAAAAAAAATTTCTTCTTTGTGATGTATATATATATACATATTTTAATATAATTTCGTTACAAGAGAATAAATAATTATCACAATAATTATTCTTTTTTTAGTACCTTCAAAATAAGTGACTTATTGACTCCGTAAAGTATATTGTCTTTTAGATGCAACTTTGTGTTATTGTATAGATTGTTGCGTATTCTTATGTACCGTTAATGCATCAGATATATGCACCTAATTTAATTCAATGAGATCATTATTGTCTTTAAAAAATGAACACAGCGCAAGCGCTGAAGTCTTTAAAAAGATACGACTTAAGCGCTGAAGTCTTTAAAAAGATACGCTTAATTCTTGCTAACAGCATTCAAGGAAAAGCCAATAATGCAAAAGTGTCTATTAACTACTGCGTGAATTAGAAGTGAAAAATAGACTACTCGTCTTAAATATAAATATATCAAAAAACGATACGAAATGATATATCAGAAACATGGTGAGAAAAATAATACTGCCACATTTTTTTCATATAATAGTTTCCTCTTTGGTTTTCAAATGTTCTTCGGACATACACTTTTATGTATATCTAATGAAAAATATTTTGAATTTGATACAAAACTTTTATTGTGTGATAAAATGTGAAGCATTGGAAATGTGTACTGATAGCAGGTGTACTTTAACATTATTGTTAATTGCTTTCCATTATCATGTTTATTGTGATCATATAATAAGCAGAATCATTATTGATTAACGTTCATCAGTGTGATATACGCGATCGCAATAATAAATTAGATTTCTGCATCGATCATCACATATATACACAAGTAAAATTAAGCTACGTACATTAACTATTCCTATTTATTTTTTTACCAATCAATATCTTAAAACACAAAATCTAACATTTTTTAAAAATTATTATACTATATAGAATATATCACACATAAAATAATTATTCACAATTAGATGATTATGTAAAAGCATTCTATAATTAAAAATATTTTTACTTATGTGATGGATATAACAATAATACAGCAAGCATACATATTTTTTCAATAGTTATTTAATTATTTGTTTAAATTAACCATTATTTAATCAAAGAGATTTAAATGACTCATATATATATATATTAATGTTAAACTTTTTTATTATATCTTTATTTTCTTATATTTTTTATTATATTTTTTGTCCCATGAATATATTCTGTTTTAATAATTATAATCTGTATATACAACATTTTATCTCTTCAATCAAAGAACAAGATCAAGAAATACTAATATGTTACAAATTTATATATATGTATGTATATCATATCACAACTTTCTACATATAAGATATGTATTTAATGAAATTAAAGAATCTATTATATATGTAGAAAAGATTTGTCAAGAATTTTTCAACGTTTAATGATTTTGAACATTCTAAATGCATCTTGAAAGGAATTTTTATGGTCTTTATAAATCTTATAAATATATCATATTCTTTTTAATGATCACTATACGCGCGCGTTGGACAATCACTCTTTAAAATTTTTTTCTATTAAAGTTTAATTTGGAAATGAAAACTTAATATCAAAGCTATAATAATTTTTTAATGGAAAGCGCGCTTGAAAAGAGTTGGCCAATCGATCACATTAATCAAAGTTCGCGCTTTATTCATACAGACATATTTGAAAATGAAGCGATATTCGATAGCACTTTGCATGACTATACTGTCACCAACTAGGTACTAGTATCTCATCGGTGCTACTGTGAAATGTATATATACCATGCCTGATAACGCGAACCTTGAGCATTTTTTATCTTTCACAAGCCGAAAGAGATAATATACCTATATATTTTTTTATTTTTTTTTTAAAGCATTCTGTAATTAGCAAACACGAGTTATGAAACATCTTCTGTATACGCATATGTGTGTGTATATATATATATATATATATATATATATATATATATGCGTGCATATCATACAATACGCATTTCTTAAATTATCTCATTGGATCTTATCTTATAATCATTATTATTGTATACACACGGAATGACAAGGAGAATCGATCAATCGAAAATCTCGATCTAATTTATCTGTAGAAAGTATAGTTTTATATGTAGAGATTTTTCAATTGTTAATTGCGTCTAATTATATCGAAATAAACATATTTAAATACCCGAATAATATCTGTAATTATATACAGATACTTTAAATATTCGGACATTTAACAACCAGAAATAACTGATGCGTATACATATATACCAGGTGTCCCATTTTAAAGGACTCACTCAAATATCTCATTGTCAGAAACACTGCGTTAAATCGAAAAATGTTTCCTACAAAAGTTGTAGGGTTTCGAGGGGGACATAACATAGTAATATTCATTTGACCTTGGGCGGCGTCTCCAAGGTTAGTGAAGGTTAACCTTAAGTGAAGGTGAGAATGAATTTTGAAGAAAATAAAAAAATGCTTCAGATAAAAGTTGTTCAAATTAATTAGTAGAAAAAGATGTTATAATAAAAAATATGGGTTTCCATTAAAAAAATTTATTCTCACCTTCACTTGAGCTTGGAGACGCCGCCCAAGGTCATATGAATATTACTGTTATGTCCCCCTTGAAACCCTACAACTTTTGTAGGAAACATTTTTTTATTTAACGCAGTGTTTCTGAGATATTTGAGTGGGTCCTTTAAAATGGGACACCCGGTATATATCAGTACACAATTGCGTTAAAAATCATTGCATTTTTATTTCTCATTGAGGCAAAAGGAATGTCATTATGATTTGACGCGATAATTTTAATTTACGATTGTACAACAAACGATGATGATTATATAATTATAGTAATCAGTAGAGGATATAGATATATATATTTAGAGTGCATTTTTTAATGAAAGCAATAAACCCTCCTTCCAAGATGAGCGTTTCGAGCTCCTCAGAGCTCAGTAGTGTTTCAAAATCACTAGATATATGCCAACAGCGAGATTCTTTGATAATTCTTTCCAACGCAGTGAATATTTTTTAGCGATGAGATTTAATCGATAACGATAACGATTACAATTAATATAGCCAACATAAGAATTTGTTATTTAATCGAAGTAGTGAGAGAACACATGTATATAATAACTTTCTTGTCCATTGTATTAACAGCGATACTTTTATTACTTTTCATAATGAATATTCTGTGGGTGACTTTGTTTACCTTTGCAGTCGTGAAGACTGAAGGAGAGTTAAATGATCGGCCAGTTATCGGTAAGTTTCCTCGAAGAAATCGTGATACTGCGATAAATGTCGTATAATTGATAGATTGCTGTATATATCTTACTTAATTACTTAATTACAAAGTACACACGAAAAAGAAAGGTTAGGATTCACACACCACGCAGCAAACACACACACACACACAACACACACACAACACACACACATGGAGCGATACCAAATATATATATATATATATATATATATATATATATATATACATATATCGAGTTTTCTTTTTTTTATTTGCAAAATTACGAATTTGAACGAAAGAGAAATATATTGTATGAAAAATTGTTTTAAAAAATATCAGAAAATTATAAAATTATACATATAATATAATTATTCAAAATGCGACACTTCTTTCAATTGGCATTATTTAAAAATTTAAAATCATTTCATCATAGTCGACGTTAAATATATACACCTATAGACAATATATTTGTACGTGGACAGAATAAAATGATTGAAAATATAAAATATATATTTTTGTTTTATATCTCATCCATACATATAAAAAACTTTATATAATCTCTCTGTAATAACACACAATGATATATATATATATATATATATATATATATATATATATATATATATTAGATTTCAATTATTAATTTTTTGAATTAAATTAAGTTTATTCGCGTGCGCAAAATTATTATATATATATATATATATATATATATATATATATATATATATATATATACGCTACAATTTTTTTCAAAAATCAAATTTTGACGATTCTTTTGAATCAGTCTGTGTGTGTCTTAAAGATTTCGAATGTAAATAACACTGTGCATTTGTTTCTTTTCAAGGTATTCTGACGCAGGAAATAGATTATAATTTAAACAAGAAATATCCTAATCAGTATCACAGTTACATCGCTGCATCGTATGTAAAGTTCGTCGAAGGTGCTGGTGCTCGACCCGTTCCAATTTGGTAATCATGAGAATTTGAATCTGTACGATTTTTGTCCTCTTCGACTTGTTAAATGCCTCCGTCATGTGTAATTCGAGCTAAAATTAAATTTTTAATAGTAGAATTCTATTTTAGAATAGGATATTAATTAATTGCGAAAATTCCAATATATAAACTTCCTATTGAGGGCTTCTTATGAGGATATTTTCTTAATCTTATAGATCATTAAACAAACATTTTATATTGTCAGAATATTATAGAAGAAACATAAAAGAAAAATTACAAAGTATTGTAAATCCTCTTATGTACAACTGACTCAATTTAATATCATTTTTTTTTATGAAAAATCGAAGAACAATTGTTATTGCAAGCGATTGAAGATAAACGCATCTTTTATAAGTTAAATTTTTATTTTAAAATTTACTTAAAAATTTTAGAGAATTACAGATAGATATAATAAAACTATATTCTTCTTTTAATTTTAAATTTTACTTAAACAAGATTGTAACTTGAGATATATATGACAAAGATGTTTATACGTGTTAAAAATGTGACAAATGTATTGATTTTCCTCGATATTTTCGCTAAAAATATGCTTGAAAAATGACGCTAAAACTTTGGACTATTACGTGCTTTTAGCACTTACGTTTACAGCTGCTATTTTTAATTATTTGATGAGCTTGGATCGAAAATAAATTATTCACTTGTAAGAAATTGAACATATAGGTATATAACAATAACGGATAAGGTTTAAGTGTCTATATATTATGCATAGATATACGAATAGATATTATCAGGTTTATTAATCTACGGATTATAATGCGTAATTTTATGTAGGATTGGCGGGAATGATTCGTATTACGAGGATATCTTGAATAAAGTCAACGGGTATGTGTAGAACAGTTACGTATTGTTTAAAACATTTCACTAGGTATACTCATCATAATGCTCGTTATTTTTATAGAGTTCTCTGGCCAGGAGGTGCAACATATTTCTTTCAGAAGGAAGGATATGCCGATGCAGGCGCCGAGATTTACAGGTCACTATAAAACAATAAAAAATGTATTAACAAATTTAAATTTTACTTACATATATATATATATTTCATCAATACCTTTTCGTTAATAGGACCGCGAAGAAAATCAACGAGAGAGGCGAGTATTTTCCCATACTTGGTATCTGCCTTGGCTTCGAACTGTTAACGTATGTCGCCGCGAATTGCGTCGAACACAGGACAAATTGTTCTAGTAAAAATCAGCCTCTTCCACTAGAATTCACGAGTGGTAACTATTTCTTTTCTAAACCATATTTGCTATTATTCAGTATTCGTTTTATATTTTTTTTATTTTTATCTTCCCAATTATTTTTTTGTCGTTCCAAAATACATCATAAATTATTTCTAGATTACATTTAATAAACACTGCATATTTAATATATTATATGAAAGTTACTAGGCCGATTTCGATATAATTTTAATTTATCACATATAACTTAATTGATACAATTTTTCAAAATATATTTATAAGAAAATACAAGTTATTTCTTTAGAGCAATTGTTAATTCTTGTAAAAAAAAAAATCATCATTTTAAGATACATACTTTTTAAAAATATTGTGAAAAATATTTCATTTCTCAGTGATGTTATAAACTTTAAGATCATACTCTGGTTCCTTTGTTAGAATTTATTTTTCAAAAAAAACTTTTCAGATTTTAGGAAAGCCAATTTATTTAGACAAGCTCCGTTGGATGTTGTGCAGATTTTGGATGAGGAAAATGTCACGGCCAATTATCATCAATTTTGCGTTACGATGGAGGTATTTTTTTTCAAGAAATTATTAGTTGAGCAAATGCAAATTTAAGAGAATTATAACAAAGGACGTTAAAATATTAGTGTGTTACACGAGGAATTAATAATATTGCAATATTAAATTATATATATACACACACTGTTCTCTATTTCAGGATTTACGTCGTGTTAATTTAACCGACGAGTTTCACGTGTTATCATTGAATCGCGATAAAGGAGGTTTAGAATTTATCTCAACGCTGGAACATAAGCACTTTCCATTTTATGGAATACAATTCCATCCAGAAAAGAATCTCTACGAATGGGTGACTGGAAAAAATATTCCTCACGGACGTAATGCCACTTTAGCGGCTCAATATTTCGCCAATTTCTTCGTCAACGAAGGTAAGCAACAATATCGAACAAATAAAGTAAATCGTTCAAGTGTCTCGCATTACACTGGAAAGTTTCCAAAGTTTCAAGACCGTAGAAATGTTATATACATAAAAGTTTGTTGCATGATATATTTACTAAATTTATATATCTCGATACATATTCAGATGCATATTTTTTTAAATATTATATGAGTATATTTTTCCCAGTAATAAACTGTAGTTGCAACTGAAAGTTTTGTATTCGAAATAAAATTGATTTTCTTTGTACAGCTCGTAAAAATTCGCATGCATTTGCGACGGAACAAGAGGCGAAACAAAGTCTGATCTACAATTATCCCGTTACTTACACAGCCCTGGAAAATTCTACTTATGAGCAGTGTTATATGTTTAAAAAAAGTGACCGTTTTATAGACAACAATGTGTAAAACTTAGAGTAAGTTTTATTTTTTTAGATAGAAAAAACATACGTCGCTTTTTTTGATCATGTATAAATGTAATTTTGTAAATACATTCGTCAAGTTCTCATCTGCGCATGATAGACAGAAAATGAAAAGATTTGTTAATCATTTTTAACTAATTAACAAATATACGAGTTCGTTAGTAGTATGACGGCACTGGGGAGCACACAAACAAAAGATTGATACGCGTAATTTCCACATTTAACATAACACCAGTGTATATTGTGTCACAACTGGGATACATAATATTACAATGGTGCATAATAAAATTCTATACATATTTTCGTTCTATCTAAAGTAAATAATCATATTTTGAATCATATTTTTTTTCCCTCACCACTTTTTTTTCGCTCTGAGTCGAAGCGCATTAGATGTTTAGTACATTAGTGCACGATTCTAGATTCAACGTAACGTATTATCGATAAACGACAACGATGAAAATGGTGTCCAAACACCATCGTTACAATTCGCTTCGACTCACAACGCTCGGAACGCACACGGATTTGACTTGCCATTAACCTTCATCTTTATTTTTAAACAAGCACGAAACTAAATCTCTTAAAAGCATGAATCAACTCTTAGTTTTTTACCCTCGTAACGTATGATAGTATCATTATTAATAATCATAATAATTCATATAAACATTATTTCTATTTATTCCTTGTTACATATTCTTAGCAATGTGTTGCGCAAAGATGCAAAGGTCATTTGCAGAGGAACCGCCTTTTTTTTCTTTTTCTTTCATTCTCTCTTTACATCTGTGTGTGTTTCTTTGTCGGAAGAAGTCCCTTCCTTTAAGGAAAAGGACGAGTCTGGTCGTTTTTTTCTCCGGCGATTACCTCACATACATATGTTACACAGTATATATACATAATGTATATAAGCATTATGAGCAATATATATATTATACATATATATTTGTCCATATCTCACGTATAAGTTCACGATGGCTTGCGTGTTCTTTATCTTTCTCTATGCTTATCTATCGCCCTCGTCTATACCTCCCTTTTTTTTTATTTTCTCCCGAGAATGGCCTAGTTTACATCGAGCACTTGATACGCGTATCAAATAGTAAACAACTAGTACATTGGTTCAGTTATTGGCTGATCAGCTCAAATTCACTACTTGATACGCGTATCAAGTGCTCGATGTAAACTAGGCCAATATAACAAAGATCTACGCATAATGTAGGTAAATTCCCCACGATATTTCACGGTATAAGATGACCCTGCAATACATTCAAGTTTTCACTGTTTCGTTACTTTAAATAGTACTGAGATAACTAACTGTTTCAATATACTTAATATATATATTCATTATATATATATTTATATATATATTTATATCTAGATTTCTACCAAGTTGCGAACAACTTTCGTCGCACGCGGATCGCATGTGACGTACAAACGCGCATTAATAAATTTGTCGTCCTCTTTATATAATGCCTATTTGATATAGTTTTACTATGTACTAATATTATACATAATTATATATTTAATGCAAACGCGACGGCGCGACGACCAAAATTGGCTGCAATTTTATCTTTTTTCTTAAATCGCTTTCATGTTCGAACTAAAGTTCTACACAACGCTCGGTATTATATACGTGCGCGATCACAGATACGCCACGCAGTCACGCTCTTATTTATCTCTTTTTTTTTTACTTTTATCTTAACGGTAAATACGAAATACATGGCCTTACAGGATGATCGCTATAGTGATAGTGTCTCTCCTTTCTTGTGATAGACGACATAAAAAGAATCATTAATTGTTAATTAATTAGATTTAGTAACGAAACTAAAAATAAAAAAAAAAAAAAAAAGTGAATATCTTAATAACACGAATTCAATTTATTCATCGATTTGTCGTTGGTCTGTTTATATATTCAAGACTGGGTGTCAGTGGTGTCCGTTTGTTCGCAGTTGAATTTTTGTTTCCCTAAACAACATGTGCGATTGAATTATATTGCACTCGATCGTAATAATTAAGACTAAAAATTATAGCGAGTTACGCATAAGTCAAACGATTGAACGCACACACGGATTTTTATAATATCATTCATATCGATATATAAAAGATAATTTTTTTTATCGGAGCTCAATCCTTTGGCTATTTTATCCTCAAATATTACGATTTCACGATATTTTGGACAGAGATCCACTACATCCAAGATATTAAATATCAGAATTATAGAAATACAGAATATATGAAATAATCACATATTTATAAAGAGTTAATATAAAATTGTTTCATTAGTGTTAGAAAATTAGAAAACAAAATTACTATATACATTTGTGATTAATACTAAAAATAATTTGTCAAATTCAGTTAGTTTTTTTATCGACGATCTTTTTTACATAAAAGTATCATATCTGTTTGCAAATCGGACCCACTTTAATTAATTTAAAACACCATTCCGAATCCAATAAAATCGTGCAATCATCAGCCTTAATAGTAAACTTTCATAGACAAAAAATAATACAAAGTTAGTAATTAATGTGCAATCATAATCAATGCCATTACAATTATCGAAATTAAACTTTACTGTACTTTTTTGATTCACGTTTAAAAAATTATCTGTTTGCAGTGTTGGGTAAAATGTATTGGCAAATAACGATTTACCAACATACATATGTCACAGGAAAATATTAGTAATATATATTAGTATGTGTGTGTGTAGTATTAGTATATATTATATATGCAGATATCTATAGAAAAATATATTATATATGCTAATATTAATATATTAATATTATATATTAATATTATATATTAATATTAATATTAATATATTAATATTAATATATTAGCATATATAATATAGTATATTATATCCTATATACATATATATTTATATACAATATATTCTCTCAAAGTCGTTATTCGTTATTCGCGAATGTATTTTATCCGACACTATACGTGTCATCAAAAGATTCTTGAAAACTTCACTACTGGCGAATTCATACGGATATACATATACTCTTCTCATATGAAAATAACATACGAACATAATAATCCAATCGCCGTCGACATTATATATTTAGTGCCTTTTTGTTAAAATTACGGAAGATTAATAAAGTACAATGTTAACGAAGTAGAACTATTACATGCTTAACTATTACATCACATAGTCGCAAAGTTCCGACACTTTGATGTTTCTTTTGCACAAATTTGAAACGAACACACACATCGCCTACACGTTCGTTACCACACAATCGACATATACTTATCAAGTATATAAGCATATAAATGAAGCAAAACCAAAAACTTTGGATAATACGCCGCCTGCATTGTCGCAAGTCGAGCAATCATTAATGTTCCAATATATGTTTCATGCGCATATCGCGAACAATCGCTTTGTATCGTCCCGAATAAAGTTCACTGCGAATTTTACCGAAATGAAGTTGGCATTATAAGCTGTTGCAGAATCGCAGATGGATCGCGCAGCCCGCAGCACGCGAAACACACGATGATTCAAATATTATGGTGTATATTAATAACCTCACCACTGCAATCCAAGAGTTTCCTTGAAGAAACAACAAACGGCGGCGCACAATCTTCACACTTCTTCGACACAATCGTAATATATTAAGTATACACACAGCATATATCAGACGCCTTTTTTCAGAATTTTTCTTTTTTTCTATTTCTCCCTACTCTTCTTGTTTCTTTTGTCTTATTCCAGCCTCGAAAGAATTTTCCGAGCTTCTTGAATCATTTTTAGGATTTCTCTTCTTTCTTCATCCGGATTCCCGATCTAATACGACGCTAGTACGCCGGGCGGTGTCGGCACGACTACCGTGTGTTGCGGGACGACGGGAGGCGCAGGTGGGGCCAACGGGTGTCCGACCAGGACTGCCGCAGCCGCCGGTATCGGCAGAACGCCGGTTTGCGGTATCACCGACGGTGTGCTAACCTGTGTCGGCGGTCCTTCGGCCGCGTGTTTGCGCAAGTGTCGCAGCATATTGCCCTTCTCGACGAAGGTCTTGCCGCAGTCCGGGCAACTATGCGGCCGCTCGTCCGAGTGCGAGCGCCGGTGCGAGACCAAGTGTCCTTTGCACATGAAATCTTTGGGACACAGATCGCAGCGGAACGGCCTCTCGGCGTTGCTGCCCTTGTTGTGGGAGCGCATATGGAAGAGAAGATTGCCCTTCAGCGGGAAACTCTTGCCACATTCTGTGCACACAAATGGACGTTCACCGGTATGGCAACGCATATGATTCACGAGATGCTCCTGCAATGGAAAATTAGAAGATGTAGATAAGAATATCGCTCATATTGCTATGTAAATAGAGATCCGATTAAATCTTTAGCTCTGCATATATGTTAAAATTAAAAGAAGTATAAAAAATAGATACAAGAGTTTATTTAAATTCTCAAATAAAATTTTTTATTAATTTATCATTTATAATGATGTATTTTTGCACAATATATTATTTTCTTGTACCAATTGATAAAGAATGGATTAATACAAGGAGTAAATATTTTTCACATTTCGTAGCTAAAGGATTAATTGAAATTTCGTTATTTAAATGTTATATAGAGAAATTGGAGTCATATTTTACGTTTCCAACAAGTATTACAAAATAGAATTATTTAATCGTTTGAGAAATTGCCAATATTTTGAATTTACTTTTTAATTAAATATTTCGACACATAAAAATTATATCGACGTAAAGATGACACGAGGTCGACGTACCTTTCTTGTGAATGGTTTGGAGCACACGTTGCAACAGTGTGAAGAATCTCCGGTATGTTGACGGAGATGATTATTTAGATGTTCTTTCCTAGTGAACGTCCTCTGGCAGAACTCACACCTATGTGGAGATTCGCCAGTGTGGATGCGCACATGATTCGTCAAATGCTCCTTACGAGTAAATGACTTGGAGCAGAAGTGGCATCGGTGTGGCGATTCGCCTGTATGTTGACGCACGTGATTGGTCAAATGTTCCTTCCGCGTGAAGGATTTGGTGCAATACTGGCACTTGTGCGGTGACTCACCCGTGTGCTGCCTGACGTGGTTCACCAGGTGATCCTTCCGCGTAAATGCTTTCGGACAGTATGAACAGCGGAAGGGCGTCTCCCCTGTACATATTTTACAAGCGAATTCGCAACGTTTGAGATAAAAAAAATAGGAAACGTCTTCGTCATTCAGAACTCAGTGGAGTTATCCTGCACAAGGCGAGTTTTGCCTGACGCAACGCATAGAGAAGGCATAATATCGAATGGAATAAATCCCGATGTACTTTTTCTTTCTATCCAAAAATTAAGTTTGCGTATTTAAAATACGTACTTTGTATTAAAGCTGACGTCGAATTAAAACATGTAGGAAATTCTATACAGAAGAATTGTGTCAGTTGGCTCCAATCTCTTTTTACAGGGTGCAATACGTTATTAACAGTCTTTAATAGTTAGTATCAACAGATACTAAATTAATTTAATTTTTTAGGATTTTTGTCTAATATTACAAAAAATTATTGTTGATTATTTAGCGTCATTCGGAGAATATCGTCCGCATGCGTGAAAAATCCTGCGCTACAGACATATTATTCGATATTGCCGTATCCGTACGTTACATCAAAGGAAAGTCAGCTTGTACAGCAATAGACTATAGTATTTTGAAATTATATATATATAAGTATACATACATATATACATGTATATATATACATATATATTTTTTTTTAACTTTGTATATAGCAGATACTGAAATACTAGTACACTACTATTACTTTAAGCATGAAACTTTCTATTTCACGATTATGAAGCAAGTAAATATTGATTTCTTTCTCGAGAATCTCGTATCTAATCTATCACACTACTCTGTATCAGCGTTGAAACTAAAACTGAGACTTGTGCCATTAATGACAAGATGAAGTTATAGGAGCAATATAATTATTTACAAGTCTCCGATATGTGAAATACAAAATTTGACTGACAATTGTATTAGAGGATGCAAACGACAACACTTATAAATTCGAGGAATTTTTGTGTGGAACGCTGTTAATAAAAGGTATGGTATGGTATGAGAGCGGTGTATTAGGCAGAACAGCAGCAAATGTTCTTGGGAATTCAATGATGATGGGAGATTTTTTAATTTTATTTTTTTGCGATGATCAGATCGAGTTAGATGCGCGATGGTGTAAACATTAAGAGACATACGATGAGAGCGACTGAATGAGAGTGAACTTGTGATGAAACTTTAGGATGACCCCGTCTAAATCAAATCTCATGCAAATGTCTGATCAGCTAAATGCGTCACACACACATATACAGGGTGTTTCAATTCTAGCGGATCAATCATTAAGTGCTAGAGTCTCTTAAATAAAGACAGACTTTGATATTGAAATATGCAAATATAATCTGAATTATGATCGATTGAAAATAAAAAGTTTATCGCGATATTAATTTTAAAAAGTCAAATAAATAAAATCTTATTCTTTGTTCAATTTGAAATAGAGTTGCAACGTAACGTTTTCATGTTCCAGAATTCTCATGTTATTATTACGTAGTGATCATTAACATGCAGAAATATTTACGTTAAAGAAAAATCAATTCTCTATCTGTCAATCTGTAAAGCATCTGTATATGTAAAGCCAGTAGAAGTGAAATAGCCCCGTATGTAAGCCAGATGTGTGAAACCGGAAGCGTATGGAGAGGCGAGCGCCCCGACTCGTGTTCGATCGCATCACTTGAACGTGACGCAACGCACGAGGTGACTCTCGCAGTCTCTAATCGATCTCTTAACTCTAAAAAAAAAAGGAGAAAAAAAAAGAAAAAAAAAAAGATGATTTCTCTCTTCTTCTCTTTCAATATATATGTACATAAAATAGATCACGATAATACAACTACTCTTAATAGAGATAACGATTATATCGGTTGCCCGTGAAGTGAACATCTGCCAACCGCTCTCACCTGTGTGTTGGCGGATGTGGTTAACAAGGTGTTCCTTTCTGGTGAACGATTTGGAGCAGAAGCCGCATCGGTGTGGAGACTCACCCGTGTGCTGGCGAACGTGGTTCAGGAGATGCTCCTTTCGCGTGAATGTCTTCGAGCAGAAGTCGCAGCGGTGCGGCGTCTCGCCCGTGTGCCACATTATGTGGTTCGTGAAGTGCTCCTTCCTCGTAAACGACTTACCTGTATAGCGGCAGCGGAGAAACAGAAAGAAAAACCCGAAAACAGGCACATTTCATTAGATTGCAATTGTCATATAAGATAGATAAATGCGTATGATAAACGTGGGTATATATAAAATATAAACCGATGGGACGATTTCAAATACAGATATTAGACATTTATAGAATCATGATCGTGTCATTATCGAATCGTTAGTGGTCATTATATATAGTTTATGCGAAAATTAACATTGCGAGACGTCTTCCTCCTTTTTACGAATACATAAGCATTAAAAAGCCACACCTTTCAATTTTTTAAATTGATTAAATTATAATCACAAGTATAAAATTACAAGTGACGTATGGAAAAAGACTATCAACCGCTTATCAAGCGTTGATCTAATTCCAATTTGTCAATAGTAATTAACTCGGCAAAAATTTTCCAAATTTTGCATAATTTTCTTATTAAATATACATATATAGAAGTTTTTTTTTTAATATGAAGCTGCAAAAAAAATTGATAGAATTTGTATTACATTTCCATTTTCCATTTCCAAAAATTACATTAGATGAAGTCAACGCGCGCTTGTATATATACACGTGTCACGTGACATGTATAGATTGACGCGCATGCTTGCAACCCTTCGAGTAAAAATACAAAATTTCGAATTTTCCCACTTTGTGTGGCAGACGCGACTTTTACATTTATTCGTACTTTTCGCGATCGCGTAACGCAAATATTACCGAAAATATAATTATCGTGCCGTCTAATTTCGCTTATTAACACGTAGCTGACGATTTGCAACAAAATCTCAATTTCGAGAGTGCATTTTGTAGCGAAATATCGAATCCATTTTATAATCTCTCGAGCGACGTGCAAACGAAATCGATGAATTTCGCTGCAGCGCCGACGATTTAACGGGCATTTGCAGCAGCTATGATTAAATTGCTGATGACGAAACCACCCCGCGAGTATTAAAACAAGATGGCATTGTTAATGACGCGATAAAATTAAGATTATTCCACTGGACTCGAAGAGTCCGAGGCCTTCCACAGCAAAGATCAGCATCCTCGGACCCTGATCAAAAGCAAGCGCGAAGAAAGCAGTCTACGTCGCGGAATTAATTTCGACGTATCGCCGATAAAATGGCAAAACGTGAATATATCAAGGACCTAGAAGACGACGCGTATATAATAAGCAAGCATAGCGAGCTAGCAGAGGGCTAAGGCGAAAGAACGTTATACGAACCGCTTAAATTTACGAAATAGCAAGTCATGCCATCACAGTTCACGGCCAAATGTTGGGTGAGAAATAAAGGGCCCCCTTATAGAGAGAAGCCGGCCGGCGGCTGCAGGCTCGCGCGATTTTCGAGGACTGAAGAAGGAAGAAAGAGGTTCCCCGTCGTCGTTGTCGAATGGGGGAGGGCAAGCGCACCGACACGATCGCACAATTCTCTAAGGTTAGAGGGGCGGCCCCCCTCGCCTCCGCGAAGGAATGCGCGCGACCCGCGTCCCGCGAACCGGTAGGGGCGAGGGTGGACGGACGGACGGAGGGAGGGGAGGAGAGGGGCGGGCGGCGGCTACTCGCGATGCGCGATCAATTCTCGCGAATTTTATTTCACCGCGCCATGTATATAAACCGGCCGCGACTTGCGTACAGCGCGTTCGACGTAACTCCGCGTCGCGTCAATTTCGCGCACGAAGACCCCCCGAGAGACAGATACTCGTGTCAAATCCCATCGATCTCGCGCGCCTACGCGACAGCGTCGACCTTTTTTTTTTTTCTTCCATTTTACACTCTCGGTTTATAATCTCCGAAATTCGCTCACGTTTCAGAGATGCAGAATCCTCCCGACAATTCTAGAGTCTTTATCGAAAGCGTTCAGCTCATCTTTATTTATAATTCCTATTGAAATGGTTGTTTTCATAAATAAAGATTTATGTCTACGAATCTCTTGATTCTTTAGATATTTTTATTCAAAATTTCAAGTTAAATTAAAGATTTTTTAAATGCAACTTTGAAACGAGTATATTTATGTATTCTTTTACGTTCTTTAGTCATACAAATCACAAAGAAAAAATAAAAAACCACTTCAATTTTGAATATTAATTTGAAAAACACACTGAAAAGAATCGAAAAGTTTTCATAACTATATTATTTAATTGTATAATATTCTTTTATTATCAAGATTGATAAAGACTTAAACAAAGATTGCATTGAAAACTCGCAAATTTACATATGCTCGCCATATTACGAATTGTTGAATATATACATGCAACATTATCAAAAAATAAATTTTTAACAAAATTTTACAATTTCCAATAAAATTCCATAAAAGTGTTCCCAATTTTTCAAAATAAAAAGTTTTTCGAATTTTTCTTAAATGGGAATAGATAACTTGTGTTTAAATATATATTTAAAGTTACATTAGACTTTTTCAACATAATATTAGATTTTAGTTGTTTTTTTTCTCATATCTTTGCACCAATTATAAAGACAAACTTTCAATAAAGATAAATTTATTCTTTTACAAGTTCATAAAATGAATAAAATTAATATTGAATCATAAATATATAAATATAAAAATTTAATTATTTATTCGCCTTCTTTTAGACTGTAAATATATTTGTCTACATTCTGTATCTCTCTGTAAACGGAATTATCTTTTTCTTACTTAATATTAAAGAAAAGATTCAAGCATTCAGTTTAGAGTAAATTGGCAAAAAATATATGCGGCAATAAAAGATAGCTCTACATATAAATACTTTAAAGCTTACAATGCGTTCTCTGAAAAATGTACACACTGTATCAATTCTCATATTAACGCAAATAAAATATTATCAACGTAAAATGCATTAAAAAGCGCATAAAACTGCATAAAAAGCATACTAAGAAATATATTTATTATATCAAAACTAAATTAGTTTTTAAAAATTATAAATGTAATTTTTAAAAATCAAGTTAGATTTTAAATTAAATGTATTTTTTATCTTAATGAAGTATTTAATCATATAGTACTATTTTTTTTATATAATTTTCAATGCATTAAAACAAATTTTATAACATCAAAATTTATAATTGCTAATTTTAAAATTTAATATTAATATTTTACAATTAGCAAAAATGTAGATAAATAAATATCATTAAGACTTTTATATGTATATTGAGAAACACAACTTTCAAAAGTTTTAATAAAATTGAAACTAATTTCTATTTTTTAGTATTAATTTCTAGGGTTAATTTAAGAGTATAGATCTCACTGATAAGTAAGTAAAAATTGTATGTAAATGAATCATGTACAATTAAATATCTTACTTACCTTATTAAACGCTTCAAATTTCGTTAAATTTGCATTTTTTGAATCTTTCCCCGCCCTTGTGATAAAATTATTTAATAAAATATTTAATATTTTATACGAGTATACCGATAATGACCGATAATGACCGATTATTACTATATACTCTTTATATTACTATATACTCTATATAATTTGTCAAAGAATAATTTAACCAATTTTATGTTATAAATCGCTGTCATAGGCGAATATCTTACTCTTATGAAAAATGAAAATTAAAGTGATTGACAAATTTAAACAACTAAAAGCAAAAACAGGCCAATACGAGCTAATAAACATAGAGAATCATGCAATGATACATTTGCCAATAGTATTGAAAATGACGAAACAATTTTTACTCGGCTTCTCTTCAACTAAAATACAAATATGATGATTATAAATGACACTTATATTTCGATTGCATAAGATTAAGAAAATAAAGGATATATGTCATTTCGTCATTTTCAACACAAATGAGATTTGAGTGTATCATCGTACAGACATCTATGCTATGTGGCTTTATATATTGGCTTGTTTACCTTTAGATATTTGCTAAATTTCTCTTCTATTTACAAAAATTGAGCACGCGAAAAATTTATATAAAAAAAAAGCAATTGTATGTGAATTTAAAGTAAGTCTCTGGAATCGTCCCATTAAACCGTAATCGTTTAGCTTCGATATAGATTTTAAAAATATAGTCTCTTTTCTCATCCTGAGAATTATTTTCCAAACAAAAGTTGTCACTTGCGTTTTTTTGAAATTTCACGCAGAAAGATATAAAAAATAGAATTGCATCACTCACCGCATATTTCACAACGGAACGGCGTGTCATTCGTGTGCGAGCGCATGTGATTAGCAAGATGCTCTTTACGTGTATACTTCTTGCCGCAGGCTTGGCAATGATGAGGGGTTTCTCCTGTATGCCACATAACATGGTTCATAAAGTGTTCTTTGCGAGTAAAGCTCTTCTTGCAAATATCACATCGATGCGGAGTTTCACCAGTGTGTTTGCGAACGTGATTTACCATGTGTTCTTTTCGGGTAAATGTCTTCGAACAATATTGGCATCTGCAACACAATCATGTCAATAGTTTCCTTCTTATTCTTATTCTGTTGATGCTATTCTTGTAACATCAAATAATTAAAATTTTTGAAAATAAAAAACAATTTTTAATAAAAAATTTGTAATCGTTTAATAATATATATAATTATCCAAAAATTTTATTAAACACAATGTTTGCCATTTTATATTTATCCACCAGTTTTAATTATCCTTTGATTTCTAAAAGATTATACGTGACTTACCTGTATGGTGTCTCGCCGGTGTGACATCTCGTATGGTTGTCCAAATGCTCTTTGCGCGCAAAACTCTTACCACAGACTGTACAATTGTAAGGTTTGTCAGTGGCGTGTCTCTTCATATGACGTTCTAGCGAAGGTGCATTCGCAAAAACGTGAAAGCAAACTGTGCAAGTGAACATGGAGCCACCCAAATGACACTTGCCGTGACGTGTCAAATCATTTGCGTTCGAGAACGCTTTACCGCATACCTGAAATTGTCAATCGAGTTTATTATATTGACTTATAAACCATTTTGAATAAATCGCTACTACATGCGTAAAAGATTCACCGCGCTGTACCTGACACGTAAATGGTTTCCTTTCGGTATGATATCTGCGATGCACGATGAGCTGATAACGAAATTGAAAGATCTTTCCGCATATCTCGCAAGCGTGACTGCCAACCGACACGGGTGACGCGCTTGGACCAGGAGTCGCCTCGCCGTCACTCGATTTTATGTCAAATTTGTTTAGTGGTACCTGTTGTACGATTGGAGTACCATTCTGTATCGTGGTAACTGTCTGCGTAGGAACAGTATTACCCACTAGAGTCGTTCCAGCCGCAATTTCGCTTTGTAGCTTCCCAAAGACTTCGTGATAAGCTAGGAGTTGGTTAATATCTTCAACGTTCACCTATCGAGTAAAAGAAAATAATTGATTGACTTGCAAACTTTCAATGTACAACTTTTAGATGTGACTGTTTACACGTTGCATTTCGCACCTTGTACATATTTTGTACCATTTCGACGCCGAGAGTTTTCGCCAAATCCTGCTCGTTTCCCGCGCTGATTTTCACAACCGATCCGTCCGCCGTTCTCACATCCATCATGTGTCCTCCTGGCTTCAAGTCAGGGACTTGGAATCTGCAAACAACAACATTGTTATCTATCTCAACATTAACGATTAAAAATAAAGTATCTTTGTGTACATACTGAGTCATATTCAGCTGCCGCAATTCCTTTTCTTTCTCGGGTTTCTCAGAATTGTTCTGACTTCCTCCTTCGGTAGTGGAATTCCCGCTGATGTTGACCCCGATCTGCGACTGCTGCTGCATCAAGCTCTGTTGAAGATCTTGCGGTGGTTGTAATTGCAGATCGCATTGAACTTGACAGTGAACCTGATTGTCGCTGCAGCGCTCGGTGGTGCAGCTACCGCCCTCGTCCTTGACTTTGTTGTCGTCTCGCTGAGCGCTTTGGTTGTGTCCTGTCGGTCCGTTGTTCTGGGCGTTCTGATGATTTGGCATCTGATGATGGGATTGTTGCTGCTGCGACGCCTGTGCTTGCTGCTGTTGCTGCTGCTGGTGCAGCTGCTGCTGTGCTTGTGCCTGCATTTGTTGTTGCATTTGTGCGTGCGCAGCCTGCAGGTGACTAACGCTCGTCGGTATATGCGCGCCGTCTAAATTAAGGCCGGGAAGAGATACAGGAATCTAGCAAAAACAAAATACAAGCAAAATGTATTATTATTATTAAATATATTTTTGCCATTAATAAAGAAACAAAAGCTTTAAACGAATAGCTTATTTACAGGATTGTACGAGCTTTCATTGATATTCGAGCAATTTCCGATGATTGTAAAAATGTATCAAATAGTTGACGAATCTAATCTGTGCATACACAAGATTGTGCAGCATAACAAGAGTGATGACTGATATTTAGAGAATAGTTTTTATACACAGAGTGGCGAAACACAAGATAAAATTCTTTGCAAAATTACAGCTGTGATTCAAATATTAAACACAAGTTCCAAAATATTTAAGCATTTATGAAATATAATTTTTGTTAAATTTCGTTGTTTGCGGCTGTCATTGCTACATATGCCGCCTACTCACACGCATTTCCGTAAAAGAGTGCGCGTAAAAGACTGCTGCAAAAGCATAAATCTATGTAATTGCTGCTCGAATCCGAGTAAGCCGCATCCAAATTTTGAAGTTGTGTCAACACAAAACACGTGCTACTACACAATAACAAACCTGCGGATTCGATTGCAGAGAACTGTGGTGGCTGCTGCTGCTAACCGATGGCTGATGATGATGATGCGCGGCTGTAGATTGTTGTTGATGATGCGAGCTGGAAGTCAACGCCATTTCCTGATTCAGTGAAGAGGCTGACTCTTTGGAGGATGACGCCTCCCCACCGCCACCACTCCTATGCGAGGAGTTGTGGTGGGAATGATAGACCGAGACCTGAGGTAGCGTTCCAGGAAGCAATCCGTGAAGATTGAGGACCCAATACTTAGCTACCGAGGAGGCTAACGCTACGGCAGTACCTACACGCAGGTCCGCGGATGAATGGGGGGTACTCCCTACATTGCCAAGACTCGCGGTCGCAGTAGCCAAACCACCTGGGTATGATGGACGACCACTTTGACCCGCATTTATATCCTACCGATATACATTCAGACATTTGTACAACATTGATAGGGCATGCAGCGGCATGCACCAGGCTGAAGACCAATCGACAAATGCGCCACTTTTCATACTTTTCATGTGCATCGAATGATTCCACGGATATATATCGAAGATTATCCGTTATAAGAGAGTATTTATACTATCCAAGACATAGTAGTCGGTGTTTCTGTGTTGTACATTGTACCGTATACATGTACTGTGCGTGTACATTGAGAAGAAAACGCTCTATCATACATCTGTCAAGCACCATACAAACCGATCATGAATGGATACTCTGTTTTCAAGCTTGCCTAAGTATATAATATATATGCAACCTGTTAGAAACCTTGATACATAAAGATATTATATATACTATGGAGATAAGCAAAGTGTTAGAGTTACAAGAGTAGAGAAATCCAAGCATAAGCCATCTTGTATGTTGTATACAATATGCTACAAGCATTTCTAACCTACGAAAACTACAAATCACAATCTAAGTGATATAAAAATGCAAAGTAAAAATATATAACAACAAAACTTGATATAAGTAAAATAATTGTAGAATATAAATATATAAATTAAACGTTGCACGCTGAATCAATTACTATTAAACGATACATATCACGTGAAGCTATATTTAAATCATTGAAAATTCTCAAATTATAAATCTAATTTCTCAGACGTAAGGCACAATTTGTTAAAGCAGACTGAAAGTGACACAATCCATGAATTAAAACGAGGCTCATTATACAAATGTCTTAAATATTACTATCTAACATCAGCACAGTGCATCTGTGTAATCGTCATTTGCGCATTTGTAGTTTGGTGTATAGCCTGTTTCAATCGGAAAGTACCTCACCTCTTGTTGTGCCTGCGTAGTCGCTGGCAATGCATGCTGCTCACTATTCATCTTCGTTCTCACTGAAGGATATTAATTAAACGTGTCTGACAAACTTCATTTTTCATCCTGTAAAATGCATTATGTAAAATTAATCTTTGCACAGTTATATGTCAAAAGATGCTGACCCATCGATAAATGGGTTGTGACAAATTAGTGCGTAAGCATTCGCGTAAGAATATTATTCGAGATGTAAGTAAAGAAAACAATCGAACACTATCGTACAGTCGTACACGCGCTAATTGAATAACGTAACGCGCGACATATTGAATCCGTTGACGAATTCTTTTATCGTACAATATCGATTCGCGACGCGTATCAATACCGTACATTACGTTATCTCGAATCTTTCCCCATTTGCGGTTTTCATCACTCGAGTGTCCGAAGGAGCAAAGTTTCGCGGACGGAATTCTACGCAGTCGCGATCAAGGACCGATCGGGAATCAGCGAAATGTGCTATCGTTCGCTTAACCTCGAAAAGTCTGCCGTGCCACGAAAGCGACGGAGAGCACAAGTCGTGTGCGTAATCGCGTACGCATAAACAATCGCGTCAGGCTAGCGAGTGAGCGAGCGAGCGAGCGAGCGAAGGTCGCGAGAAAGAGAGAGAGAGAGAGGGGGGGGGGGAGCGCTCTCGTTCGTGACGAAACTGATGACGATACGCGATGACGAGCGAGAAAAAAAATCTCGCGGATATATACCTCGATATACGATTATTATATATTAACCTCGCGGGCCTCTTTTTCTCGGCGGGCTTTCCGGGAAAGGGTGAGTCATCCTCGCGATATGGACGCGACGCGACAAAGGTCCGTCGTCCCTTTCGGTCGCGATTAAAATCAAGCGAAATATATATATATATATATATATATATACATATATGTGTATATTTGAAATTATTATATAGTTGGTCGAAAGAGAAAGCGAGCAATGGAGCAGATGTATAAAAAAAAAAAAAAAGAAAAAAATATAGAAAGCGCGAAACTTGAAACGAACGGGATCTCTTAATGGCGCGACCAGCCGAGAACAGCCAACAGCGCGTATCCAACGAGTAGCAACAGCGTCGTCGTCGTCGTCGAGGACTACGACGGACGCCCGGGTATCCTCGGCGGACACCCGTCGTCGGGCATCGTCTCTCAGTACCGTCATCGTCGCTCTGGTTCGTTCGCTCGCTCGCTCGCTCCTTCGTTCGCGGCGAGAGGCGAGAGCAACGAGACAAGAGACAAGGGGACAAGGGGCTCGACAAGATGGACGTGCTACGCGGATTCGGGGCGAGGGGGATATGGACGCGCGGTGCGGCGCGGAGCCGCGCGCCGCGACGCAACGCGACTCTACTCGGACTTTTCGCGGCTCGAGGGAGGAATAATAGGAAAAAACCAGTTGAAACTCACGTGGTGCGCGGTGCCGTCGGCGGTTCTCGCATCTCGTTCTCCGTCTCGGCTCCGAGGCCGCCTCCTCCTCGCCTCCTTTGCCACACACACACATATACGGACAGACGCAACGGGGGAGACGCGCGGCGCGCGCTCGTCACTCGTCGCGACACGGTGAGCGCGCGGGGTGGAGGGGGGGGATATCTCCTCTCCCTCTCTTTCTCTCTCTCTCTCTCTCTCTTTCGACACCGCCGCGCCGTGCTCCTTTGGCCGCCTCCCGTCGTCTCACCTCGCCATGAACGCCCACAAACAAATCGCCGATAATGGCCACGCGCGCTCGTCCACCGTCTCCTCGACAGCTGCAACGGGCAGCCCGACCGAGTCGCAATGCGGGACGGCCGTTTTCGATCGCGACGGACGCCGAGTCACGCGGGATTTTCACGACAACGTCGGCCGCGGAGCCGCTACGTGCTCGCAGTTAACAGAAAATGCGACGACTGTCATGGCGGCCCCTCGCCCACCCCGCAGGAACTTACGCGCGCGCGGGGCGCCGCCGAGTCGACGTTCGCGACATCACCTTCTCCCCCGATTTTTTCGAGCCCAACGACCCGGCGATAGCGAAAAATTAATTATTCGCCCTGTCTCGCGCCGAAATATCGCTCCAGTCCTTCGCATTCGTTTAGGTAAATGCATCGATTAGCTCTTCTCGCTATCGTTGAAGCTGCGCGCGCAGCCATCGATCGCGCGCGCGTTTCGCCCACTTCCGCTGGCGGGAAAACCGCCCGATTACGAACCCGCGTAGTCCCATTACTTGGAAACAAAAGCCTATTTTAATAGTCACGCTACTTAACATGGCACAATTTGATTGATCAATCGGAACAAATAAATTTTTTGTTTCTTCTGTCTTGTGACCAAACGTAAAGGCGTGAGCGCAGATTATAGACATAACATCTAAAGGAAACAACCAATCAAAGTTCTTCTTTTTTATCCCCAGGACAGAAATGAAGAACTCTGATTGGTTGATTCGTTACACGTTATGCAAAAGTTTGTGCATCCGCTTTTAACTTCTGTGTACCCATATTGACAGATATTGCTCGTCTATATATTTTATATGTCTATGGTTATCGTGTGGTGATATCGCGTATTTTGACAATTCGGAGAAACGCGCGAGTTTGATACAATGCTTGAAAAATGAGAGAGAGAAGAAAATGTATAATTCACCCTGGTCGAGTTTATAACTGAATGACTGTAAAGGTGCCTTTTCATGCTGACGCTCGACGCTCATTTTTAGCGTCAAAAGACGTCACGTGACCAAAAATAAAGATACCAATTCGTCAATTTTGGTCACGTGACGTCTTTTGCCGCTAAAAATGAGCGTTGAGCGTCAGCATGAAAAGGCACCTTTACGGCAGAAATTACATATTTTGTACACGGTACTTTTACACGGTAATTTTATTCATTAGATATAAATTTTATATCAAATTTGTTTTAGAAACACAAGGATGATAAAATGCTTGTTTTGAACAATTATTGCTATAAATTATATTACTATATATATATAATTCTGTAGATTAATGACATACGTTTATTTTATACTATTTTGCATCCTATATATTTTTCTTTAAATTTTTTAACTTATTAAATATAATGCATGATATGAAAAAATAAGTGATTTAACATGAACTTTGCAATAATCTGAAAATAGTAAATTACAGAAAATCAATACATTATTTGTAAAATTCCACTAATATCAATATATAATGCATTTATATTTCGATTCCTAACATCACTCATCAACACACACACCATGCATAAATAATCGTTGAAAAATATATTTTCTTAAAAGGAAGAAAAAAGCACAAGAAGGTAGTAAAACTGAGAAAAATTTGATTTACAGAAATATATATTTTATATATATATGTATATATATAGACATACACATAAATATACTTGATACCTTCCTATATTTATTACTAAAATAATGTAATCAATATTTACAATCAATTTGTACAAGTGGCCAGTTTGACCATATATGTATATATATATATATATTTATGAATGATACTCAAATGTATCCGTGGTGTATGCATACTTATGTATGCGTTCTTATAAATAAAATTGCGGCTGTGTAAAATTCATTTTTTTCTCCACTTTGCTATTAAGTTTACATTGCCATGATAACGCGCGAGGAATATAACTGTCTTGAAATTCAGTATATATAATGTGAGTATTGTATAGCATGTATTTCTGCAAATGCAGTAATCAGTTTCACTCTCGATGAAACTTCATTGATAATTACGTATACAAATATTTGCATAATTATAAAATTGTCCCAAAAACAAATTAGAGTTAAATAAGTATATATTAGGCGAGATACAAACAAAAATAAACATAAAAGTCATAAAGGTGCGCTTTGATACTTGCGATGTGAAGAAACAGAAAGTTGACTAGTATACGATATAATATACAATGATCGTTATTAGACATGTACAATGCAAAGGAGTTAAATAAAGATCAATATTTAATATAAGATATATATATAAGAGTTTCACAATTTTTTGGTATCATTGTGATTTTTTTCTATTGCACACATTGTACGCGGATATGTTTAAATCCAAGGCGTTGTTCACAAAATGACACAATGTTTAGGATATAGATACAGTTTCATAAAAATTGAACAAAATTTGTTCAAAATGTATCATTGATGTTTTAACATTTCGCGCTAGATCGTCCTAAAAAAAGACAATAAAGAATTCGATTTTATATACATCCTATTGATTAATTTTTACATTGAATAATGACAATTGATTAATTTTTGCCTGATTAATTAAGTGAATATATTTTATATTTTTGGCAATGTTTGTCAGTATTTTAACGCTAATCAATATTAATTTATTATAAATATTTTTCCCAGTGCCTTATTCGTATATATAATTATGTTTTAACATAAATAAATAGACCTCTCGCAATCAAAGTGTTAAATTGTTAAGAAATATTGCTTGCGACAAATTCCACATACTTTAAATAATCAGAGGCTATCGTGTTGCTATGATTAAAACTCGAATAAAACATTGACAAATATGAAACATCAAAATTATCGAAAAACATTGTTAACAAGACCAATTGTCTAAAATACTTTGGCGATACGCGCAAGCAACCTTAATCTCTCTTTTTTTAAGTCTTATGTTTAGGGATATGTTATCAGTCGATATTACAATTCCGTGGTGATCTCGTCCTGCGGCCGAAAGCCAAGAATCGTAAAGTCATCGATGAGATAGTCGCGAGTAGGCGACCAATCCGTTAGGATGGTGTAATTGGCCGCTTCCACAGGACTGCCCTGAAACTTCCATTGGGGATTTAGGTCGCGGTCTAGGCCGTCGTTCGTCTCGCGCTCGTCGCGCAATGCACGAACGTTGTTAGTCTCCGAAGACAACGTGTCGCCGTTATAGCTGCGACTGAACGCGGAAATTGTCTGGAGTTCTTGAAGGTGCGAGTCACTCGTCATCCTCGTTCCTCCGCGCTTCTGATTGCTCCCGTAGACCAGGGGCGTCATCTGGCCGATCGTCGAGCCATTCGGACTGAGCTTCTCGCCGTTATAAGCGCTGTTCTGCCCTAGACTCGAGCCGAGCGGACTGCTGTCCTTCGCATAACCGAGGCTCGAGCTCGCTGGACTAATACTCGACTTGTCACTCGCTTGAAACGTCGCGAGCGGCACATTCGCTTGGAATGTTGTGAGATTGCTGTGAGTGCTTCTAGGTTCATATATGGGTTGACGAGACGGTGGTTGCGATGACGCCGTGACTGGTTGCGCCGATAGCGACGATGTTATTTGCACGGGGTTGCTCGTCGGCTGCTGGAGAAATGTCACGAGCTGAGCCACCTTAAAGTTGTTAGAAAAAAAAATGTAAATGTACGAAACGGAAATATATTCGCGGATATTGCTTGTGCATGTAAAAGAAAACAATTTACTCGCTCGGATCGCTGTTTAAAGGGAAGGAGACTTTACATGAGTAATTATCGCCTAATGTATGCTTTTTGCGTACAGCTGGGTATATATGTGACTCACCGAAGTGCTTTAGGGACTGGCGTGAAAAAGAATTGAAAGTGTAAGATAACATCGATAGCACTCGTTTGTCGTTTTTATTCGACGTATAGAAATATTCGTGCGAAAATAAGGATCTTACTTCTGGGGAACTGTGCCTCTTGTATCTTTTCAACAGCCGTTCTGCCCATGAAAACAGTCGTTGCCAATCGTCGGGCGGAAGTGGAATCTCGTCGTCTCTTCTATTCACGAGGACCAGTATCCTCGCCAGGTCACGTAACACTGGTCTGTAATAAGTCAATAATAGATCAATAAGAATGCACACAAGAACATATCACGCGCGCATGTGTATGCAATTTTTTTATTAAAAAATATTAAATAAAAATAATTTTTGGTTGAAAAAAATTTTTTAAATATACTTTTTTTAAAATATATAATTCGTATTTTATTAAATTAATTCAATATATTTATAATAATATATACTTCAATATATATTTTATAGTCAGTAACGTCAGAGCTTTTCAGAAAACATGTTTAGTCTCTCTCGAATATTTTATTTAAAAAATGTTGATGAAGTATTTGGACTGCTTTCCCGTTTTTATACCTGTACGCTTGGATTCCAACGGCACCGTCTCCGTTATTTCCCGAATAGTACAACTCCCTGACTTGTCTTCTAGTGTCGTTGAGCATCGCGAGGAAGGTATGAGCCTCTCCACGGAGTGTCGCCAGATGTTTCAGAAATTCTCTTCTCTCCGCGCTGAAATGTGCAAATAAAAGTATTTAAGCGTGAATCTCTGCGGCGCGAATGACACCGGACGAGCATAGTAAAATGAAGATGAACCTGTCTTCGAACTGCTGCGCCAGTTTGGCCGCCTTCTTCTTACGCCGGTGCACGACTATCGCGCCGCAGACGATGATGAAGATGCAGATGGTCGCGCCGGAAACCACCCCTACTAAAATCGCAACCTGACTACCGGTGAGGCCAAACATGTAGCCAGTCTCCCGACAGATGCGGCCCATATACTCGTCTCGGGTGGACCAGTCGGCGACGAAACCCGGTGGGCAGGTATGCACGCAGGTACCTTGATGTAGTAGCACGGCGCATCTGGCGCAAGTTCCGTCCCTGCATCTCCTGCATCCTGTCTCGGACTCGACGCATTCTGTCGCGACTGAAAAATTCAAACATTGTTAAAAATTCACAATTTTAATTTATTATCCGCGTCAAACTCTATAGAGTTAATATTTTCAAACATTTGCATCTTAATCCTTAGATACCCGCACAAGCGTGCCATATCTCAATATTATTATTGTTTTACAATTAAAACTTTTTTAAGAAAATTGAAAGAAACATTTTTATATCATTATAGAGTTTTCTTATAATATATTATATTGTATACATTGCAGTTATTTTTTATTGTCGATTTAAGATAGAAATAAAATAGTTATGAGAGAAATTATGAAAGTTGTAATCTTCCTAAAGGATCGCGCAAAGTTCTAACATAATAATTAAAAGCAACTTCATCCTTTCAGAAATTCAAACACGTAATTGAAATTCCGTGTGCGTCGAATCCACTTAAGGAAATTTATTGTAAAATATATATTTGAGTAAAATGAAAAAAATATAATTTAAAAATAGAGAAAGTTTAAAAAAATATCAATATTTTGCAAAGAATAGGTATTGCAAAAGTTGTATCGCATTTTTGAAAGGCTGAAATTTGAAGATTAAAAATAAAAAATGGCAGACATGAGTCTGCTTTTATTAAACTTTTCAGTTCTTGTTGATGTTAACGTCAAACTTAGATCGGAAACTTTACGTTTATAAACCTGGGAGTTCTATTCTCTAAGAGTCGCTCCCGACAGAAGTCTGCAGTGTAAGTTGATGATAGTGACTTTTAATGTAACTTGTAAGCAAACTTTCATCTGGAAGCGATTCTTATTAGTATAAAAATTTTCGAGCGTAGCCTTCAAGGAAAGGTCACTGTACTCGTGTAACTTTAACCTAAATGAACCTGAAACTCTCTTTCGCGATAGGTCATCGCCGGACGGAAAAGTTTCGTGTCGTGTAGCGGTCGTCGACGAGTCTAACATTCTCGTTTGCGAGTCTGTTACTGCTGTTGGTATATATGTATATATGTATGTACATACACCATGTGTAAGACACAGACACAGAAAACGGTAAAATGTGAGCGGTGTAGCAACTATTCGTTTGGCAAGTGTGCTTTACACTGTCATTTCCTATCTCTTCTACGTGTGACCTTGCTATTTCAAACGCTGTAACACCTTCTCACGTTTCTGTAAGTATATGTTGCATTTATGCTCTGCAAGTGTAAGGTAAATTAAATATAGAAGCTGTCTCAGACCAGCGAGTCCTTTTTCATCTATGAATTCTTTGATCGGTTTGGAGTTGATCTTCAATTTTCAGTCTTAAAGTAACAAGTCTATATTGATTGATATTCGAATTAAAACTTTGCAAGAATATCATTGTACATTATTCGAACAACTGCGGAAATCATGATTAATGTAATAATATACAGCGATCTAAGATCGCTAAAGATTGAAATATTTCACGTGGAGACCAGGACTTTTTGTAAAAAGTAAGTTGCTTTATCTAGAGTCTAGAGAGTGCAGCTAGATACTGATACTCGCGCGTATTATGTGTGTCAAGCATTTGGGCCACTGCTTCGGGGCAACGGATCGTTAACCGCGGTAAGAATTCGATTCACACATTGCTTACCTCGTTCCTGCGGTATTTCGCGTCGCAGGATTACATACATTATTTTACATTGCTCTCTTTATTGCATTTCTCGCTTGATACTCTGGAAGTTTTGCCGAGCACCGCGCGTTTGCATAGTAAACCTTAGACTTATCTTTCGAATATTCTTACGCTATTGCATTTACGTTATTTTTTTGCGAAAAAAAATATTTACAGCATCCTTTCTTTTAACATTATTAATGTACATATTTTGTTAACATGTCCTCTCACATCTATTTTCCTGTCAATTATCCCTCATTCTGCTAACGTATATATTTTCTTCCCTCTCTCTCGCCTTTCTTCCTAGTTAGATACATCTCTTTTTCCCTGCTCTCGATCAGATATACATCACGCGGGGTCATCACGCAATAGAGCTGAACGGACGCGCACGAGAAAATTGAAAGATCCGAGGGGCTGCCTTTGGTCCATTAGTACGTGTATGAGGAATGCGGTTGCTAGTTTCTCGATTATGTGGGTCTATAAACGCGCTCTTTCTCTCTTTCTCTCTCTGTGCACTTTGAAGCGACACAGTCGGTCACATACATTCTCCAAGTTGAGAACACTAGGTCGGGCCCAACGCGCGAGTTCCCTTCTCCAAGTGTTGTTCTATGTGAACCCCGGGGTCGCCTATTTATTTTACCATCGACATCCTTCGATTCGACTAGGAAACTTCTGCGAAAAACAGAGGAAATGGGACGCGCGCGATTCCTCCTTCGAGATTTCAACTTTCTACGGTTTTTTCAGTCCACGACAAATAGTTGAGCTCTTGCAAAATATATGCAATTTATTCGAGAAGTGTATTTAGAGAGCGATAAAGAATGCTTCGTGCGATCATATTATCGAAAGTTATATTTTATATTGAATGACTATATTATTATTCGAGATAATAATGATTGATTTCTATCTCTCGCATTATCGATAATTTAATTATTATTTAATGGAGAGTTTTGCATATCTAAAATGAAGCGTAGTTTTCAAAGTATACTAGGAAATATATGGCAAAGAGGAAAAAATTGAATGGTTACATTAGGTACTCGAGATACAAACAGGTAAACATATCGGAAGATGAACGTAAAATTACAGCTTTAATAATAGGAATATAACATGTGCGTATAATATTGTATCATGAAAATTAATATACTTTCTTATTGCAATTTCAGATTTCATAATTCATCGCGTTATTCATATCCTCGTGTGATTTTTTGACCTCCATTGATAAACAACTTTTCATGATGTTCATCTGCGCATCAGGTAACTTAGTAGATTCACCGAGTTGAGTTTTAATTAGATAATTAAAGGTCGAGGAGAAGTCATACACACACATATATCGCTTCTACATACGGTCTGCTCGATCAAATTGGCGCGTAGAATTTTCCATCATTCTCCTGATTATTTTTCTATATCGTTTTATTAATAATAGTTTATTTTGATATTTTTCAGACAAACTTGTAGAGTTTAATATCTGAAATTTTATTAAAATATTAGACTGTTATTAATTTCGCAAATGTGTGACAAACATCATCTTAATAAAGAAACCTGGACGTTTGTAGTCATACAACAGCGAGTACCGACAAGCTCTCTCTGTCTTTTTCTGTCTTCCTCTCTCTTTCTCTCTCATTTTCGTTATTAACTAATGTATTTAAGTAGTCTACTGCTGACGCTTCTACTAAATAACTGGAATATCTACAGCAATCCTACGTGTTACCTCGAAATATACGTAATTATGTATGCCGACTTTATCTCGCAGCATAATTTAACTTACTTTCTATGTAACTGAGACATAAATCATTCCTATTTTTAAAACGTGCAATTTGTTTCATATAAATTAATAGAAAAAAATGTAAAAAATATACAACATTACAATAATTTATTACGTACATCAAGATTAAAATAATATATACCAATGCTACGTTATGATTTATCATATAGCGTGGATAAAAAGTTCAAGTCTTTGCGAGTTAATTCAATAGTTTTCAAAAATTAAAAATATATAAAAAAATATTACGCTAGTAAGCTAAGTGAATTAAATCGTGCCATTTCTCATCAACTTTGTTCTTTTCAATTTTGTCTCTTCATGTTTTCTCGTGTTTTCTATAATACTAACCCACATTCACACAGGCCACAGTAGAGACAAACTTTCGTCATGCTCGTGCACGATTCACGAAAGCGCTTGCGGAATTTAACGACTGCTATAAAACGTCCTCTCTGAATTATTCGAGTTACTTACGGATTCGTGCAAGGCCACGCGATGATAAATCCTGAGCACAGAGGCGAGAATCTTTTTAAGCACACTAGGCTCTCGTATGTCAATCGCGCCCGTATGCATCTCGGTATATCGACGAGAGTACAGTTACTCCAGCAGGTATGATAAAGAGAAAGAGAGAAAGAGCCGGAGAGATGGGATGAAGTATCTCGCAAGTAGGTGCGAATCTGACCGAATAGTTTCCAACATTTTTTTACGTCCACCTCTCGAGAGTCTACGATTCGATTCTTTCTTATATTGGAGTAATTATAAGTAATTATTATAAATATACGGTATTCCTTCCCCTTCTTCTTCTTTCTCTCGTTTTGTCTTCCTTCTTCATTACCAACGTCCGCAAAATCTCAAAACCTCAATATCAAGTTGCTTCCCACGTTGGTATTCTTCACGAGGTCATTAATAGTAGCTTATTAATTATCCTGGTAATATAAGATTAAATTTCCTCTATATAGGGTTGTTGCTCGCTTGTCTCGAATATTAGATACTAATATATAAGAATACTAGAATGTTTTTCCATTATTTAAGATAATGTTTACGATCTAACGAAATGAAAGACTTACGTTTTATTAATTAATTATTATTATTAAGAGATATGACTATAATGATAAAAGTTTTTGCAAATCAAAATGTGTTGACAAAAATCGAAAGAACAGAGAATAATAAATGGCCAAAAAATATATAGAATACAAATTATATTTTTGTATAAAGAAATTGATTTCAATTGATAAGATTTATAAAAAAGTTACGTGTGTTTCATATTGGATACTCTGCACTTTTGCAATTTTGAAATAAAATACATGCAATAATAAATATCTGGACATGACCGGATAAGCACCTAATCTGCATACTGCACTTTCTATTCATGAACTCATTACATAATAAAGCGCGGTATTATCCAGTAATCGTGAGAGTGCCTTAAGTAATAATACCGGGATATCTATTTTGTAATTATGTAATTGCTGATTATTACTGAATACTGATGAAAAATTGCTGAAAATTGGCGTTACTTGTCCAAGGCATTTTTTCTCATCACGTACCCACAAAGATCGAAGAGAATCGCGCCTATTATATTGCAGCTATATTGCCGCATGTGTATTAGCAGACATCAAATATTTTATGCCTGCAGTAATCTCTGATAAAAAGTCTCATTAAAGGTAAAGTGCGCTTGAAACGTTCAATAACGAGCACAGATTGCAGTACGCGTAAAAAGAGACGTACAAAATTTGACTCGCCATCTATCATCATGGAGAAATAAAAAATGAATACAACGTACATTAAAAATTATATTATATATATATATATATATAATAAATATAATATTAATGTATTGAAACATTCAAGAGTTGAGTGTTGGATATATAATTTTAAAATATATTTAGCTCTCTTTTATAAGAAACTTATATAGTTAGAAAGGAAAGCGCTACTGAAAGACCTTCTCGAGATAAATGCATGAAAACAAGAAGACGCTGCAGCTTCCGCGAGAAAGACTTTAGCGAGGGCTATGTTATTACAAATTCCGGCGATATATTTCGCGGATCGTTGGAAACTATTTACGTTCCAGCGGTCGGACGGGACCAAAGTGATCGCGGTGCTTCGTGCCTGCGTCGGATTAAGGCACATCCACTTGACTATGAGGAAGTACAATTACTAGTCAGGTGAAACTTCTCTCTTTCTATCTCTTTCTCTCTCGACTAAAGTGCAACATAGGTTGCACTGTTGCTATCGCTGGCCATTGGTGCAGCCACTTTATAATACCTAGCAGTGATTTACGTCAGAGTTTCTCAACCTATGTCGCTTCTCTCGCAAATGACGACGACATACGTTGATTAAGACTTTCAAGCAATTTCCCTGAACCACTTACTCTAATGCAAGATAAATGACAGAAATGAGATAGAATCGTGAGAATCATAAAAAGAGATGTAAGGACAAAAATTAAAATTTTGAGAAACTGAAAGGTCGCATCGTTCAACTCTGTTTTTATAAAAAAATTTCAGGAAACTAAAAATTATTTACAAATATTATGCTCAAAATTTTTTATGATAATGCTGAAAGAGGAAAACATTTGAGAAAAGTTTTTCTAAACAAAACTTTTTTCTGTTTAAAAATTACATGCTAAAGTTATGCATACAGAACATACTGTCATACAACAGAGATAGACATTTATACAATTACGATTAAATCCAGATATATATATTTCACGAGCTTATTTGTTTCTCTCATATTCTCTTACTTTCTGGACAGCGCCGTAAATGTTAACTCAGCACGGTTAGCTAATAAACACACGCTTATGTGATTTTAATTTTTCGTTTACGACGAAAGCACGCAGTGTATTATATAAAACTTGAAACTAGACAAATCCACTTGTCTATAAACGTGCACTATTAATAATCCCATATTTGTAACCTGACGCGAGCGATTCAATCTTTTAATATTTTTCACTGTCACAAGCAAAACGAATATATTATACGACACGAATGGATGATTTACAAACAACCTGTATAAAAATACTCGCTAGCTAATCTCTTTTCAAATCAATACTTTTCAAATATGGTACCAAATTTGTGTTAATTAAAAATAGTCAATTATCTAGAGATCTCAGATGTGCGTCAACTACATATGAAGTATCAAATGTTGCTTTCCAAGAATATAATATAATTTTATTGCAAAATTTTATTACAACATGCGACATAACGTTTTACAGTATAGAAGAAGTATAAAGGCAATTTATGATCCTCGTACAATAATTAAATTATTCATAGAGTGCACCCAAAGTTCCAAACATCCCTTTCAACTATAGCTTCTTCGATATCGATTTTCAAAGTATATTTCCTTTTTCTTTACCAAAGATATATATATATATATATATTAAAAATATAATCATAATTTACTGTAATTTATTTCAATTTTTAAAGTTATATATTTTTCTAGTTAAAGTCTAAAATTAAAATTTTATTAAAATCTATGAAATTAATTGAAGAATATGATTCCGTAAAATTTCAGTTTACAAAATGTTTTTTATTTTTATTCGTTAATTATTCAAAAAACTTTTTTAATGCCTCCACATTAAAAAGAAATTAATTTTTAATTCAGCAAAAATGTATATACCTGGTATTTAATTAAGCTGTTGTCAACTCTTTATGTGCAGGCAGCAATAAAATTCTTTAAAGTAAAAAATTTCTTATGTTGTAGATTATTTATAAAAAAAAACTTGTCCCTTTTATTTTTAAACTTTTCAGATTTATATATATTTTCAAGCTATTTCATCAAGTTCTCCGTATATATCTAACGGACAATCTGCAAATGTAAATGCATTCTTCGATCGCGTCCACTCGTTTTCAGATACATTCACCTCCTGCTCGATATTCGATTGGCCGACACACTTTCGCGGCACCGACTGACAATGAGCACCGCTGCAAGGCCGCCGAAAGGCCGATAATTTACGGATGCGACGACTCTATTATCGCAAAAGTAAAACGCACCAGTTAAATATCGATATCGCTCTGTAACTCTAAGCGAGCAAGGATGCGTCGCGCATCCAGGTAAAGAGAAAAACCCAATGTGTCTTCCGAAACTTTTCTTCACTAAATATAAATACGTAATTGGACGATAAAAATTCACTCGAAGATGAAATTAATTTGATTTGAAATTAGGATTCCTATACGTATGCATGCACATACATATATACATATGTATATGTATATTATATGTATAATAAGTAAATTTAATCTTAAATAAATATAATTTGAAATAAATTTAAGATAGAAAAAAATTAATGTAATAAAATCAAATTTATAAGATAGAAATTTATTAAGAAAAAAATATATTGAAAGATAATTTCAGTGATATATAAAATCAGTGATATATATAAAAAATATATTAAAAGACAATATATAAAAATTAATTGTATTGATATATAAAAATTTATTAAAATTAAAAAAAATTAATTGTGAAAAAATTAAGAGGATTAAATACAAAAGGAGATGAAGAAATGATTTACTTTAAGGCTCCTGGGTGCTCACCGCGGCCATATTGGATTGTGACGTCAGAGGCGAGAAAGCACACGCTGAAAATTCTTAGATGCCATTTTTTAATGAAAAGATATTTCGATTAAACAGCACTTCAGATGGCTTTAGCACACTCTTAAAAACCCCCGAAAACTATCCTTTTCCCTTTATATCAATCAACATCTGTAAAATGATCGAGATGTCAGACTTTGACATGCGGAATGACTGCGCATGTGCAAATACCAGACGAACTGGGCTTCATAATATTACATTTTACAGCTGTTGATTGATTATAAAGGGGAAAGGATAGTTTTCGGGGGTTTTTAAGAGTGTGCTAAAGCCATCTGAAGTGCTGTTTCATCGAAATATTTTTTTATTTTGAAATGGCATCTAAGAAATTTTAGCGTGTGTTTTCTCGCCTCTGACGTCACGATTTCGACATGGTCGGAAAGGAGCCAGGAGCCTTAATAGAAGAGGAGAGATTATTAAATATGGAGAAATATAAGAGGAAGTTAAGAGCGAAATAAAAAAAGAGATGCATAAAAGGATCATATATTGTCATAATAGACGTTAAACGAATATAGTTCTTGGGTCGCATCCTCGTGTCCTTTTGGCACTTGTACCCGTTTGAAATTTGTTAAGGCGTTCAATTAGCGCGAGGCAACGACTCGCTGTGAAATTAACAAGCCACAATTGGCAGACCAAACGGATGGTGGACAGATGCTCCAGCCTCCCGCACGTGCATGTGCATCCATACGTGTGCAATATAACACGCAAACTGCTGCTTTTCCATGTTTAGTTAGTACAAGCGCGAAATTATCGAGCGTGTATAGATTTCTTTCTCTCTTTCCTTTCTAAAATAACCAATTAATTATATACATACGCTCGTGAATCGCAAATGTTTATTTGATATAATAACGGTGCAATTAACAACACATATATTTAAAATCCGTTTCAAATAAAATATTAATGTATTTTGTTTTATAATATATGATATATATATATATTTTTGTAAAGCAACTTTTTCAACTTACTGTTTTCTTCTACAATTAATGAAAATGGATCATTATCTATTATATCGACTATCATATTGACTTAATATAACATATTCATTTACACTTATATTAAAAAAAAAAAAAAAAAACAGATTTGCTACTATTTCGTCTCTATAATAAAATTTGAATATATCTTCTGTCATACAAGTAGCGTTAATGAATTCATGCATTGCGCACAGTAATTAAATTCCAGAGAAACGGGGGTGTTAAATTTCCTTTCGAATTTAACGAAATTGGGCGAAATGTCAAAACGATTGCATTCAGATGATGTTACGCGTGGTAATTTCAGAAGGCCGTATAACGAAAGTCTATTAGAAATGTTAAGTCTTTATGCGACGACCTGAGAAGCGGGCGCTCATCGTTCAGATCACAGAGAATCTCACACGTACGATGCGCGTGAAAGCGTAGCAAAATTAATTTTCCACGAACAAATGCGATTATCGCGCATAGCCATCGCGCACGGTGACTTCGCGACTCTCCTGCTAACGATAAGTTATAAAAACACATGTCGGAATTGTCATTCTCATGGCAATACGTATATCAATACCATTCATACGTGCTTACATATATCGCTGATTAAAAGATCATAATAGCTAAAAATATCTCTATGATGGCATAGCTTTACAGCTTTCTCGTCTGCAGAATCATTTATATCGGAAGACTACGCATCCGACATTGAGAATAAAATGTGAGATTCTTTAAAAAGTTTTATTGTTAGATAGTATTTTTTATAGTCTTCATAATTGTAAATCAAAGCATTATTTTCTAGATATTAAATATGTATATCATATTCTGATACGTGTAACATCAAAAATTACAAAACTATACGAAAAAGAGAATATAATATCCGATTAATAATCAAATATTTTCGCTAAAAGAATAATTTTGAATTCGTCAGAAATACGCTTTCTCAAATTATCTACGATTACATATATTTCAGAGAAAGATTTCAATATGCTTATAAATTTTTTTATACACAATCTTCTTTTTTTATCTTTTTTAGATAACTTTTCAGATCTGTTATTACGTCCTGAATCTGCGACTAAATTCGTCCTAAAAATTCGTTCAATTTGTGTATTTTCAACGCATTGAAAATTGTTTTAGTTGTGAATGTATTGATTTAATTATCGAATGTGTCTAATGGTCTAATGTGAATCGTATTAATTAATCTGGACATCAAACTTTGTTTTCCGATACTCTAATCTCACTAATGTCTAATATTCTATAATTCGCAAAAGCGATGGGTAAACGAGAAAGTACAAGTGAATACTCTGCCTCGTGCAGTCGACCCACGAAATTGCGAAACTTAATTTCGCGGTTTCGCATCTCCCAAGAAACACTTCGAGTAAATTCACAGCCGACGAGACACTAATTATTCCTGTTACGTCTGGTTATTATGGCTCATTTATGTAACTTTAGTTTTGTGGACCGAGCGGTATATTTGAAAGATTGCGTCTCGCAATTATAAAATACAATATTTCGACATCTGAGATATGTATAACAGGAAAATATGTAATGTTTTAGTGAGAAAACATTATATGAAATCAAATTATATCTTTTTCTTCAAGTTGAATTTTTTTTATTTGTTTTTGAAGGCTCTTGAAAATATATACATCAAAATGTAAGATGAGAGACAAAATAAAAATATTTCTATGTGTACAAATATTTTTCTTTCAGATAGTTTTGGTACACATAATTATAATGCAATAAACAAAATTCACGACAGCGCCTTAAAACACAATAAAATGAATCCATAGGGTATCGCATCCAGTTGTAATGAATACTCGATGAAAAATAAATTTCAGTTTGCCAGTAATAAGCAATTATAAATGCAAAATTACCTACAACACGCAACATACACGTTGCTCGATGTGATGCTCGTTTGAATCGCAAAGCACGTACATACATATATACATATGTATATTAATCATTGAAAATTTCATGATATACATTTATCAGTTTTAATCTTTTCACGATATATAAAAAGAAATCGAACGAAGATTTTTAATCATTGTTCTAATAAAACGTAAATACTTATCAATTGTATTTTTTTTCTTTTAAAGATATTTTATAGATGTACAATTAAAAATAGTAATCTGTTAGTAATAATGACTTTTATTTATTTATTTACTTTTTTTGAAAATTATTTAAAGATACCAATTTTTGTCATATCTTCGCTTATATACCTATAATGCATTGAATGAATATAAAATTAAGTTCTGGTGACTAAGATTAATAAATTCAAAACTACTCAATGTATAAATTAAAAATCTGATTTATCCTTCAGGTGATATTTATTCGCTTATTTTTGCAATCGATTCAAAATAAGAAGATTATTTCTTAAAATGCGCGTGCAGATGACTGATTGAACAATTTAATAATCTAGAACGACAGTGCAACTAGATTTGGCTACTTGAAACTCTTTTAAACGCTTCTTCTTTGCAATACGTACTCGTTTTCGTACCAGCGGATCATGCATATCGTGCGCCTAATCATCACATTGAATCGAGTATGCATTTAATAATATACTCTCGCATCTTTCTCTCTTCTAATATATGTATATTTTTTATTTCGTAAAGTTATTGCAACGAAGCGCGAAATGTTTGTTGCATGCTAATGCATGCGAGACTAATTAAGCTTCGGGAAAGTGTGCGGCCACAATGTCGAAATGCATAATTCCAAATTAAATTCGCGATCGTTATCGCGATGTTATATAGGGAGAAGATCGGGGGGGGGGACACATCCGGTCTGGCGATTTGCATATTATTCAAACTCGTTCCTGAAGCGCGACTTATGGATTGTCCGGCAAGTTTCTTGCCAAGTGTCAGAAGTGGGTCGACGCGTAATTGAAATAGATGAGAGAAGGCTAATTGCTGCAAAGAGTGCAACGGGTCCGCCCGTCATTTCCGAATACAAAGAGACCATTCGTGGGCATATACCTATCGTGGAATAGTCTCTAATTTGATCAAGCGGTCCTCAAGACTGATAAAAAGGATGACACATAATGCGATTCCATTCATCCGGATTATTGAATATCTGAAATCGATTTTCTCTCAAATTTAGCTTCAGACATTTGTAACATTTTAATGTCGAGAAGAATTTTAAGTACATACGATGTATTCTATTTACAATTATATTACAATAAACTAAGAATATAAAATATTTTCGCTATATAATATATTAAAAAGTTGAAAGAAAAATTAAATATAAAAAATCGACACAAAAATATAATATTTGCATAAGTATCACATTTCTCATTTGAACAAATTGTACTTTTTTTTTTATTTCAAGATATATAGTCTCGCTCGTTGCAAAAATAAAACGTAAAACGTAATAAATAAAGTATTTTGATAAAACAATTTTTCTTAAATACTTTCTATAATCTTTATTAAAAAATCTTGATAATTTACTATGATCACTATATTACATTTCAATTCATGTTCTCCATAAATAAACACTCGATATACCGAAAGGGTCAACGCGCGTCGCGTATGTTGTGCTATCGCTCGAGTTGTGTCCGCGGCGTTCCTACAAACGAGTAACTGTACTTCGCGATTCACTCCTCCGCGCGCGAGCGAACGAGGCCCAACAGACGTAGGCATATATACGAGCGGAGAAGAGAGAGAATCGATTATTACGTCACTTGGTCGATGCCTCTATCGCGATGGGCCCAACACGCGCGCGGGCCCGTTATATACGGTTATTATTCATCGCCAGATGATGCGTATTCGAGTATCTTTCGTTAACGTTTTCAAGTACTTGTATATTTATTTTTATATACTTGGATATATGTATCAGGTATTATTGCAATTATTTGCGTATTATTCTAATGAAGTAAACACCTACTAATGATTGAGTATTACATAAGATTCTTTGATAAAAATATACGTGTTTTCATCATAAATCTTGATTTTTTATTGTTGCAATCAATTTTTGAAAGAAATTCAGAAATTATAACATTTTTCTCTTTGATTTTAATTTCGGATATATATATATGTTATTACAAAAATAATTTATATAAGTGTTATGTCAAGAAAGAGTTGTATGAATATAGGAATAATGAATAATGTGCATATATGGCACAAGAAAAAAATTTTCGTCGAGAAAACTAGGAAAATATAATTTTCTAGTTTTTAATTTTTTTCTACATTTAAATAAAATTATAAAAATAACTTTTTATTTTTAGATTATTTATTTATTTTTTTTTTCAATCGCATATATATTTTATTTTTTTCCCCTCGGAAATTATCTGTAAATCATTGATATATAAAACCGGAATTTTATATACAATATTCCAACACTTTCTACAGCGAGTGTGTATTTTGTTTAAAAATTAAGTGTCTTTTATACATTTATTCACCACACGCTGTGAAACGTTACCGAACACTGAATGCGAACGAAATACGCGCGAAAGAAGGAACGGTATCGACCAGCGCGGCGATTGGTTAATGATCGGTGGAAAGGAGAAACCCTCGGAGAGGGACCTCACGCGATGAACGTGGCACGCACCCTCGCACCCCTCGTGCTTTATCGATCGTATCGCGGAAGCGCAGGTGACCATTGTTGTTGTTGGATCGGCGAATTCGAGGACGCAGATGCGGCGCACGCCGACCAACGCAACGTAAGTACATCGTGTGCAATGATTTGCAAATAATTTCCGAAAAGGAGTAAAAATAATATATATACATATATGCGATTGAAAAAAATTTAAGAATCTCAAAATGAAAAGTTATTTTTACAATTTCATTTAAATGTAGGAAATATTAAAGATTAAAAATTAAAAGAATGTACTTTCCCAGCTTTCTCGATGTTAAATTTTTTTATCGTATCATTATTTATTATTTTTATGTTGCATTCTTATATAATAACTCTTTCTTGATTGACACAAAATTTATACTATAAAATATTTTTATAACATCAATTAAAATCAATGCGCTCGTTGGAAAAAGTTTCGATTTAAGTCAAATATCATTAAAGTCGAAATAAAAAAAATCATGTCTTTTCTTTTTATATTAACTAGTAATGCGGAAAAAACAATTCCGCGAAGCCAATCCCCTCATAAAGTAACTAATACGTTCTGTTGTGAATTGTCGCCAGGTGGAAAAAAAAGGTGGAAAAAAAAAGCTGTTGTCACTCTAATATTTTCATATGCCGAAAACCCGAGCTCGCTAGGATTTTCCTGAGCCGAGAACGAGCTGTTTTAAAAATACGAAGAAGAAATTATGAAAAACATAAGAGGGGATTAATAATATATATCGTCATTTTGCAACTTTCAATTCGGCGTAAAAGGAGATTGAGTAGCTCGCGCGCGAAAAGAGGGAAGAGCGAAAACAACTCTTCGGATTACGAACGCGGTGCGGTTAAACGAGATTTATTCCCGGAGCTGACGATTCCGGGGTCGTGATGGCGGGGAATCGGCAGCTAATGACGAGAACCGCAAGAGACACGAGGCAATGATACGATGCGGTGTCGTAGAGAAGACGGGACTGAAATTCAACTATGCGGTCACGTCATGGACACGTGTGTATATGTGTGTATTTATGCGTCTTTAAAATCAGCTTTTACCTCAAATCAATTCCGAGTTTGTTTCTACTGAAACCGGAATAACACATCAGATTTACTATACATATATTCATCGTACGCACATTCCTTTCCACTCCGTTCGGCTCGAAATTATGAAATAATAATTGCATTTTTTTTCTCAGTTTTAGCTCTTTCCTCGTAATGTTAATATCACAACGTTATTGTGAATAATAAAAATTAATAATACATTTCTTTTTGCTCATTCAACCGTCAGATAAGCGAGACAAACTAAATAGCTGAATGAAAGAACGTATTGTTTCGCGCTTTTTTTTTACGAGAGATTGCAGTGAAAAACTTTAATCGCGCGTGTGCAAGATAGCGGAAAAAGCATCAACAAAGACCGACGAGTCGAGCAAGGAGACGACAAGAAGGATGCAGATGTTACACTACATGCGTTAGCAGAACCGAGGCGGAAGTGGATCGGATAGGGAGCTCGTACGCACCTTCCGGCTCGTAAAAAAAAACGCGCGTTTAGCCAAGAAATGTACGTTTTCTTTCTGTTTTCGAACGGATTTGGCGAACGAAAGAACAGCGCATTCCCCATAAAAATGCATATATGAGAATGTGAGAATGTGTTTAAAGAACGCATTTGCATCTCGCATATAGTGATACTTAAAAAGTCATATGTTTGATACTTAGGTTCAAGATATAATATGAAAAAGTTACGAATCACGTTTTCTTACGATTAGATCAATCTTTCGCATCTTATTCACCGCAGATAATTAAACAAATGTATTATCTTGTTCTGGAAATTCAATTTGTTTCATTTTTGTTCTATTCATCAAGCAAGGGAGAATAGAAAATTCGGAAGAAAATATTGATCATACTTAATAAAGATAAAGCTTCGTGTAAAAAGTGTGAAATTTTCGTCAATTAAACTCTTATAAAATGAGAAAAATGTTTCGTGATATTTGATTGTCATTCATCGAGACTTTGACTATCATCAATTTTCAATAAATAAATAAAGAAATAATAAAATATGAAAAATATATATATACATATTTGTAATACATTGCACAATGTTGAATCCATTTGGTTAATCAATAAAATATTAATAAATAAAGTATTAAATTATACAAAAAAGTTAATTTAATTTTTTATTCTGTTATTTTTATTATGTTATTTAATTTTTTAAATAAATATAATTTTGGCTAGTTGGGTCGACTTTACTTCGTTCCTATTTTAAAAAAGTTAATATTTAAAATAAAATCACAAAGAACGGAACATAAATCACCTTTGCACTACAAAAGAAAAAAATTGTTCTTCTCGAATGAGAAAAGATAATTTAAAAAACTATTGAAAGGATATATTTTTAGAGATAAGTACAGCTACTGGAAAGATTTATAGCGGTTACTCGTTGTACTCATTAAAGAAAGTGTTTATTGTATAGGTACAGATTTTCAAAAACATTTTCAAGAACAAATGTATTTGGATCTAAATCATCGTAATTGTTCATACTTGAATGCGAATGTAGTATCGTTCGCGCAATAAAAATATCGTAAAAGTCGTTCGAATGGTCCAACGATCGTAAAGTCGATTTAAAGATGGAAAATTGTTGGCGTGTGTCTTTACGAGGAACAATGTGGCTAAGAATCGGTCGACTGCATTTTATTAACCCCTTACTACCCAAAATTCTGAAGAAAACTATTGCATAAATTATGATTATAGACGTAAAGCACTCGAGCTATTTTAGGCGAAGTTGTGTGAAAAATAAATTTTGAAGAATATATAAATAAAATTGAACTAAGAATTTCTTTTAAAATAGAGTTCTATAAAATAATATAATATATATTATTATCTGAAATAAAATGGTAAAAATTTTTGAATTTTTGAAAATTTAAGTCTTGTCTCGTACATTGAAAAAAAAATTTGTTAACTTGACTGAACCTTTCAACTAAATTATTATTTTGTTAACTGAATATATATTAGCATTTAAGTCAAATATACATTTTGTTAGATTTAATATGTTATATTTAATTTAAATATTTCTATATGTTCAATTAACAAAATAATATTTAGTTGAAAGGTTTAGTCAAGTTAAATTTCTTTTCAGTATACATTAACGAGATTCGATCATGACAAGGGCAAAATGACTTGCTTTAACAGAAACTTTAATGAGTTCAATTAATATCTGTCGGTTGTCCCACAACTCATTGTCACAACATCGTAAAGTTCGAAAGAAGAATCGAAATTATTGAAATGTCTCTTGCGAAAGGAGATTATTGGAGAGAATGAGAATTATCACGCACTCCAATTATCCCGAACATCATTACGAATTGTAATACAAATACCTATTCACATTTTTTATGTTAGATTTTATTCCTTGGTGATGAACACTTTTTTATCTTCTGGGAAAATACGTGAAAACTTTTATGGCTCACTCTATACACGCTTATTGTTTAGAAGTATATAATATACTAAGAATTGCTGCCATATTGTAAAATAAAAAAAAAAGTTTCAAGACATCTCCGTTAGAGAAGAGACATCACAGCGGTGCTGTGTGTCGACTTTGCTGATTCGATTTTTATCAGCGAGAGGAGAGAATATAAACGTCAGCAACGCGGACGTCAGACTCCGAGCGTTGCACAGGGAAACAGATGGATTGCGCTAGATTCGTAGAAGAAAACGGTACTTTAGAAAATCAAATGGGTGCTCTTCCTTCTGAAAGAAAGAGAGAAAGAGAGACTATCGCGTATATACACCATATATACCTTGCCTCCGTCCACGGAACCGTCACCTGACCGGTATATACCGGTCAAAAAAGTCTAGATTCCCGCTTACCACGGTTCTCGGAGATCGAGTAAGGTTCGAGATAAGAGGATCTCTCACGAGCAAGAACGTTCCGTTAACCTTTCCAGCCGACACTTATACAGAATGTTTTTGCTTCGACTAGTGACTCGTAAACAAATTAAGAGATAAAGAGGGTAACTCTATAGTCTAATTTTTGCAGGCAAGATTATATTAATGTTATTATTTACTGATTTTTATCTATATTATCTGTTTTGTCGATTCGCACACCTCTTATTTTATCTTAATTAATCTTTTCCGAGAATAAATGTTGGGAAACGATTAACGAGAGGATCTCGTTTAATGTCGACGTAAAAAATTGGACTTAAATACATGTGATGTGTATATACGGATTTTTAAGATATTGATAAATATTTCGTATAAATATTTTATTATATAATAATAACAATAAATATTTAATTAATAAAAAAATAATTATTATTTTACTCGAGAAATATAATAATTATGTAATCTTTTTTCAGATTAGTAATTAAATAATTTTCCGAATCAGAAAAAAAGATTATTCTCAAAGACAAAATAATGAAGAGACGATGCGCGATGGAAGTCATCGCGTAATCATGAACTCGCGAGGGTCTCTTCTTCGTTTCAAGGACCAAGAAGTGCACAATTCACGCATTTGCCTCTCGTCGCGCATCGTCTCTTCATATACAAGAAATATCCTTATAAAAGCACGTTGCGCGAATAATTCGCTTCGCACGTAACGCATGCGAAACGATGTAACTGATAGAGGAGCGGCGGTCGTACGATCGCGTTAATTACGAAAACTCCGGGGTAATTTTCTCATCTGCGCGATAATGGTTAAGCGGCATTGGCCATCGTCGTCGGTTCGCATTGGGCGAGCTCACAGGATGCTGCCGCTCATCATCGCCGTTGACGACGACGCCACGTCGGTGACGCGTGTCCGCGTGTCGCATGCGGATCCCGGACATGGTGGCCCCGGTCGAGAGAGAGAGAAGGAGAGATGGAGAGCAATTTCGCGACACACGGAGAAAATGAGCGGTGCTCGCGGTGGTAGAGTAATGTAATAGTATATGCAGAAAAGCATATATCCGCGCGCGAATCTCGCGCGCGCCCAGAGGAAGGAAGAGGTCGAGGATTGCGAAATTGCGTTCGTGGCAGTCGGAACGGTATCGTAACAATGAACCGGAAGACTGGAGAGGAGCGTATTCCGCGGCGAAATGTCGCACGATTAAAGCCTATTTTACAAGTAATTTGTTATTCGCCGCGGTTCATCCAAAACTGGCGTTTCCACATTTCATTACTCTTTAAACGGAAATATATGTATAATATATTATCGAGTTTTATCTGTTATTTTTAATCTTTTATATTTTAAATCTTGTGTGCTTTAAATTTTATACCGTGGTTTATTTTAAATTTATTTAACGTAAATACAATTAAATTTTTCATTTTAGAGGAAAAAATGTTATGTCGAAAATGGATTTTTATTGCTTCATGTATATCTTTCATTAGACACGTTTTTTGAATTTCTTGAAAAATTTGAGGAAAAATTTGAAAATAATATTCTTTCCAAGACGATTCATTCAAACGTGATAAGTCGAATTGTAAATATAATTCTCGAGAAAAAAGAGTAATGAGAAATTAGTTCATTAATATATTTTAAATTAATAGAGAAAGATTAAATTTCGTATTACATTAATTTGCAACGCGACAATATGTGTATAAATTAAAGCAGCGTGACGAAATTTATTACGAAAGGCACAATCTGAGATGTTAGATATTTGACCATTACAAATTTCTCAATTTGCCATTTATGTACTGAGCAATTTATTCGAGACTTGGACGAGACGTTTATCTTTTTAATAGACGACGGGGTGATCAAACTTTCACTATTCGGTGCGAAATGACTCGACATTATGACTTGCACCATGATATTTACATCGTTATCGTTCTAACCATAATATTGAAGCAATCTTTAATAAAATTGTACTGTTGCACGATTTATATGTATGTGTTTATACGCGGAATAGAATGTTAATTGATGCCTTGGAAAGAAAAATAAGGTGAAAACTGCAGCAAAGAAAATTTGCATTTATTGATGCAACAACAAGCCATAACAAGGATTAGAGGATAAATACAAAAAAAAGGTTTTTCTTTTTTTTCTCTCTCTTTCTCTTTCTCTCTAATATTTAACGATGCGTTGTAGATTGCGTTTATATATACAATGATTTATGATCAAATTATGACAAACAGAAAAATATAACAAAATGTCATTGCATAACAAAATTCTCATAAAATTATAATAACAGTTAACGTGAATTTATAAAGAGACGTTGAGAAAATAATGAGCTAAAAACAATATGATTGTTTCTTTTTTTTCTGAAATTTCACAAAAAGTGTAAAATATATAATATTTGTGTATATTTTTTATATGATTTGTATACATATATCATGTATTTATAAGCGTTACTTTTGCTCTTTGAATTTAGCTAATATAGATTACAATATCTTTATTCTATTCGATATTTTTTAATCGTATAAATGTTCATGTTTTATACATATATCAAAGGATTAATTTTTGCTCCTTAATAAATAAACCTTTAAACTCTTTATATTGTTATCAATAAAATCTTTATACAAAGAGAACATTCTTTAAAATAGAATTTTATATGAAACCGGTATAGTGTTTTGTGAAGCGTATACTATATTATTATTTATACGTGTTCCGAATGAATGTAGAATGAAATGAACTCAATATGTACAAACTGCGCATACATAGTAAGAAGATTATCCGAAGCGCGTGTATAGACTCATTTTCGACCCTCGAGTCGTGCACGAAAGGGTTAAATCTATTCAGCCCCAGCACATTCAGACTGAGAATTCATTTCGTAAATCGCTCCTTCCCTAATACGATTCCGCGGCGTTCGTGGTCAGTCTCGTGCACCGGTCAGGGTCGTCATCACGACGACGACGACGACGACGACGCGTTCTCCAAGTCGCGCAGCACAGTTTAAGAACGTGATCCAGCGAACGCGAAAACGTTTCTCGTCCTTTCACTTCCACAAACGAGACGGACACATCGACCTAATCGCGCTTCGATGGCTCCAGTGGCGTAAATTAATCGAGAATCCCCCCTCCCCTCCTCTAAACCTATTTAAACCACGTGCACGTGTCGAGATCCGTGATATTCGAATCAAATATTGAACATTTCATAGTACCTACGAATTTAGCCGAAAAAAGGTATCTCAATATATATATAAGAATTATATCAAAAACCGTATTGCAATCTTCAAAGGACTAATTCTTAAGTCTTTTAAATATACCTATGTATGCTGCATAGAATATATATTTAATTGGAATTAGAATTCCATATTTATAACTGTACATATATTCCTGATTTTATATATAAATTTATATTTTAATTAATATATATAAGCTTTTTATTAATAACAAAACGAAAAGGCTCTGATATACAAATACAGAAATTCAGGTGGGAAATAAACTAATAAGAGCCAGGCATAGAAAGTTTAGTCTAAAGAAAAGATCAAAATGTTAAGTTAAATAAAGAAGATCTTGAGATAAGTTGTTTGTTGCATCTGCTTTCTACGCCTAGTCCATTTTTTACCTCTGAAGCTTTTTATCGTTACGAGATATTGTTTACTTACTTTAAACTTTTTTAAAAAGATCTCGGTATTAAAAGAAACAACAAAGAGAAAACTCGCGCGTTTAACGAAGTACCAGATTAAAAGCCGTAGATTAAAAGATCTCACTGAATAATTATAGTCGGTTATCACGTCCCTAAGATGTGTAACTACGATAAAAGACGACGCGCGATTCCCTTTCTACAGCGTGTGGTACTCTACGGCCTCTACGCCATTGACACAAGCAGAAACGCGGGAGAAGCGAGCAACACTGCGAGAGGATTTCTGGTGCAATGCACCTGTGAACTCGCAGGAGAGAGCATTGTGCAACAATTAGCGGTCGAGGCGGCCGTGCCGACCACCGCGTTTCGGCTTCGTGTGCCTTTAGGAAGGAAGGGATACGGCATCCGTCACGCGCCAGGACACTACAGAGATAAATCGATCGGAAGCATACACACTTTTTAAAAATGTCCTGCACAAAAATATCCTTCTATCTCGAGAACACACGCCAGAATTTTAAACATCTTGTATTTAAATTATTGTATAATAATTATTTGTAATAAATAATTATATTTAATAATTTATATATTATTAAATATATATATATATATATATTTTTTGAAAGATATAAAAATTTATTATAATTAATTAAATATATATAATTAAATTTGATTGAAAAAAATTTCAATTGTTTTACTAAAATTACCTAAATATATACTTTAATTTTTTTATTTCTCAAATTAATTTTTTTCTATTATTTAAATTTATTAATTTCATTAATAATAAAACTTATTTTTGTTATACTGTTAATTAATATTCATACATTTTACACATTGCTATCGTTAAAAATCGATTATTTTGTTCACTTGCGCTTACTCCATTTTTCCGCAAATTTATAAGTATATTTGCACTAGAAATCTTTTCCTGCTTTCCATTTTCTTTTTTTTTTTTTGCATTTTTAAAAACATTTATATATTTTTTTGCGATTAACCGCAACATACTCGTGAAATTTAAAAGCGCGCAAGCTAAATATAATTCCAGAAATCATGAATTTCAAGACGGAACTAACAGATCCGGAGATGATTATTCCTCTTATCACGTTTTACGCGACATGAAATCGGCAAAGCGTACAAACACCGATAGTCTTCAAGAGAGATCCAACAGAGAATTGTTTCAGACACGCAGTCTCTTAATTTAGGAATGCGTAATTAAGCCGTACGAAGCAATTTAAACGCTTTAGAGAATAAAGCTGTCGCTTTGAATGTATTACACTAAATTAATAGTGAGAGAATAAAATACGAAAGAAACAAAACAATTAACTTTTGAATACAATAAAGTGTGTTTGAGCGAAATTTCAATTTACAATATTAATAAGATTTAGAAATATATTTTTTTGTAGCTTTCCTGATAAAAAAGTACTTTTGCTAAAAAACTTTTTTGTGAAAAACATTATATTAAATTTAATGTTATTAGTATAATTTAATTTAATTAAATTATATAAATTGACTTAATTAAAACTTGTTTTCCTCGATACTGTGCGCGAGATATTATATCAACATGTTCTATATATTGTGCAATTTTTTAATATTTATATAATTTTAAATGAGATCGAATAATTTTAAAAATTCGATATATCGTAAACCGCAAATTAGTGTTAAAGTTTGTTGTTGATGCAGCATAACAATTTTTATCTCCATGTATGTAATTTTAATTAATTTTTTAGCTATTTATACGTTCGAAATACCTTACTCCAAACATACCTTTCGTACCTTGCGCAATACTATGTAACGAATATTGCGCAATTTTTTAAAGAAAATTTATCGAACAAATATATATTATGCTATATTATATGTATATATATATGGAAAAAAAAGTATCATTAAATATATATTTAAAAAATGAAGCTAACAGTGCTCGGCATTCAATATAAATAACTAATTTTCTAATTTAATCTCATTCTTTAGGAAAAATCAAATTACGCATTAACGTAATTGTGCGCTAAATTCTCGCGAATTAAAAATCAGCAATTTCTTTTATGTGCACAGCATTGTTACAAGGTAACGCGCGTTATTCAATATCGCGTCGAGTATGTGTTGTATATATATGCAACCTTTACGTCAAACGTATATGTACATGTACGTGTTGCTTCGTAATCGCTTGCAATGAAGACATGATAAAAAATCGACACGCAACGAAAACCCAACAGAATGTCGCGTAATATAATGTATATAAAGGATAATCTACTATTAATATATAAAAGCAAATATAATCTTATGTTAAAAAATAAACAAATTTTTGTTTATTTTATATAAAATTTCGCTTTCAACAAAATCAAATTTAAAAAATTGGAAAATTAATAATACTCTTTTCATTTTCTTTTAGTTTGCATAATTTTCAATGTCACTATACCATAAATCGATGAATTCGTGCCAACAATTATCGTCGTGTGTATAGAAAAATATAACTAAAATACGATATTTAATTTAAGAAAATAAAAAGAATCTCGATATTTTACTAAACTTTAATTATTTTATATCATTCTAAAATGATATGTGGTATATATTTCATTATTTATACTTTTCGATAGAGCTATTTTGAAAAAATACATAAAATACTAAACAATACAGTAATAATTAAAGTTATATTTCCACGGAAATGTGACAAAAAGTGACAAAAATTAATTAATCAAGTTTAAAATTGATTATTTTGAAAGAAATTTTACTTTACACATTTTCGATTTATTCTTTTTTTCTATTTAGACGTAGAGTTATCTCTCACTCATTCGATTGTATCGCTATATTAATCGATCATTATTCTGTATAATTAAAGAACACTTTTGGTTTTTGGTTATGTGTACATACAGGGTGACGATCCCACGTGTGTCCGCGCGTACGCGTACATTGTCGATGCGAGATGTCAAAATGCCAAAGAGCGAGTTTTTATTTATTTTTTTCTCTAACCTGGTATTTCGTCCTGAGCCAGGCTGTAATCCGCGAGACATGCGAAGAGGAATGCGGCACCAAACTGTATCAGTAGCGTCGCCGGGTTACCCATTTCTCCGGGTCGGCATAATTCCCTCGTTACGACGACAAGAGAGAAATCACGATGCAAGATCGCGCGAGTTCATAATCGAGCACCGTTACACTTTTCGCGACACAACAATCAACAAACACATCCACTTCACGCGACGTTCGACAGCAAACTGTGGCAGAATCAGAATCGCGCGTCGCGCGCTCATCGCGTCGGAAGGTTACCGTAGAGCGTAGAGGTTATCGGTATGCGCGGCGTCATCTTACGGTCGACATTCGAACGAAGAACGAAGTAACAGGCACCGGCGCTCGGCGCTCTCGCTCTCACCCCCCACTCTTCTCTCGCGCACCGCGCCGCGCAGGAAGTGAGTGGTGGGGGGGCTGTGGTGGGGAGGCCTCCCTCTCTCTCGCTCGAGCGGCGCTGACGCGTCGCGGTCGCCGACAAGGACAAGAGCGATGCGTGCGCATATTGCGCACACTCATTCCGCTCGTACTTACAAATGTGTATATATGTATGTATAGATGTGTGTGTATGTGTATAGAAACGAATATAAGAATAACATAATGAATTTACATATGAATATAAAAAAAGTATAAAATAGGAGAGTTTGTAGCGTGTGTGTGTGTGTGTGTATTGCCATTTTTTAATTGTAATTGAGACTTATGAGTTGAAAAATATGAAGATTAAACGATATGTGATATCACGCACACAAATATGCAATGCCCGCGAGGCAAAAGAAACATATTTTTTAAACAAAGCATATACATACATATGTATATTTTATATTTATGTTATAAAAATTTTTAAACATTTACGTTGCGAAAGCACATACCAGTCTATCGAGGAGATTGTGAAAATGTGTCGATTGAAACTTGTGATGGTTAAGTACGTACATCTCGTCGGTGGTAAAAGTTACACGCACAAACATTTGATACTTTCACTTCTCATACGAAAAACACTCGCGAGACACGATAATAATATTCCGATACGCGCGCAAGATTCGCTTTTAAATGGTAAATACTTGCTAAATACTAAGAAATACGAAACGAGATACTCAAGATATCACCACGATCGTTAGACTCGGAAATACCTAAACCGGAAGATGGTTCGGCGGGAAGAAAAACGGGCCAATTTTGAATTGATTTTAGACGACCTCGTGCGGCGAAAGTGCGAAATTCCACAAACGTAAAAATAACCAACCGATAAAATATAGTGAATAAAATATAGTAACATTAGATAAAAAATGAAAACATTGACACAAGGACGAGTTCGAGAAAATCAAAGAAATATCGATCTCAAAATATCGATTATTTCGATCGATCGAATATTTTTATTATTTTTATATGCTCCTAAATTTAAAAGCGTTGTCTAGGCAACATCACGGTAAACATGATACTTTTCATGTGTTCATTTAACTGTATAAAATCGACGTAGATTAAAATATAGTGATGTAGTCATTTATCAATATTTTATAAAATGTAAAATATTTTTAATGTAAAAAATACAAATGAGTCGTGTTCACGATTAAGCTTCTGTAAATTTATACTTTTGTTAACAATTAGGTATAACCTTTCTGCTTCTTTAATGCTAGTCTTACAAATAGTCTCTATTTATGTTATTTAACTTATGAAAGTGCGATACGTCATGCCTTTATTCTCCAATAAATTTTCTCCGAAAAAAACACCGACTAGGAAGGCATCAGTTTTCTTAGCAAACAAAAACTTAAGCCCTAAAAGAATAGAGAAGGAGCTCGGCCCTGAAGTAGGCCCTATACGCCTTCGTCTTGGAGATCAGGAAGCTGTTTTTGAGGCTGGCTTATGGATTCCAGGTGAATAATAGTTTATCATTAATATTTTATCCCACAATAACTTCATCTTTTGTTCTGTTTTTTTCGTGCATAAAAATGGATACTGTTTTAAAATTTTAAAATAAACTTTGTTTTAGAATCTGGCAGAGTGGGAGGTACTTTTAAAGAGAACGAAAAATTAAAAAAAGAAGTGAAACGATTGGAGGAAGAGAATAACTTATTAAAACTAAAGTTTGATGTCCTATTAGATATGGTAACTCTTTTTACGTATTTTAGACAATTAAACAGCTGTGACATGTCTAAAACAGAAATAATTTTTATAGAAAAGAATTATAGCAAAAAATACTAATAACAATATATAACAATAAATGTTAATAATTATAATTGTTAATATGTAATGACAATCTGGATATTATTTTATAGCTAACACAAACAACCGCTGAGGCTCACTCGCAAAGAGAAGAATTAGAGAGATTAAGAAATAATTTTCCTCATAATAAGAGAGTTGTCGCTTAGTCTTAAGTATTGTTACTAACACTGAAGGAAATAAACAATGACTATAAATATACATAATTTAATTTAAGTACTCGCTTAAAAAGTCAAATATTTATAAAAACTTTAAGTTTAAGAAAACACAAATCAAGTCTTAGAGATGAAAGCTGTGTTTGACACTGCTTTGTTATACTTTTAAACTTTTTACAATTTTAGTCTCATTATTAACTGTACATTATATGCGCTGTACAACTGTACATTTACAATATTATATTGAAAAAAAATTCGCTCATTTTTCCGGACATCTGGTTTTTGTATGTCCTATAAAAAGATAAATTCATCACGCAAAAAAACAATATAATTAGGATATAACAATAAATATATTTGAGATTATAATAAAAATATTACCCTCAAAAGCTAATGGAGTTGATAAAAAGATAATAAGTTATCTATATATACACTACCTTCCATTCCGCAATTGCTGCACTTTCTCTTGGTGCCGGCAAGTCTAGGCCTTTTAGGAGCACTACCCTTTTGAGGGATTCTGTTATGAGTTCGATTCCCTTCCCTATTTACGGTGGAATTGTTCCAATCTGTATTTCCACGATTATCGATGTCATTCTCGTCTGCCCATTTGAAAAAGTTACAAGTGGAGTTCATACCTTTTGGACATCCGTAAAATTGTCGTCCCTTATTAGGGCCGTCTTTTTGAACGGTTAGTCTAAATAACATGCGAAAATTAATATCTTTAGCAGAGTAAAGAGTCTAAAATATTATTATTAAAATATCATTGATCCAGATTAATCCAGATCTCAACTTGTTAAACACATTTTATTAATTATTGATATCAATTGAATCTAGTTGATAGAATTTTTCCGGTCGGGGGGAGTTTACTTACTTTCGAGCAGGTTCATTACACTGACACATAATCGTATCGTTCATCGATGAACTTCCCCAATCATCGTTCGAGGTAATGCGAGAAACATGACCAGCATTAACATCATTTCTATTTAGATTAGATACTCGACTCGAATGTTCATTCTCTGTGTTATCTCGCGATTCGGCGCTGTCAGATGCCCACAAGAAAAAATTGCAGCCGCTACCTTGCGGTTTAGCGCATTTGTAAAACAAACGTCCTGGAATTACAAGAATTATTTGTTATTTAAAACGATTTACGCGACAAAGATTTACATATAGCGCTATAGAGAATGACTATCACTTACCTTTATTTGGGCCCTCCTTTTTTACTGTTAACTGAATCGCTATCTCGTGACAGTTGCACATAATCTCTGCGTTATTATCAATATTACCCCATACACTAGTTTTATTATCTACATTGCGAGGCTTTCTGGGTGCAGGTTGATCTGATAAACTGTTAAAGTTATGTGTATTAATCCACGAAGTAGTGTTTTCTCTATTATTTGATACTGTTGTACTTTCACGAACGGTATTCGACATATTTGGTCGAGAAGCATTAAGATTATGGTTTTGTGCACGTCTTCCAGATGTGTCAAAACTTGCAATATTGTTACTTTGACCAGATCTTATATTATTAGAAATCGATTGTTGTTGAGATGTATGCGATTGAGATGTACTTGAAGTAGATGTAAAGCTCGATGTATTTCTCCTATCATTGTTAATAGTATTTGTCCTTTCAGTTTGCCTAATACAATCCTGCTTTATGTTTAATATTTCATTAAATGCGGTATCACAGCCTATACAAGTTGTATACGAAGTACCATACAAAGGTATCACATTCCTAATTAATTGGAATTTCAATTTGTGAATATTTTCCGTGCACTGAAAATATGAATCGTATATTATTAATTTATTCATAAGCTGTACATACATGCGAGATACTGAAGATTGATTATTTATTTACCTGATTGCATGTTTCATTCAAAACCTCTACATCTTTTATAGTTTCTGGGAACCAGATGACATTGACACACGTTGGATATCCCATGCAACTAATATATTTTCCTTTGTTTTGCTTTCTTTCTTTCAAAACCATATCAGAGCCACATTTTGGACATTTGAAAATAGTAATGTTTGTGGCCGAAGGAAACTGTACTTGTTCGGTTTGAGTAGGTCTCTCTTCAAGATATCGTGCTAAAGCATCATCTATCAGATTAGCGCGTTCCATTGCCACTTTGAATACTTCGCGATATGTATCAATTTGATTTCGTAACACTTCATCCGGATCTTTCTGACGCTCGCATATCCTAAGATAATAATTGCATGTCAAGTAGATTTTGTATATATATCTTGGAGCATGGGAGAAAAGAAAAATAAAATTGTCAAGTTACACATAAGATTGTTAATCGCCTTACAATTTTAAATCTTTTTCTAGATCCGCACGCAAATGCGGTTTAGACATTTGGAATCCCATATTGTCGTATCCCATGACCAAACCAATTCCCAACTTGCCCGGCCTGAAATGTTGATTATCTAAGCCTACATATTGCCTGGATTTGATAGTCTCGATGTGTTCGGCGTGAGTAGCGTCTGTGCCGATGCCGTGTTTGTCCATTAGCGCGATCAATTCGGCTTCAGTCAGTAAGCTCGGCGGTGAAGTTTTCTCTTCCACCATGTCTATGCTGGTCGGTCTAAAAACTTGCCTTTGCTCATAAGAGTGAATCTGCTTATTGTTCCATTTATCGTATATGTACACATCAAGATAATTCCTTGCTATGATTTCGAGACCATTAGCTATAAATTTCTCTTTTGCTATATCAATTTCCACCGTGGTTTCACGACCTTCCGCATTCTTTGACAGACAAGCTAGAAAATGTCGAACTACAAATTCGTAGACTTTCGCTTCGCTTCCTGTTAATAAATTATTAAAATTAATACAATATTTAATAATGTAATTGATCTAATATTGAATAGAAAAAAAAAATGTCTTGTACAAAATTAACCTTGCAAACTGTCGGTATATTTTATGGGATGGATAGGAGGATGCGCTTGATCAGTCTTCTTTCCTTGCCTGGGAGTTATCCCAGATTCCAATAAACCTCGTGCAAAGTCACCCCATGCTTGATGATTTACTTGTTGTTCTACTAATGGTGCTAGGTTCAATTCTTTTGGAAATATATTAGTTTCAGTGCGTGGATAACTAATGAGACCTTGGGTGTACAATTTTTCTGCTATTCTCATTGTCTCCTTCGCGTTTAAGCGCAATTTACGGGAGCCTTGCTTCTCTAGTTCCTGTAAATCGATTCGTTTTTTTGAACTAAAATAATAAACTTCTCTTCCAATAATTCAATTACTTACAATAGTATCCAGGGGTAGAGGTCTCCATTTGCTTTTTGGTTTGCATGTTACTTTTTCTACTGTCGCATCCGGTCGTTCCAAACACATGTCAAAAAAAATCTGGCAAGGCATCTTTTCAAACAATCTTACTCTGGCCCATCTGAATTCAACCGATATTCCATCGCGATCGTCCATTACTTTTATTTTCCAGTATGGCTCAGACCTGAATTGATCGATAGCTAGAAACCTTTCGACTACAAATCCAAGCGTCGGAAACTGACAACTTCCATAACTGATAAGCATATCGCCGAGAGTATTGGGAAACACTTTTTGCAACCTTAAGGTTTGAAATCTCGTGAACGCAGCACCTATCAACATGTATATTAAAAAACAAGAATAGACATTACAACTTACATTATAAATCCAATTAACAATATAATTTTGGTTAACAGAATCAGTACCAATTCTTAAATCTAATTCGCTTCTTACGTCTACGGCATCGTTTATCGCCTTATTTGGTTCACCCAAAGTTGACAGAGCTCTTTCAACAGACTGTTTTGTAATTTCAGAGAATTTTGCCCTGAAATGTAATAAGCTTGTCATAACATTATCACAAATATGTAAAAAAATATGTTCCTAATTACCTGTATACACGAATATTTGGCTTGATCGCTTGACAGACTTGTATAATCTCAAAACCTATATTTTCTCCTTCTCTATCGCAATCTGTCCAAATAATCAATGCATTACACGACCGTATTTCTCGCTCCAGAGTTCTCTTAATCTTTATATAATTTTCTTCCGAGCACTGTTTGGATACTGGAGCATCAAACAAGCTTAGTGGATGACACCCCTGCCATTTACGATACGCTCCTGAAAACTCGTAGCCTAATAAGTGGCCGGATACAGATGTCATCACCATTTGACAGTTTTGGCCCCATAATTGTACATTAAATTCAAAGATTTTATTATAGACAGATAAGCCTTCCCTCTATAAAAAAACAGAAATGTTAACTTCTCATCTCATACATTTGTGAATAAATATAATTAAACAATTAATGAAAAGTGATGTACAATATAATTCGAAATTCTATAATTGAGGATACTGTGTAATGTAAATGTTTACCTTTCTGCTCGTACCGCGTGACAAATAAGCAGCGATATTTTTAGCAGCATCGTGCTTTTCAGCAACATTGAGAACTTTCATGTTATACTTTGAACAATACCGGCTTATCGAATAAGAAGCATTTGGAAATTTGTACAGGTAATCAACTGTGCTTTTAAGTCTCAGATTAGAAAATATTGTACAATTTAATACGATACTGTGCAATTTAAATAAGGCCATAACATAACTTTCGACATTGTCGATAATTTTCAGTTGAAAAGTTATAAATTAGTTAACATATATTCAATAATTCGAAGCACGTGTGAACAATTTGTCAGTGAGCAATTTTCTTAAACTATGTCATCGAAATAAATATGTTACCCGAGGAAAATAAATACTCATTTTTCGCGATGACAGGTTAGAGATAAAATTCCGCTTCAAAATTAGACTACTATTTTCTATCGCTTCATGCGCGTCATGCGTGAATCGGAAAACGCATGCCGATTGGTTCATTTTAGCACTATAATATAGTATTCGCCGATGCTTCTTAGGGACTTTTGTATTTCGCAAGTTTGGAGACGTGTCAAACACGATCTAGAAAGAACTGGAACTAGCAGTAGACATTTTTCGATATTTTGCATAATAATTTTTGGATTTGATGTGTTTTTATTCAAGTACACGTAAGTATAGAGAGTATATCACGCATTGCGTTATTAGAAGAGATCTTTCGCGCGTGTCGGATAATGCGATTTCTATTTTGTAGATCATATATTTTTTTCTACGGAACATGACCCAACAGTTTACGATAGCTTCGTAATATCGGATGTGATTTATAATTGCTAATGGCGTAATTACGCTCAGCGATTGTACGTATTATTTCATGTGTGCGTGAAAATTTCATCGTGTCATTGAACAACTGTTATGTCATATCGCTTAAGCTTATTGTCTATTTTCGTCTTAAAATCGCAGACGTAAATACGCAATTTGTGCCATTACTTAACTCTTACACACGGATATGATTTAAAGTTTATATTACACCATTATGTTAAACCATTCCTCTCTAATTCGACTTTTGAGATTTATTTTTCTTTTCATGTACAAATATATCTACATGCATCTGTTTTTTAATACTCTTTTTCAAGTGACTTCAATTAAAAATATGCTTCTATAAATCTTGTTTTATAAATAAGTAGGGTTAACATTATGTTTCGTGTTATGTAAATCTCTTTCAAAATAGAATATTACACACATACAATTGTATATTTTTTATATTACATTCATTCAATCATTCATACCAGAGTATATGAACTCATGCCTTATATGTTCTCTTTTCAGCGATAAAGAGTCATTTCTGACTTTCTACTTGTGTGATACGTGTTTTTCTCCCAATATCAAACATGACGGAGGACATGTTGGGTGCAGATATTTGCAGGGTCTGTCGATCCGAAGGCCTTGCAGATAGACCTCTATTTCATCCTTGCATTTGCACTGGTAGTATTAAATGGATACATCAAGAATGTCTGGTTCAATGGATGCGTTACTCGCGTAAAGAGTACTGTGAACTCTGTGGCTACCGTTTCTCGTTTACACCTATATATAGTCCAGACATGCCGCGCCGTTTACCGCTAAAAGACGTCATTGGTGGTTTATTTTCAAGTATTGTCACTGCTGTGAAGTACTGGTTACATTACACATTAGTGGCGATTGCATGGCTAGGAATCGTTCCTTTAACTGCGTGTCGCACATACAGAGCTCTTTTCAGCGGTCCGCTTGACTTGGTTCGAGTAAGTAACAAATATGTATAAATTGATCTTGATATTTTTAATACAGAAAAGTTGATAAAAAAAAATTTATAAACTATTAATGACTTTGTATTTGCAGATAATGTCATTACCAATGGATATGCTCTCCGCTGAAAATATATCATCGGACGTATTTCACGGTTGTTTTGTAGTTACTTGCACCTTGTTTGCGTTTATCGGTTTAGTATGGTTACGCGAACAGATTTTACACGCGGGTGGTCCTGACTGGCTCGAGAGAGACAATGTGCAGTTACCCCCGGTTGACAATCCGCCTCAAGCAAACGCACAACAGCCACAGCAACCTCAAGAACAACGTGCTATGCCACAAGAAGTTCAGAACAACAATAATGTCCCTCCTTTTGTTGATCCACCTATTCCACAAGAGGGAGAGTTACATAACGAAGGTATTGAATGATTTTTCGTATTTTTGAAAGTAACAAAGATATACAGCAACATGATTGTATTTGTCTCTACAACATTGTTCAATGATAATTTTTATCTAAATTGAATCGCTTATAGATCAGCGTCCTGCGTATCAAGAAGTAGCAGAAAACTTGGCTAATAATCCACAAATTGGCGAACCTGAGGATCTAATGAGAGATGTACAAGCGCCAATTCCTCCTGCACCACCTCTTCCAATTAGAGACGAACTTGATGCGGACGGCGCACAGGTGAATGCTGCAGGTGGTGAACGTTGGGCGAGAGGGCATGCGGTACAAGCACAAATGGTAGGACAAGCACAGGGTGAAGCCGAAGAGGCCAATTGGAATCCTATGGAGTGGGATAGACCTGCTGAGGAACTAACATGGGAACGTCTCTTAGGATTGGATGGATCTCTCGTCTTTCTCGAACATGTCTTCTGGGTTGTATCCCTAAATACTTTATTTATCATGGTAAGTTTATTTCATAAGACTAGTTATTTATTTTATAAGACTTTTATTTATTTATTAATATAATTTTTTTTAACAGGTATTTGCTTTCTGTCCCTATCATATCGGTCATTCTACGATAGCGGAATTAGGATTGCAGGAACACGCGGCGGCGTCACACTTCGAAGGTTTGGTGACAACGTTGTGTGGTTACTGCGTTATCGGAGTTTGTCTAGTGGTCCTCCATACTCTTGCCGCTCTATTAGGCTTTCAGCGTTCCCAGCGAATCTTAGGGCTTTGCTACGTTATCGTCAAAGTGTCTTTGCTCTCCGTCGTGGAAATCGGCATACTTCCATTAGTTTGCGGCTGGTGGTTGGACATTTGTTCGTTGGCCATGTTCGATGCCACACTTCGAGATCGAGAATCCTCGTTCAGACTAGCTCCCGGCACGTCTATGTTTATTCATTGGCTGGTGGGAATGGTCTACATATATTACTTTGCGTCCTTCATTCTTCTCCTGCGCGAAGTTTTGCGACCCGGCGTTCTCTGGTTCTTGCGAAATCTGAACGATCCTGATTTTTCTCCTATACAAGAGATGATACATCTTCCTATACTGCGACATGTACGACGACTAGTGGCATCCGCAATTATATTCGGCACGGCAATTTTACTCATGTTGTGGCTACCCGTGAAAATTCTGCGATGGGCTTGGCCAGGATTTTTACCCTACACTGTGACCGTACAAAGCGAAGCTCAGGTAAGAAAAATACAGTCGCATTATTTTATCTTCAGCCTCGTTATAACGGTTGCATTTTTATGTAGAACATATGTGTAAATTAAATGTGTTTATATGCGTGGTTCTTTAAATTTATAGGTCAGCGAACTTTCTTTGGAACTGCTTCTATTACAAGTGATCCTTCCCGCATTATTGGAACAATCGCATACGCGCACATGGCTAAAGGCTCTAGTGAGAGCGTGGTGTCGCGTAGTAGCGTGGATGCTGGATCTGCAGTCGTACTTGTTGCGTGATCAGGCAGATGATCCGGGATTGGCGGTCATCGAAGAACCGCAACATCCAGACTTGGGCGCCGCGCATCAAGCATTATTACAGCGAGAGGGACCTACGGGATTTCAACCTTACACCAGGCCACGATGGTTCCCCGCGCGGTTGGTCGGACTTTTGTTCTGCGTTTGCGTGTCCCTCGTGGTCGCCAGTCTAGTCGCTATGACGCTACCCGTATGGCTTGGACGTAGAGTCATGGCATTGTGGATGGTAGGGGCACCCGCTCCGTCGCCGCCTGTGTTACCGCCTACGGTAACTGGCTCTGGTAAGTCATTTACAAATTGTTCCATTTCTGATCTTATATTATTGTCCTTTCTTATATCACAATCAGTAATTTTTTATAACAAATATATGAAAACAATGTTGCTAAAATGTACATATTTTCCACGATTTTTAATTACATTTTATTTTGCTTTCTCTGTTTTATTTTTATAGACGGTGGTGAGACTGTAAGCACTCTTTCTGGAAGAGTACACGAAGTATACACGGTAGCGTGTGGAACGTACGTGTGTTGGGCCGCGGCGCGAGGTTTAGCGCTGGCATTCTCCTGGTTGCCTCGCGGTCGCAGAGCCATCATAGACCGAGTTAAACATTGGGCGATTTTGGGCGTGAAGGCTTCGGTGGCATTTGTACTGCTTGTCGGTGTTATACCGCTTTTATTCGGTCTTCTTCTCGAGTTAGTAGTAGTGGTTCCGTTACGCGTTCCGTTGGAGCAAAATCCCATCTTGTTCATCTGGCAAGATTGGGCCTTGGGCGTCCTGTACACGAAGATAGCTACTGCTGTGACAATGATGGGACCCGATTGGCGAATACGTCTCGCTATCGAGCGAGCGTACAACGACGGAATAAGGGAAATGGATCTGAAGTTTATCGTCAAGGAACTGGCAGCTCCCGTTATATGTTGCTTCGGCCTTGCCCTCGCGATTCCTTATGCCGTGGCCTACGGAATAGTTCCACTTTTCGTGACCAATCTACAAACCCAGATCCTCATTGCCAGACGTTTATATCCTTTCCTTCTTTTAGTGAATCTGGTCTGTGTAGTGATCTATTTTCAGATACGCCAATTCAAGAAGCTGTACGAGCATATTAAGAACGACAAGTATCTTGTAGGACAAAGGCTCGTGAACTACGAACATCGTAACAAATCACAGCAACAACAGTCACAAAGATCGAGTTAACAATATTGGTAATATTTTATGGAAAACGAATTATGGTGGAAGACGAATTATAGGATTAGCTTCGTGTACATTCTTTAACAACTATTACTTATTGATTAATAATTTATATATTATAGTTATGATTTTATTTTTAATATTATAATTTATTGATGTAAAGCGATACTGAATAAATCAAAAAGACTGTTAAAGTGTATCGCTCCTCATTTTGATGCTTTGCGGTTTTAATTGTGCAAATTTAAATTATCTTACATGATAATTTCTGTCATCTTGATTAATAAATAATGAGCAATTTTGATCGCATTATTATGGACAAATTTAAGAACAACTTATGGTTAGAATTAAAATAAATGTGTGTTGAGAAAACAACACACTAATTTATTCTTTATTAAATAGTTTCAAAATTCTGAAGTAGTAGCATGTCTATTCTGTAATTTCTCGGCAACAATATAACTATCACTATCGTTAACACGTGTTATTACATAGATAACGTGCAAACAGCATAAAGTATATATAACAATAACGATATTAGAAAGTTTGGAAATTACAGAATAAGCATACAATATAAAACAATGCTACAAAGAGATGTAAATGTACAGAATATAATAAAATATCTTAAGAACTCTTTGGAGCTTGGATTAACAGAAAAGAAATGTATGAAAGTATATTGTAGCCATTGTTATGTAAAATAGTAATGTAGGATATAATATTTTAATCTTGTGTGTGAAATTTATATATTTGTGTACAAACACAACATATATATATATATTTGAGACTAAAATAGGAAAATTTTTTTGTATACATTTTATGGAATCAAAAATATTTTCTTTACAAGCTTAAATATTTATGTGAAAATTAAAGTTTTGTATATATGAGTTACAATACTTTTTATATTTGTTATGTGTGAAGATTAATTTAAAGTATTTATATGTGAATCGCATGTAAATACTCTATAATATGGTATGTACAATATGTCATATTTACAATAAACTAATATTTTATAACAAATTGATGTACAGTGTGCAATCTAATATCTTATTAATTTATAAAAGAATTAGAATAATAAAATACTAGTATATTTTTATATAAATTGCATAAGCTTTTCATTTGCATATTTTCTGTAATAAAAATTCATAAAGTTTCCTAAAAACATATCACATTTTATTACAATATGCAAACATCAAATATATATAAAACAGTATAAAAATATTTTGATTTCATTGGAAGGATCACATAAAATATTTTATTTAAAATTTTATGATCGTAAATGCATAAATATTTTTTATCTTTACAAGTACCTACCATTGAATCTATATTTTCCAATGATAATAATTTTTTCATATCAAATTTAATAAATTAATTGTATTATATGTATAATTAATTTAATAATATTTGTTATTAAAAGGATATAACATATATATATATATATATATATATATATATATATATATATATATATTGTATATGCATATATATGTATATATAAAATTATATTATTGACAAAATTAATAATAATAACAAAATATGCATTTTTTAATGAAAATATTTCACATTATAATAGTAATAATAAAAACATATTTGATAGAAGTATACAAGGAGTGCTTGTTTTTAATAGATGATCTTTATTTTGCGATTTTTAATGTTTGTAATCACAAATTTATACTCTGTGTTTAATAGTTATTTATATTAACTATATGTAATAGTATTTATGCTCTGTGCTTTCTACATTTTGAGTAATTATATGTACATATAATCTGTGATCCTACAAATTCGTCAATTCATTTATTCATTTCTAATACATACACAGATATTTCATTTTATGTATACATTATTAGAAAATTCATCGTCACAGTATAATAATTCTGCCATGATATAAATATTATGTAAGCAATATAAAATCAATTGTATAAAAATATAAATTTTCGTCTATTACTGTAGTGGTGGTAAAAGGGTTGCTTTTAAGCGCAATCCTTCTTCAATTTTTTCTACACGTACATGTACCAAACTAAATAAATTGATCACCTAAATATTAAACAGTATATTAATAATTACATTAATTGTATATTTTGAACTAAATATTGTATAGTCGTACCTGTGCAACGGAAGGTTTTTTCCAATTGATAATTATAGTTGGTACATGATTCACTAAAAACTCCACTGCAGCAATATATTCCATTTCTTTAAGATCTACTTTTAATTTTATGCCAGTATTACAGAGTAAAACTTTTATTCCATCTTCTTTCACATATAATACAATAGCTGAAGCTTCAAAACCGCCTGCAAGACCTACCATATATGTAAAGAATAATTCTGTGCTTTGTTCTTGTGCTAGTTTCGCACTATACTTCTTCACATTGCAATTAGCTGCAAGCCTGTTGCAAATTAAAACTTGTTAAAGTAAATTATGTGCAATTCTTTCTTACTATTGCATTGTATTATTAACATACTTTGAACACAACTTGGCTGTCCATTTCTCTGATAAAGATTTATTTTCTATTGCTGTATAAAGTAAACGATGAACTATACAATCGGAATATCTACGAATAGGAGAGGTAAAGTGCGTGTAAAGCGGCACATTTAATGCATAATGTTTCAAATCTTGCAATGAAGAAATTGTGGATGTGCATATGTATTCTGCCCGCTAAAATTTTCAACATTTTTAGAATTATTAGAGATTATATATTCTTTCTTCCTGTTTACATAAGAAAAATTTATGAGCTAAATACATAGATAATATAAAAAATATTATAAAAACTCTCACCATCATAGTTTTGGAACATAGATTTATGATAACCATCATAATGTATTTCATAAAACTGTTAACTATGGTAGCATTATTTTCTGGATTTTCATATTGACGAATGCTGGCCTGTAAACTTTTAGCTGTTTCGCCATTCAAATGAATTCCAAATTTTTGTAATGTATCACAAAGTGTATTCAGAGAGTATTTCGATGGATCTTTATGAATACGTAATAAAGCCATTTTAGGAAATGCAGTATATAATTTTGTAGCAACTGTCATGTTTGCTAACAGCATAAACTCTTCTATAAGGCTGAAACAGTATACATATTCGAATAATTAAACTGATAATTAAGAACTGAGACATTTTCTTTCTACATTTATGATGCAATATAAATAGAATTTAAAAAGTTGGTGGAAATATATATATAAAAGTAAGTAAAAACCATACCTGTTACTATCTTTTCTTTCCTCTAGACGATAATTTATAGGTATTGGAATTCCATGTTCTTGACTAAGCGTAGTATCTAGACATATTCGTAACTTTGGTTGATCTAATCTGAGTGCACCATTAATAAATCGTTCATTTCGCAAATGACTGGATAATTTAAATAAATTATTCACTATATCGGATAATGATGACACTGTGTAATTCCCTTTTATGTCAGGAAAATTTTCGAATTGAGTCTTTCCTGGATTTTCGATCATGGCTTGAGCCATGTCATAAGACATTTGACAACAGGACCTTATTACAGTTTTTGCAAAACGATATTTCACAATTTCTGCATCCGATGTCATTTCCCAGATTATGGAAAAAGCTAATCTATCTTTAGCAGCTGATAAAGAACAAATTTGACAGAGCTTTTCAGGTAGCATATGGTAAGCAGTATGTGGCAAATAAATGGTGGTAGCTCGTTTAGAAACTTCCACATCTAGCGGGGAGAAAAATTCTAGATAGTGTGTAACATCTGATATATGCACTCCAACCTGAAATGAACAAATGTATATAAATATTTCAGGCGCAATGCACGTGAAAGTGACAGCTTATCAATTAATGCCTTTTATATGTTATGTAAATCAAATATGCTTGCAATTACTTCATAGTTTCCATTATTCAAAACTTTACAAGAAATGGCATCATCTATATCAACAGCTGTTGCAGGATCTATCGTGAAAATACATTCATGCCTCCAATCCTCCCTATCTTTCGTATCAGCATCTGTTAAAATATCACTATCTGGAAGTTCTTCCAATAGCTCTTTTCGATATGGTGATATATCTATATTATTTTCAAGTAATATTGCCTGTAACTCTGCATCTATTTCGCCATTTTTACCGACTGTCGAAAGAATTCGCCTGCATATAATATATAAACACACATATATATAAGACTAAATACATATATATAAGAATAATCAAGTGTCAATATAAACATTTGCATACAATGAAATAAAGATACTTATATACTTAATGCAAGATATATTACAAGATAATTTATATACTTAATGCAGACTTACCCAGATGCATATAACTGTTCCCAGGAATCAATATTAATAAGAAACATCATATTCTTATAAAGGTCAGGTTGGCTATGATATGAACATGGTATTGATTCAGGAACTACTAATGGTATTCTTCTATCTTTTGGATAAAACAGCACAAGGGAATCTTGTTTCCTTAAGTATCCAATTGCTTTCCTTGGATGTACTTTCTCTAATATACAAACAACTTTACCAGTTTTTTGTATTTGTCCATCAGGGAATTTATGCCAATACTTTTCAGGATTTACATGTGCTACAACTAAATCTCCATCAAAAGCACGATTTCTATTATGTGTACCCAAAATTAACAAATCGCGCTCTCCTTCTTTTTCCATACGTAAGTAAGCATATTTATAAGAAGTAGGATTCACACGAAGATTTCCTTTTACATATTGTACATTGCGTAAAGTTTGTTTTCTCAAAATTTTCTTCATCTTTGTTACAGATATATAATCTGAAAATAATCGCTTCGTTTTCGGCGTTTCTTGTGCATTTTTTACTTTTTTTATAGCACCATTTTTTATAATTTCCTTGCTCTTATGATAATGTTCTTCCAATACATTATCCGTACTTGATTCATTTATTGTTGTTACATGTGTTTCTGTCTTGTTTTTCCTCCGACATTTCTTTGTCAATACATCAGGCATATCAACCTAGCAGAAAAGTATACATTCTCATAATTTCAAAGTTTCAAGGTCTATACAATCTTATAATTAAAGTTATTATAGAATGCAAAAGAAAGAGAAGAGGAATAATAAACTGTTATGTATTATATAAAATATTGGTATAGGAACAATAAAACATCTGTCAGTAGTGAGAAAAAATATTAAAAAATTTGCTGTAAACATATCCAACCTGATTTGTAACTAAACTCTTAGTTTTACATCCGTTGTTAGCAGACGTCAAAGTATCGTCGTCTTTTTCTTCCACAAATATATTTTTACGCTGTATAGTACTAGGATGATTTTTAATTTTTCTTTTTGACTTAGGACTCAAAGAGATCTGCGATATATTTCCATCTTGTGTAACATCTCCCATATTATCTTGTACAGCTTCCGAGGAATTGGATGCAGCTTGTACCTCATTTTCACCTGTTGAAATCTTATTACATCTTGTATCTTTCCATCTCATCGACTGAAGTCTAGCAGAGACCTTGAGTTTATCCGCGAACTGTGCAGTAAATTCTACTAATTCGTTATTTTGGGTAACGAATGTTTCGTCTGTTAAGGAATCTAACACAATTTTCGGAGCATCATTTTTTCGTTTATTTTTGCACAATGTAATACTGTGATATTTCTTTATTTTGCCAGCTTTTGACACTAGATATTTAGGCATGATGATGTGGAGCGATCAACTGATAGCAACGATATAAAGATTACAAACGTATTTAATTAAAATCAAAAGAAATAGCAAAATTCACAGATGTACGTGATAAGGTTAACATAAGTGAAACCCTTGTGAAATCCAACGTAAATCTTCCCTAAAAAGCAAATGGTACACATATGTACCTGTCACTTGTTACCCCTATTAAATTACGTTGAGAAAAAAATTAATTCATATATATAATGCACATGTAAAAAATAGTTGGCGAAAATTTTGGTTAGGTCAAAATAAGATACCATCTTGGCCATTCTCATGTAAAGTTAAACAATTATCGCAATTGCGACGACAAGTCTGTTCGTTTTGCTTGCATTTTTTCTACTCGGGTTCTATTCTTGTAACTTTTTAACGCTTGCGTTATAATTATAACGCATGATTTACTAAGTTTGGACCAATGAAATTCTAAGATTTCTAGTAAATCATGCGTTATAATTATAAGGGTCATTCCATAATAGGTTGCAAATACCCCCGTTGCCAGTTGACAGTTGCGGATTGACCAATTAGCTGACAAGTTGCTTTGCTCTGATTGGTCAATTCACAATTGTCAACTGGCAACGAGGACGGGAGAGGCTCATTTGCGCACAGTACAATTGCACACCGTGCTATTAGACACATAAAGTTGCACACAGTTCTTTTGCCCACAGTTCTTTTGTGCACAGTTCTTTTGCCCACTGTTCTTTTGCGCACCGTGCTGGTAGGCACCCCTACCGGTGGAATGGTGCGGGAGGGGGGGGGAAGGCCCCCCTTGCACCCCCCGTTCGCGCGCGTGTGTGTGTGTGTGTGAATAGAGCATGTGTCGCGCATTTTCGTGTCCAATTGCAATTGCACGGTGTGCAATTGCAACGTGTGCAATTGTACTGTGCGCAAATGAAGGCTTCTCACGAGGACAGTTGCAACCTATTGTGGAATGACCCTAACGCTGGGTCCACAATAGGTGATTTAAGCCCTAAGCCTTAAGAAATTGACCAATCACAGTCGAGTTTTCTCCTCATACTTGACTGCGATTGATCAATTTCTTAAGGCTTAGGGCTTAAATCACCTATTGTGGACCCAGCGATAGGTCTGCAGAAATACTTCCAAGCATTTGATTGGTCGATTAAAGCAAAATGAGTAAAGATTTCTTTATCCTGATTGATTATAGATGCTTTGTTTCAGTTATAAAAAGGAACAAACTTGTGGACTGTTTAATATTTACAAGTTGAACGATTTGAGGTTATCTTTATTCGCAGGCAAGAATTCGTTAATGCAAAACATGCAAAATAATGAAAGCGATCGAGACATTTTATATATAAATAAAGTAATTGTTTAATTACGGCGCGTCTGAGTTATATCGAAGGATTAAGAAAATGGCCGAGATAGATATTTTCGACAACAACGAAGAGCAGTTGCCTCAGAATCTTGGCGATGATGTCGTTCAAGAAGTTCTCAAGACCGGCACCGACCTACGCCAGTATTCCAGACAAATCGAAAAGGAACTCAAAGAAGTCGAGAACAAGTCGATCCAAGATTATATCAAGGAGAGCGAGAACATAGCTAGTCTGCATAATCAGATTGCTGCTTGCGACAATATCTTGGAGGTTATTCGCTTTTGACATTTCACGGATCGAATATTATTAATACGTCGACGTGTAATTTTAGTAAAAAAAAAAAAAAGAGTTAATCACAGGAAAATATGGTTCACATATTTTCGGTCATAATAGTTTATCTTTGTGTAGAGTGATATTGCTGACAAGGAAAAACTTTCTCAAGATTAATTTTTGTAGAGATATTATTATAATATATTATTTTTTAATTGCAGAAAATGGAGTCAATGTTGATGAACTTTCAATCAGATTTAGGAAGTATCAGCTCCGAAATACTTTATTTACAGCGTAAATCTGTTGCTATGAGCCAGCAACTATCTAATAGACAAGTAATACGTGGTCCGCTCAGTCAATTTATCGAGGATATGACAGTGTCTGAAGCTCTGATCGCGTAAGGAATATTTATCAATACAATTTATAAGAGAAAATATTATATCCAGATAAACTTGATTAATATGTATCAAATACTTTGCAGTGGTATCATGGATTGTCCTGTGACTGAGAAGGAATTTCTAATCCAGCTACAAACCCTAAATCATAAAATTAATTTTGTAAAAGAGCAAAGTTTCAAAGATGCAAAGTCTTGTCTAGATGTGACAGATATTTTGGAAAAACTGAAGATAAAGGCAATGGCAAAGATTAGGACGTATTTACTAGAGCAAATTTATAAATTTAGGAAACCGATGACAAATTATCAGGTGCCGCAAAACAACATGCTAAAATATAAATTTTTCTTTGAGTTTGTTTTGGCGAATGAAAGAAATGTGGCAGAGGAAATCTGTGGAGAATACATTGATACCATGAGCAAGATATATTATTCATATTTCAAGTCATACTCATCGAGATTGATGAAATTACAGGTAAAATGAAAATATTGATATTGTTTTTAAAAAAAGTAAGAAAGGTCCAACATTAACGTATAATTATTTTTGCCAGTTTGAAGAAAGAGCATCTAAGGATAATTTAATGGGAATCGAAGATACAGCAAGTAGAGGTATATTTCATAAAACAACATTAAAACACAAAGGTACTGTTTTTTCAATAGATACAAGGGGTGAAGTTTTGTCCTCTCAATTGGAAGCACCTATAATTGTACCACACATTGCTTCTAAGACACGAGTAAGTATCAATGATCTTATATTAAATGTATGATTACATATATTTATACCCTTTAAAATATCCTGATAAATCGACATTATAATTCTAGTATAATTACGAAGCACTATTCCGAAGCGAACAATACGCTTTGGTTGATAATTCCTGCCGAGAATATCTATTCTTGATTGAGTTTTTCAAGGCCCGTAATGCTCAAGCATTAGATATTTTTAATCAAGTAAGATTAAGTTACGCACGCATATATAATGATTTATTGCATAAAATAAAAATGAAAGTATTAAATTATTTCTTTTCTTCGGTAGGTCATGGGAAAAACATTAAGCCTTATGATGAAAAATTTGCAGTTATTTGTTGATGATTGTTATGACACAATTGCTTTATTCCTTTGTTTACATTTGTTAATGCGTTATCAATTAATGTGTCACAAAAGAGCTGTACCAGCATTGGATAAATATTGGGAGGCTCTAACAAACATAATTTGGCCTAGGTACTTAAACTTGCTTACATACGAAAATATTAATTATAGTAGTCCTGCTATTATAATACAATTTGCAAAATTATATTTATTTTTCAGGTTTGAAATGGTGTTTCAGTTAAACATACAGAGTATAAAAGATTGTGATCCATTAAAATTGAACAAAGAAACTGGTCCACATTATGTAAGTATTTAAATGCAAAAGATATTTTTATAATGCTATTGATTACTATCATACAGCATCGCAATAAACGTATTGTAGTGTTTAATACAATCGTGAATTTTTAGATCACCAGAAGGTATGCAGAATTTAGTGCAGCAATGGTAAGTGTAGTCGAGGGATTCCCTTGCGAAGGAGCAACTCAGTTACTAGCAGAATTGAGAGAAGCTGTACAATTCTTCTTGTTTAGAATGGCAGCTATCTTTCAAAATCGAATGCAGCAATTAATATTTCTTATCAATAATTACGATCTGGTGCTTGGAGTATTAATGGTATAAGTATATTCTACTTTATATAAAAGAGCTTATGCTTCACAAGTATAAAAAATAACAAGAATATTATATTTAAAGGAGAGAACACGAGACAATTCCAAGGAAGCGGAGAGCTTCCGAGAGCAATTGAACGCACGTTCCTCCGAGTTTGTTGAGGAAGTTTTGAGCCCTCATTTTGGTGGTATAATCCAGTTGGTGAAGGAATCGGAGGCTCTGATCGAAAAGGGCCAAGCCGACGATTTGAAACGGCAGGAAGGGAAAGCACTGGCTTTGGTGCAATCTTTCACGAACAATTGGAAACGAGCATTAGAAGAGCTACATCGGGAGGTATTAAACTCGTTTCCCAATTTAGTGCTAGGCGGTGCGCTAGTGCAACGCGCGATGACGCAATTGGTGCAATATTATCATCGTCTTCACAAGATCCTGCCGCCGAATGCGCGCACGCAACTTACAAATATCCATCATATAATGGTGGAAATTAAAAAATACAAGACAAATTATTAGGCGATTTGAGGCCTAATGAAGTTGATTCAAATCTAAAGGATCAAAGTATAAGCTACTTGTTGTAAAAGAATCTCCTAATATTGTATATAGTGTATTTAACTATTATTATACATATATACTATCATAGTTCTATTTCAAAGTGATAATTATTTATTAAAGAAAGATATATTTTTTGTTTTATTATAAAGTATTCTTTCGTGGGAGGAAAATCGGGAGTATCTTTGTAAATATAATCTTTCGCAAAAAAAATAAATTCTGTACATTTATTTATAAAATAATACAAGCTACAAATAAAATGCTAAGTACACACATGGTATCGCGTTACATTCTATACAATAGCAATGAATTCTCCGTACTCTTATGCATATGGTACGAGTACATGGAATCTCTGTAATGTGTGTACGCCTATCTTATATGTATATAAATTAGTATGTATACAATGTTAAAAGTGGGGTCTCGTTACTTTTTCCTTAAATTTCGCGACACCTATGGCATAAATTCAATTTATTGGTGAGTGAATCCAATTGCGACGCGGGGCGAGCATGTATTTATGCAAGTATGATAATCTAATCACTCTGACATCTAATTGCTATGTGCATTCTCCATCGCACTTGTGTAAAAAATTTATGTTTACGTTCTTCGAGAAATTGTACATAAATGTTACATTACAAGTGATATCACCTGCGTGATTGCAATCTACGCTGCAATTCAATATGCAATTCGTCAATTCATATCCACCGTTCAATAAACCGCAGATTTACAGAACTCCGTCAATAGCGTGCAACACTCCATTCGTTGCTGGCACATTATGAGTTACAACGTGTGCCTCGTTTACCCGCACTCGCCCTGAAACAATGCATTGTGTGAAAAATTTCATTTATTCAATGTCATTAATTTTTTATAAACATTGCAATGTATAACACTTTTTACGAAGAATCAACCGAAAGTCTATTAGGCAAAGTTTATTGTTACAATGCTGATTGTGTAAGAGAAATGAAATAATGATACATTCGTAAATATTACGTACCACCGTTTTTGTGAATATGAATTGGCGACTGCGGACGAAGGGTGTCCTTTTGAATGTAATACCTCATGCCTGCTGTGTAAAGAGTTGTAGGAATCACATGCCGTGAAATTATAGCCTTTGCCGCTTCCGCACCGTCCTCTTCGGTCCAAATTGGTCCGCCGTTCTTCGCATCGGTGAAAGCGGAATCGATCGGTGCAAAGATAGTGAATGTCTTCGGTCCTAAAATTGAAGAAAGTTTAAATATTAAACAATAAAAACAGTTGCGAGAATTCAAAACGACTCGTCGAATTTGCAGATAAAAAATATAGGAAGGACACATATTCTCTGTACTAGAGATTTGTAGATCAGAAGACTCGCGCTTTTGACGTCAGTTTTTTAACTTACCCGCGAGCGTGTCCTCTAAGCCTGACATGTGAAGCATTCTGAGGAACATGGTGAATCTCCTCTCACGATCGGCTTGCAGAGTCTGCACCAAATCTCCGACCGGAAGCGGGAACATGACCCTGTCGACGGCGTGAGCGATACCTTGAGGAATTTCAATGTCCCGTTTGTTGGGCGCGACGCGTGCTCCGTTTATCGTCGTTACCTATTTGCAAACAATGTAAAATTACAAATGAAGTGAAACGTGAGCCGTGCGATATATAATTAGTCTTTGTCAGATCTGATTATCTTCTGTATGTTAAGTGGATGCATCTTGTGAGAAGTGGATTGACATTATAGTGCAACATCAAGCGATTTCTAGCATATTTGCAGAGGTCAATAGACTGGATCGCGCATAAATACACAAAAGTTAATACATCAAGAGGCTTAATAAAATAATTAACTTATGAATTATTTGTAGTCAAACAAACATTTTCTTATTAAATAGAGAAAAAAAGAAAAATATAAAAGACATGACGCGATAACGCAAAATTAACGATTCAATAAGATTTAATTAAACAAAGAAAATAAAAAATTTCGAAGACGAATAAAGCTTCTTCTATTAAAAAAATTGAAAATTTTTAAAATATAAAATTACTTTTACATCGTTCCACTCGTGATCCTGCATCGCATATTCATTTACTCGCAATTGCGTTCCAGCAAGACTGACGCCGGTCATCTCGTCCTGCAGAGAATCCATCTTGAAAGCTCCTGGTATAACGTGATGAAGGAGGAGCTGTCATAAAAAAATTTCGTCAATATGAATGTCTGTTTAAACATTATTATTCCTAATATTAACTTAGTTTATTTTATGTATAGGTATAATATATATAGAAAGAGAGAGATTAATAATATTAAATTAATATTAAACTTTTTACAATTTAGTCGAGTCTTTAATTTTCGTTGTAGTCATAGTGTATATATCTACGAAAAAATGTAATGAATTCAAATTCAATCGATACAATCAGCTAAGATCAGTTAGTGAAATCTATCATTAGGAAGAAACATTATTAATGATGCGCTTATGTATACATAATATAATGATGCGTACCCCACTTAAGAGTCTCGGATTATCGTGGAACTTCTCTTCAGCTTTCTCTGGTCCTCCCAGCTGTACTAATAACGTCCTGAACGCCTTGTCTGTAGGGATGAATATAGTGTATGGACCTGCAAGTAATATAAAACGATACAGCGTATTATAATTATACAATTGTATTGTAAACAATGTTACAAAGCAAAATTAGATTCTTTGGTCTATTAAAAATTTTGCTAATCTATAAAAGATTTTTCTTCAAACGAAAGAAGCATATTTAAACAATTTTGAATAATAAAAAAATAACTATCAAATATACGGATCTTTTAGTAATTAAGGTTTAATTAATCAAGGAAATAGATTAATAGTTGACAAGAGAGATTATATATTCAATTAAATTTTACTTTTAAAAAATTTCAATTTAAAAGTCAGTTTAAAAAACAAAGTGTTCTTTAAAAAAAAGTATTTTCTTTTTTTTTATATATTACGATAAATATTATCTCGCGCGCGTTATATTTTATATTTTAATAATCTTATCTTATCTTATGTGAACATTGATCAAATGTGAAAGGATGCAATCTCGTTACTATATCTCAATTAACAAACATACACGCGGTACTTTTAGTATTAATATATCCATGCCAATACTTTTTTATTTTCCAGACATTCTCTTATTCGAGCGCAATTATACATGAATCTATCATTCATAATCGTCATCGAAGGAAAGCATGTCATTCGAGAACGTGATGAAGTTGCACAATCTTCTGATCGACATTTGCATTCGTAATCAATGAAAATGGAACTGTGTATTCATCAAGAAACTAGACTAATAAATGTGTGTGAGTGATAAGATTATATTCAATTTTTTACTTTAAGAAAAAATTCAGTTTAAAAAAAATACAATTAACGAGGAATCGCTATTATAAAAAATATTGCGGAAAGAGCGCGTAAAAGAACATATTATACATATATACATATATAATCAACTACATATACTATGTTAATGTTACAAAGAAGTTTAACTTAAACTGCATTCTTCGTGATACGTTAGAAATGAATTTTACACTTAGAACACATAATAGATGGAATACTAATTATGTAATTCTTATGTCACATTATATCACACATAATTTTCTATGTGCGTGTACTTTTATATTTATAATTTATAAAATAAATCTCGTTTTAATTGTCAGCATAAAAAAAAAGAGAAATAAAAAATCTAAGAGAGACAATGAACTGAGCAAGTTAATTATGACGCCGATAATTATAACGAGTGGTTAAATCTCGCGTGTCTTTTTTGCGAGATTTCGCGTAACGAGGAACGCCTCGTCTTTGTCTCCTCGTAAGATGGAGAGGCAACTGTGTCGAAATCTTGGCAGTGAGTCGTGAGAAGATTTTTTCTAACGAACGTTGCACGACTAAAGCGAAACACGAGATACAAATGACGGTAGATTGTGCAAAGAGACACGGCCTACCAACGGGATTATTTGTACAATCGTTTGAGTCTGAAAACAGGAACTTTGATGAGATGTAAGTTACCCTCCGCCTTGCAATATTATTGAATAAGACTGAGGCGGTCTTGCAATATTGCGCAGAAAACTTATTTTGCAAAATTATATAACTTTCTCGTAATATTTTATATACAAAGTTCTACCTAATGTATTTTTGTTTCGAGATATGTATATTAAGCATTATCGTTAAATATAATGCTATCATATTTTGTTCTCTATACTTGCTTTAGAAACTGTAAGCTTTGCGAATTGAAATGGAATTACACGTACCTGCATTAAATCATGTTATGTTAACGTTTACAAATTACTGTCTGTCAAGGAACTTGCTCTCTAAATTATTCATTGATACTGAAACGACTATATCATCGGATTGGAAATTTTTTATAGAATCTTAAGACCAAGCCTGTGTCAACTTTCGCTTAATATCGATGCAAATTGTGAGGGGGAAAGTTTGAAAGTCTCCGAAATTTTTACTTTCATTTATAAATAAAAGGAAAACTTTTTCTAAACAGCCACCTACGCCCCAGCACGCGCGTTTTATATATGTTATAAGAAAAAAATCACAATATTTTTATAGCTAAATTATCACAAGTATATTTGACACTCGGACTCACCAGTTTCGTTCAATACATTATCCAATCCTGATTGCCTCAGATACTTTGCCATAGCAAAGAGACCCTCTCTTCTTAACAGCGCGGCTAAGCTATCCTGTGGAATTTCCGTCGAAGGCGATACGGTGGTCCCTTGATAGTCACTTCCTTGAGAAACGATATTCCCGTTCTGCGAACTAGAGGTGCTGTGAGATGATACTCTGAACGTCGACGATGCCTCCGTCGATGGATATTTAGAAGAAAAATGGATGTAAGAGGTTGCCGGCGTTGCTGTTGTCACGACTTCGTTCACCGGCGCCATCGTCGGGATAAATTGAGTTCTAGTGGATGATGAATACTTGGTGGTCACACGAGGAACGTGGTCTGACAAGCTCGTCTTGGTCGGACTGGGATTTAACGCGTTGTACACGTGGCCCGTAACACTGGATGCCGAGGTCACGTATTTGTCGGTCGTGGACACCGAGTTTGGTGATACGGTAACGTAAGGAAAATAATTCGTCGTTGTTGACTTGCTGAAAATTTAATTTTCTTATTTAAAAAGCCTGCCGCAAGCATTGTTTACTCGATTAAAAATACATAGATGGAAAATGTGAAAGAAAAGCTATTTCGAATCAAACGCACATATAGCGGAAAGAAAGCTAAGTGAATTATATTTCTAGAATCACATGGTGTAAAACAGAAATGTTACAATCATTTTATCGTGATCGTAATTTTGAAATAAATTAAGAATAAAAGATAAAGAATAAAAGCATACACATTTATGCGAATCAACGTGTGATATGCTTATACCTTTCGCTGTGTTTTGAGGTGGATCTAAGAGTGGTGGGTCTGAAGGTCGCCGCCGTAGATTGAAGAGATACTTTGGATGTGGACACTAAATTTGGATTGAAGCTGGATTCAAAATGTTCGAGCGTGGAAGGCTGGGTACTCGATCCAATCGAACTAGATGGTAGCTTCAGCTCGCCTTTCTTGATCCTCTCAACGATAGACTCGACATCGGTGCCGCTTTCCTTGTCATTGGCGTTGCCCTTGATACCCTGCACTTTGTAACTGCCATCCGACTGCTCCTCTAACACGACAAATGTAACCTTCTTCGCTGGATTTTGAATGATCGGCGTTTTGCCAATCTCCTCGAGCTTTCCATCGCTCTTCTGTCGGATTATCTCGAAATCCGCGCCTGGCGGCAGCACACCACCCTTTGTTAGCTCCTCAAAGATTGCCTTTGGTGGCTTGATGGTGGTCGTCGTTTGAACGGTAGAGTCGACGGTCGACGGCGAGATGGAGGACAAACCGTTCGGCGCATGAATAACTTGAATCTTCTTGCCGTTCGGCAATATCAGATCTCTGGTAGTGACATTTCTGACGACATCATCATCGTCGCCGGACTGAGCTAGAGCGAGTTTGAGCTGCTTCAGCAACAATTCCCTTTCAGAAACCGCGGATTGTTGAGAGTTTCTGTTTCTACCGCCGGAATTTTGTCGTGTAGTGCTAGGTTTATCGGTCTGATAGATCACTTTGATCTGCGGCTTCAGTTTGTCCTGCTGCGACAATCGATTTTCTTGATCCCGAATAAGACTGAGTAGATTCTCCGGTATCTCTTGACGATTCTTGGAGTTTATTATACGTCTTTCGGACGGCGAAGGTGTGGTAGTAGTGATCGTCGTGCTCGTTATTGCTGTTGTTGTATATTTTTTTTGATGATTAGCAATTGCTTTAAGAAAAAGCTCTGCTTCCGACGGTGTGATTCGTCGCGCCTTTGGCGAGGACAGTAGCAACGGCGCGGAAGTAGTGGTGACGACAATCGGAGCCGATGTTGTGGTTGGTGCCGTAGTGGAAGTGAGCCTCTGTAGTTGCTCAAGTCGCAGCAGTTCTTGCTGCCTGCGTACTTCTTGCTGCTCGTACAGCAATTGCTGTCGTTGCTTCTGCAATAGTTCCAATTCGCGTTGTTTTTCGATATAATCTTGCAGCTGCAACGTCTGCTGATCGCTAAACAGTGGTTGCGACAGGTCTTGATGTTGATTCTGGAAGCCGTTCTGATTGTACTGGCCATTATTGTATTGCTGTTGGAATTGGGGTGTCTGAACTGAGCCGCCACCGTTCACTAAATTCGAAGCACTAAACTGCTGAGCGATCTTTTGTTGTTGTCGTTGTAAAAGTTGTTGCACTTGTTGTTGTTGCTGCAGCAATTGCTGCAACTGTTGCTGCTTTGTTCGATCGACCTTGTACTTGGCCAAGGAAGCGTACGGCGTGCTAGATTGTATTTGTTCGTATGGGGAAAAGGATGTTACTCGTGGATTTTTGGAATCTTGCGTGGGACGCCGATATCGTTGCTGATGTTGCTGCACGTCGCTCAATATCTGGGCTTGCTGAGAAACCGAGAGACGAGGTCGCGCATCGTGCGCAATGCGGCCCTAAAAATAGAAATTTACACATATATTTTTCAAGGAAAATTAATTCTCAAGAAGAAAGTAAATCATCAGAGTGTAATTTTTTGGAAATAATTACAATCTATACTTTAAGTAAATCATTTATAAGTAAGTTTTTGTAAAAATTCATTGAAAAATTTATTGAATATAAAATATAAATATACAATATAATTAAAGTTTAAAAAAATGAAATTTCTTGTTTATACGATCAGGTTTTTAAATAAAATTTTTCTCATTGTTTGCTATATGTAAATATTAGTTGGTGAATTCTCGACAAAAGCATGACGAATCACATCGTCAGAAGCAGAGCTTTCTAAAGACTAATAATGTTAAATTAATGTAAATAATAGATGACAAATCTCTAATTTATAAGAGACAAATATATAAGATATACATATAGATCTAATGGTAATAACACGTACTCGTATTTTTATTTTAAAATTTGAAAATTAAAATAGATACGATTAATTTAGTTGCAAGATGTTTCGCTTAGAACATTATTACGGTTATTGCTTCATCTCGTACAATATAAAATTTTTGTAATTAAATTCTCGGCATTACGAGCACGCGTTAATACATTCAATAAGAATATACATATGTATAGAAAAAGTGAGGAATAGAAAAAGTATAAATATAAAAACTTGTTAATTTTGTTACAAATGACCACGATTAATTACTTTTTGTATTTTTAGTTTACTGAAATATTCTACTAGACAACATGCTACGTATGATAATAAAATAAAATCTTTTAAAAGCGAAAGCAAATCGTATCTATACTTATTGTTAGTGATTCGCGGCGATTCAATGTACGTATAAGCTTGTGAATTATTGCACATGTGGATTTATATTCCCAGGCATTCGCTACAACCTAAGTGGAAAATCGACGAGAAGATTACTTTGTAATTTAGTAAAAGTTGACACATCGTATGTATTCACTCTCATTCTGTGACCTAACTAGTAGTGTACAATTTAAATTAATAGATATTTGATATTTAAATCTTACGACATGTATCTTAATTTTTTTAAGAAACAAAATAATCTCAAATAATTTTTATAATAATTACTTAAATCCCTGACTTGTGTGTATTCGCGTAGTATAAAATATCGTACAGAACATAGTATAAGAAAGCTAATTCTTTATACTGTAAAATTAACAATTTAATAAATTTTCAAATTTTAACAATAAACGGCATTTTATATCAACAGTTTTTAAGTCAACAGTCAGTTGTAGCTCTTGTATTATATATACCTACATATGTATACATGTGTGTACTATGTAATAAATTTAGAAATTTATTAAAGATTTCACTTCTCCGATCCATATATCACAAGCTCGCTAATTCCTGTTTATTGATTCCATTATCGCTGCTATTATTGCTGTACAAGACTATGTATAGCGCGTTCTCAAAGTCATTGTTTCTTTTATTGTGTGCGCGAGAAAGACGTGAATAATTAAGATGGCCATAATTAAGAGAAGCATTGTTCGATCTCCCTTTCTCTTGGGTGCCTTCTGCCGTTGTGGACCTGTTGCGGGACAGGTCTTTGCGTCTTCTCGAGAAAGTGCGACCTACTGCAGTTTCCATTTCGCGCCTTTCGCACACATAACAACTTATACATATATCATGTTCGAATGGATATTCGGTGTATATATACATATATACTGGTTCTTTATATAACAGTCTCATAGTTGATATCCGCATTTTGCATCATTCCGCATTTTTTATGTGCAATTTGTAGCTGTCATGTTTATAAATTATTCATATTTCATCTTTTTTTTATTCAGAAAGAATAAGAATCATGTTAAATTTTCTTTACAAGTTTTTATATAAATATCTGAATATTGTATATTCACTATATTTTATGATAATCATTACTATAATATATAGTTGCCACATTGTCACTTTAATTGTCGAAAGCAAAATGCGTTATTTCTAACAAGTTTTCAATTTTTATTTGTAGAGAGAATCTGGAATAAATTGACGATTAAAATAATAGTTTAAATACCGTGAGAAAAGAGTGAAATATATATATAATATAAGCAAAATCTTCTCATGAATTTCAATTTTAAAGCATGTCAACAATAGGTATTCCATTTTTTGTACATATGTACAAAAAGTTTGAATCAAATATGAATTCGATAATTCGTGACAAAATATTTAAGCTTTTGTTATACAATTATTATTGGTACTTGCATTAAAATAATTCTATTATATTTACATACATAATTCTTGATAAATCCACATGTCAAATAAATTTTTTTTTTTAAATCTATTCACAATACCCTCAGGCAAAATTATCCCGTCACGATATTTAAAATTGAACTAGTACATTATTAAAACTGTGTTATTTAAATCAATATTAATAATTTTACATTTGTTAGTTACGATTGCATTTCGCAAGTTGCAATCTTTTTCACATTTTGGCTATACAGTTTCAATCTTTCAAACTGATTAACGTTAGTGATAAATAACGTAGTAAATCTTTTATATCATGTCGATAATCGCGAAAATGTCATTTAGAAGTTCATTGTAAAACAAAAAAATTATTTTAGCGCGATATTTGTGAAATGTTACAAGGATGTGACGATTATGCACAATCTATTTTGAACTTTCCATTTTTGCATTTCGCGGTGTATGCACTTCGATCTCACTGACTGAAAACGATAAATCTCGGTTCTGTAAGAAGATAAAAAAAAAGTAGCAATCTCCGAGAGCGATCGCTCACTCGCTCACCTGATTCCGAACGATCGATCAAGAAATCGCAGATTCCCATTGCTTTCTATTATTTGTGCCATTTTCCACGCGATCTAAAAAACATTGAAATCCGGCATGCAGCGAATCGTATTTCGGAGCATGCAAAACAGTCGGAATATTAAAACATTGTGAAAGGAGAAGGACGTAAATGATGCCGAGAAACGTGCGCGTTTCGAGCGGCAAAAGAATTTTTAATGTCTTTTCTGGAATTGAATCTCTCTCTCTCTCTCTTTTTCTCTTTCTCTGTCATAGTTGCAAATGAGCCACCTGACAATTTGTGCGATCGCCTCGAGAAATAGTTTGCCTCTGTCGGAAGATAATTGAGGCCTAGAAAGTGACGGCATCTTTACAGAGAAACTTAGTACGGTAGTGAGAATGACGGGGCACCCTATTTGACGATTTATCACGCAGATTTGGATTTTGCGGAAATCCAAAATCGTCGAGTTCCCTCTTCGATTCAATAAATATTTATAATACTTTAATGTACAAGGGCGGGAGTATGAGTGCCAAAAAGTAAGTCTCCAGCTACTTTTCTAAATGACATTTATGAAAACACCTTATTGGAAACAAATCTAAGAGTATAAAAAAAAAGAACAAATTTTACTTTTGCCGCAAAGATAATTTTAGGAGAATATTTTTCTATATGTTATAAATCTTCGAGTGTGTGGAGAACGATGTTTTCTAATTCTTATATTTCAAAGATACTTAAGAGCAGAAAAACGAATAAATGTAATATTTTGCAATCGACAGTTTAGTGCACAGGCGCACGCAAGTAATCCAGCAGATAAAATGGCATCGTGTGCCGCATGCTTTAGTATACATATTTAATAAAACAATGCAATGTAAAATGGAATATATTGAGAATATCAAATACTTGAACAAACGGATACATTTCGCACTCACTTGCGAATAAATATTAGAAATCACGAATCGTATATAAAAAAATTTCGGTACACGACACGATAGACACACTATCATATGTGTACACACTTAATATCATCGCATTTATAACAATTTCCGTACCCAGAAAGAGAGCGAGTTGACCACAATGCGAATTGACGTGAGAAATCCTCTCACTTTCGAGAGCTTTCAAGATTGTAATTGCAAACAATTATTGCTATTACAGTTTTGAAAATTCTCTCCACTGTAAACACAGAAGGCTTTGACAGTTAATAAATCTATCAATATAGATCTTGTAGAAAACACAATTTGAATGATAATTGCGATTTAACTCATCAGTCTGAATCTTTAACTTTTAAGCACACACATCACAACATATTATAAATTTATTAAATTGAAAATTATTGTAATTTAAAATAGTAATCGTTTAACATTAAACGAAAAATTTTGTTGTGTTTATTTGCAACCGTTCGCTTTAACTCGTTTCGTAATTAAAAAATCCTTGCATATCAAATATAAAATAACTCGTTTAGCTTTTACATATACCCATTAAATCTGTTTACTTTTCAAAATATATTGTGAATTATATAATAATATAATAATAAAATAATATATAATATAATAGCATAATATCATAATTATATAATATATATAATGATATTCGGAAGAAATGTATGTGATAGCAGAGGAAATGGAATATATAATTCATTCCAAGCATATAACGTCATTACCTTCCTCTTACTTGCTTGAAGCGATTATCGGTTTTCTCGGCAATTCAAAGATCAAGGAACAGCTCGGGAGTGTTTATAACACTCGTAGAGAAAAGGAGCTGAGAAACCGCGACTAGAATAAACGTTCTCCTTTTTTTTTTCCACCTGTGGGAAACTCTCAGCCACTGGACTGCACTTGGCTTTAACGATGGTCGTGCATCGCACAATAATCGCCTCAGCAGATACGAACGGTTTATAGTCGAACGAGTGGCAAGAAACCACTACGTTATTTCAGATTGATAATTTGAGAGATATGTACTGTATCTCTCTTTTCACTTTGACGTTATGCAAATTTATTTCTGCTTTCCTCACTCGCCAAATTATAAAAATTGATTGATATGATTAAATTTGTATTTATAGGATAAAAACGCACTTCCTAATTTCAAGATCTAAATTAATTTGGTTCTAAAAACTTTGACTTTCTAATCCGTTTAAATTTCATATTAAACTTTTATTGCTTTTATTATTTATTAGTAAACTATATCTTTCTATATCTATTCATGTAGAGTTCTATAAACTAGTCTGCTTTCAACTTTTTCGACTTCCTTAATGTTATTGTAACTCATTGTAAGCGATACGTATATACAAGTTCTTTTTATGATTACTATTTCGTAGTTAATTTAATTTAATTCACCTATAAAATATATTGCTTAAAAGTTTGTAAGAGAAAAAGCATTTTCTATTTTTTGAAAAGATTTAAAGAGAATGAGACATGTACATTCGAGTCCTGAGTTTTACTTCCGATATCAGACTTTTTTGTATCTTCTTTGTAATCATTGCTCAATTCTGTGCCCATATACACAAAATGATTAAAAATTAGAATATTATAGATAGATAATGTTGGCAATCGCTACACTACATTTTATACTCGTGGTTGCATAATTTGTTGGCATGCACGATTAAAGGTGTGCATTCACTAACTGACATGAAGTATCGTAAGTACCGAAGTCGCTTATGCAATTTATGTGCGTTCCTTCACTTTTCTGCAAAAAGAAAGGCCGAAAGAAAAGCAAGTTTGAAATGTTTCATCGCTTCTTCGTAAAGAAGAATTCTTGATTATATCTATTACGTTAAATAGCAGACTATATTTCGTAATATCTCCTATCAACGAAAGCAATATATTTAATCAGATTATTTCATTTTATTTCGCTTACTTATTGTTAGCTAAAATGTTGCAAATGTCTTTTTATAGAAAAATCTTTTTTCTATTTTCTGCTTGTATAAAAGAAAAATGTTAAATTGTTGTTATTATTTTAATTAATAAATTATGAAACCAACAAATAATAAATAATTATTGCTACAGCTACGATTACTAATATATGTATAATTAAAATGTTATATGTTAAATTGAATTTTAAAGTGCAGAAATCTTCTTTAGAACTAAAAATTTATTTCTTTTTCTGTTATATCGAGAAAGAAGAAATGTGAAGAAAAAACAATTGAATAAATGACATCTGGCAAATAGAAGATGAATTTATAAAAAATAAATAGCATTTTAATTTTTATGCATTTGCTGTAAATTTTCAAGTTTTCGTTATTGTATAATTTATAGGAACAATTACAATATGGATCATAAATTTTATATATAGTAGTTTAATGAATTATATTTTTGTAATTGAAAGATCAAATTATTGATATCAAAAAATCTACAATAGGTTTTTCACAGGTTCTAATCCCAAGCAAAAAAAAACAAAAAGCTCATTTTATTCATTTAGCGACATTTGCGTTTAAAGAAGAGTTTCTATACATTAAATTTCGCGCAATCAAATTTCGACAATATGAGATTAGACATATATTATACTACATTAACTAATTTCTTCTTGATTCTAATAGCTTTAATGTTAATAGATGGAAATTTCTCTCAGAAACAATTAGCGGCGTGTCCTCTTGCCGAGGAAGATCGACGAGAGAAACTTGACCCCGGGGTCAGTCGGAATTCGCACTTTCCGTTTCACTGTCATTACTCGCGAAACCGCCTAGTATATTTTCAGTGCCATGTATTTCCACGCGAGAAAGAACGAAAATCGGAAGCGATTTCCAAGGCGGTTTCGCGCACGAACCAGAAGAAAAAAAAAGTGCGCGTGGAAATTATTCAATCAACCAGAAACACTTATCCGGAAAATTTTGCACGCTATAAGAAATTAAGCTTCGCGGACTCTATCGATGTGACTCTTTTTACTGCCGGATCATTAAATATCATCAAATATATTTATGATACATTTCCTATATGCGATTAACAAATTTCGCATAATTAGTTCGCTAAAGTATGTATTGGCACATGACAATTTAGTGATTTTTAAAAAATAATATTTCGATTAGAACAACTCTCTTGGTTTAGATAAATTTTTAATTTTATTTTGGTGTGCATTTCTAAAGTGTAAATTATGTATTTTGTTGACTGCAATGTATAAATATCATCTTGCAATACAAAAATAACACATAGAATTTCATTCTTATCAGAGGCTGAAAAGATATCGCTTGTATAAAATACTTGCACAAAAATTGTGCACTATGTAACATTTAAAATCAACGAGATAAATAATAAATTCGATTTGAAATAAATTGATATCAAATCAAAATACGCATCAAAATATCTACCGCCATCGAAATAGAACTTCTTTCGATGACATGTATTTGCATGATGACACCTGCGAATCGAATAGTAAAAGTGAGTGACGATAAAAAAGAAAGGAAAAAAAGTTTGACCTTTGCTTTATATCCCACCGAGGAGAAATTGATTAATTGGACAATCACAAGACGACGCAACACACCTCGTTATAAAAACTGAAACATATGATAATTTCGCTTTCCATTCGAATTTCAAGAAGGCTCATTCAGAGATAAATAAAATATAATAATTATTTTCAATCAAATATATATCTTCTATTTAGTTCTACTTTTTTTTAATTGTGAAAATTCTCAAGCAGAATAGTAGGAGATTGAGAGAGCATAGTAAAATTAATGTTGCGAAAAACATGAAGGAAAGTCGATGCAACGTCACAATTACACCTTCTTTTTACTAACATTCGTTCATCGTGCCTCATTGCAAGATTGATCGGTAAACATAACTTTCCTGCCGATTTAAGTATTGTATCCTTACGTGGCGCGTTACTCGTAACGTTCTCTTCGATCGCTCATAATCTATCTATAATATAGCGTTTGATCACCGATTATTAGCACGTATATACCAATTATAGCGATCAAGCGCACGTCGCCGTCGTTAGATCGAGTTTTCTGAAAGAAAGTGAAACGATGCTGTAATAACGTCCAAGATATTTCCCCTTTCCATTTCAACCCAAACTTGTACTAATTTCGAGCTACGAGCGAACTTATTCGACGAAGCCTATAGAGACCAAAAATGAAGAGAAATTAATTACCCAAAAATTTTGGGCTTAAACGAAAGAAAAACGTTTTTTATCCTCGCAGCTTTCTCTCTACATAAACCTTGAGATGAGATGTTGCGAGAAAGATAGTGATAAGATGCGAGATCAATTTTTAATAAACGTCAAAGTAGCTGAGAGCGTGTTTACTTTACACAAAAAGAAAGATAAACGGTAAATTTAATTGTTGTAAAATATATATTAGATAATATATATAATAATAAATGATTTGATAAATAATATAAATGATTGTTTCGCTGCGTTTTGTAATTTAGCTGTGGAGGACATTATAACGTGAAGATTGCGAAGACGGTTCGCGTGTAAAAGATTCGTCCGGTGTGATGTGTTGAAACATCATAGTGGACTGTTCTCTGGCGGCGGGATATTTCGTTAAACAACGTTTGCGTAAAGTGAAGCAGATCGTTCATTATAGCCAACTGATAATTTGTCCGTTTCGTTTATAATCTACAACATTACGCGAGGGTAGGTATAATTGCTGTAGGCGAAAGATTCTTGGGCTGCGCAAATTAGAGACACGTTCTACGATTGCAGCTAATTATCTGTAATTATATAGATAGATTCGACAATCGATCGTATACCACGTAATTGACGATTGTGTGTGTGTGTGAGAAACTAAAATATATAAAGAAACATTATTATAGATACGATCAAAATATACGATTAAAAAAGGTACATCGGAGATTTCGTTCTCGTTTGAAATAATATTTAAAAAATTTTATAATTTACCGCGTGTATTTCACAGAACAATCCTTATATTCGAAATGCTCAACATATATATGTATACGTATATATATTTGCGAGATGAAAGTCAGCCTTTCTTCCGCATTATCCCGCTTTATACGTTATCGCGATTTTAAATATGCGCGGTCTGGACAATAGTTTAATTGGACAACAAGCGTGCGCAAATGTAATTAGTTTGATATAATCGGCGATTATTCCGCGATAAACCAATGCGTCGTATATAATTAATTTCATTAAAATGAATAATGGATTTTCACTTAAGGTAGCTGCTGATACTGATTTCTTTCCGACACACACGCGCTTCGCACTCTATTCTACTCCGTACGCAGAAGAACATTCGCAAGATTTCCAGCTAATAATAGATTGCGTAATTTCCTCTCGCCCGAGAAATTAATTACATCTGTTCAACGACTATTTCCCACAAAATAACGAATTTCTGTTCGCGTCTTCACGCCGTATTCGCTCCGTTATTCTCAGAGGCAGGTTTCTGGAGAAAGTGAAAGATCATGTGTAGCATCCTTCACCTTCACCCATTGTCCCGTATATTTGCCTCGATCTCACTTTGTGTCCTCGAATAAGCAAAGATTGCGGAAAGATTCGATACATTTCCCTACCACATCGATCATTGACCGACAGATGTGATGCAATTTCTTAATACATTAATTAAAAATTTAAAAGAGAGAGAAAGGGAGATTTAGAGAATATTTCGTATGAACGGAAATCATTTCAGAAAGACAATAGAAACGGATATACACTCATACACATAATTCTTTTGAATCGTATATGTGAATATATGTATATATATTTTTTTTTTTAATAAACATTTTATTTGCTACTTTATTACGCGATGTTTTTATGTATTTTAACAAATGCATATCCTTTTACACGCACATAGCACGAATCATATTTACAAGTGCAATTCTGTACCTCTGCACGCGTATTTATTCTCGATATGCTCTGAATGTTCTCCTCAACAAGAAAAAGAAATATGGAATAAAAATAGTAAGATCGCAGCAATTGGAGCACCATTTCAACGAATGAAGGAACAATGAGGAAAAATTGTTTTTGCATACTTGCTACCGGGCTATATTCGATTTATGATTTAAAGATGATCTCTTTAAAGATGAACGCATGCCAGAAAATTGTTACAAAACGATAATAAATATATATACTTATTTGCACTTATAATTATATAGTTATTTAATTATGCGCGTACGTAATTTTATATCAATAATTTTGCTATCACAAAAGACAACTCAATGTAATGTCGAGTGCCATGTACGTAGTCATATCGCCATAGAAGATTTAAGTCAAAATAAAAGAATAAAAAAAAAAAAAATTATAATTCCTCTTATGTAAATTACAAAAAAACCACGTAGAATATATTTGCGCGTTTTGACTTTTAATTATTCTTTGATCACAAAATATTATATTATATTATATAAACATTTCGTAATAAACTTTTTGTTATAGTATTATTATTTCACAACATAAATTTCTTAAATATTCTTTAATTAATTATGAAAATATATATCTTTATCGTATATGTATTTTATAAACATTTTAAAATAATTTACATAAAAATAAGATTATTTTATGAAATGAGAAAGAAATATAGTGACAAATACAATATGCAATTTCTAACACAAACATTATGTGAGAATAATCATCTCGTTACTCAAGCAAAGCGCACGTTACGTTATTGCAAATATCGGTTGTATATCTAATCAGATAGAGATATTCCTCTTGTTCGACAAAGATAAACGTTCTCTCGTTGTTCACGCATTAGAAAGTTGTTGTTTATACGCAGTGTGAGGTACACGAAGTACATCGTCCGAGAGCGTCTCGGAAGAGGAGACAAACCGGAAGCTACTTCAACTTGAATATATATATATATATATACATATTTCCTCTTATACGCGCACGGAATACTCTTTGCATATACCGTACATGGAAACTTGAACGTTTTCTCAGTAGCCTGAGTGAAAGGTTCTCCGATCGTTCCACACCGTTTGGATCCACTTCCGATATACCTTCTCAATTAACGACAATTACCTTTCGAGAAAGAAAGAATGCTTCCCTTTATCGAATAAATTTAATATAGAGAAAATATTTATACAAAATTGTTTCATTTCACCGATATAAAAGTTGTTAAAATTGCAATAGAGAACAGAGAGAGAAATAGACTTTTTAAATTTATATATTAAAAACGATTGAAACGTTAAGAAATTCTTTTTTTCTACAACACACACACACACACAAGTTTCACATTTATCATATTTGATAATCGACAATTATCATCTAAAGAATATTTTCTCAAAGTATATGTTCATTAAAAATTGCTTGAGTTTTTCTTTCGAAATAGAATCCTATAATATGTAGTTTCACATATGTATAGGGCTCCCTATGGAATCCGAATGGAAATCAATTTCAGAGAGAAATTTAGTAATTAGAATGAGAAGCCACTGAAAGAGGAAAATATGCGAAATGGAATGTATTAAACTAGACGCGTAGAAGATGCAATAGAAGAGATATGAGAGAGAGAGAAACCAGATAGAGGGTCAAAAGTCACTCTGTTAGTGGGTGAGCAGTCGCTCGTTTCTACTTTCAATGCGTGCAATCTGTTGTTTTCCTGTCCATGCTCTTCGAGTTTCTATAATATATTAATTAATCAGTTTGATCTAAGAGAAGATAAAGAAATAACTAAATTAATAAAACAATTGATATAAATATTTTTTTCCGAAGGCGAGTTTGTTGTAAAAGCACGTGTTAAACGATGGAAATAGAGTAAAATTAGATATGTATATTCCGCATACAAACAAAGTTTCACAAAGTCACTACAATACTTATTACGTACTGTAACTTTAGTTACAATAAAATACAAGTAAATTTAGTTAAGTAAGATTTTTTATGCTATAATTAATGTAACAGTATTCGAGTGTGAGACGCGAGGATGATTATTTATCGCTCGTTCGTCCTTATGAGAGAAGACGAAGAATGAAAAGCGTAATTAATGCAAAGCGTGATTCTTTTTTTTTTTTTTTGCATATACGATTACCGTCTTGCTCAGTGAAATTTCACTGAGATTGTCGAGAAAGATAGCCCGAGGATTCGCGATGCAATAGGCGCGCTGGCAACGATCCGGTTACGTCAGGCGCGGCGATTTCATTAAATCTGCATATATTCGAGTGATCTATGTGCTCGCGGAATTATTAAAGCGAATCTACGGAGAAATTTCGAAACGCGAATCCAATCAAACGTTAAAGCGCGCATTGCGGAAATGCGCGTGAGAATGATGATGATGATGATTGATGTCATCTTTGATGTCATCAAACGTGACGTCTGAACCGATCTGATCGAAAGATATTATTTAATATTTTCTCCCAATCCCACACAAGTAGTAGATACATGTACAATGTAATACAATAACAAGTGTTATAATCAATGATTATAACTCGTGAAAATAATTCCATCTCTAGGAAGCCATTAATTTTTTATTATTTTTTTACCTTTAGAGTATTTTTATTTATATCTACTATATTACTTGCATTAATTTCGAAATTATCATGTATTTCTAATTTCATTTTAGTAACAAGAGTAATAACAGACTTTTTGTGTAAATTTTATGACCTTTTTTATGCAAAGTTCACGGTAATAAAATGTAAGAATAAGCAATGTGTTCAACATAGCGTGGTCTTCCCTATATAAATTAAACGTTATTTAAATTTTTTTCGCATTTATTCGATTTGATCACTATAAATTGGCGTTTTTAAAATGTAAGTATGAAAACTATCGATTTTATTTTATCACCGAGCGATTTGGGGTCGTGATACATGAATTAATGTACTGTGAAGCTACGAATAATTTCCACTTTGGAAGTGTTATCTCATGGTCTCATGATCGACTAAGGTGCGAAGAATACTGCCTTATATTTTCATATTTATAGACATTTTCTGTCTTTCTTTTAAATATAGAACTGCACTTTCTTGATAAAAATCGATACAAGAGTCTGTGATATTGTATATTAATATTAATCCGTCTACTTAAATTATAATACGAACTCGAATCACGATTAAGTGTGCGAAAGATTAGAGATGAATATTACCGTCGTTTTTATTCAATTACTTCCGTTATGCAAATTTTTACCAGCCATTTAAAGAAAGTTTTTTGACACAAGGGAAAGTTACAGCTAAGCGATAGAGTTCATTAAAGAAAATGAAAGTAATTCTCGAAAATCGTCGTTCTATAAATCCTTCAATTTTTCGGTTAAGTTTAAGTTAGTTGAAAATATTATAAATGAGTTTTCCTCATTTTAATTTCCATTTAATAACAATATATATAGAATAGATACACATATGTATATAATCTTAATATATATTACTTTCTTACTCACCTGTTGAAAATGCGGCAAATCAGCATTCAAAATTGCAGGATCGACTTCAGCAGCTACGAAGATGTCCACCCTCAGTATCAACGCAGTCCATAGAAAGCACAAGTATCGCTGCTTCATCGCGGAAAATAGTTTTCCTTCTGCCTCTCAATCTCGACGTTCACACTACGACGGAAGAGCACTGTTGTATTCTTCTTCGAATTTCACCAATTTCGTCTCAGAATTCTCCAGCAAGATTTAACGAGTTCTCTTGTATTTTAATTTATGGATACTCTCAGTAGTCTCAGTTATTTACGATCCTCGTAAATGAAAATGAGATTCACCTTTCTTTTAACTATCTCGCTGAGATCGGATGTGAAGATGACGACGTTCCCCTTATTGTCTTAACGTTTGTTTCAATTTCTTCGATCTTATCAGTATCGTGTTCTCGTCTAATGGCGCGGAAGAAATTCTCGCCTCTGCGCGTCTTCCAAGACACACCAGCATTGAATTCAGCGCAGCTTCCTTCCTTCCTTCCTTCCTTTCTTCCCGATTTGAGAAGAGATGAGAGAGATCAGGAAGAGGCCGAGCTGCCAGCTGGATTTAACGAGTTCGCACGTCGACGAGAACGAGTTCGGGACTGTTGAAGATCAGAAAACGTCCGAGAGTTTTACTTCTCCGATCTGGGAAGAGTTCTCGCGGTCCGCCAGGTGGGAGACAGCCACCAGGTAGAACGCGGTGAACGTTACGAACAAGGAACCCACTTCTTCTCTCGGTCAATTTTCCTCCGGCCAAGTATGCTCTGTAATATCGATTAGATGAGATAAAAACAGAGAAATCTTTCTTTGCGCGTATACAATAACATAAATCGAGAGAATCAACGAATCTTTAAATTAAACATATGCTTTGAGCGAAATGCTTCAAAGTATATATTAAAATTCAACAAATAATTACTCAGCTTGATCACAAGATTATTTTCACAATATATTACATTTATAATCTATGTATATAAAAAGAGAAAAAACATGTAATCGCGCGTAGTTTATATTCGTACGTGTGTGAAAATTACTATATAATAACTTGAAGCCTTTTAATAACTGTTTAATTTAATTTTTCATCGTTTCACACAATAAAAACATTGTTCTATTTTTGCATTTTAATTAAACTACTATAGAAAGTGTTTATTAATATCCTAATTAATATCTCAATTGTACTTTACGCACATTTTTTGCCATTACATAAAATATATCCGCGGATAAAATTATATATAAAATGAGAAAGTGACACGCTTCAGTTTAATAACTTGCAGTAAACTTTCGGAAGATCAAAGAATAGGCATTTGCAATAAGAAGCAGTTGTTTAATCGTGGCGATAATTGAAGCGACAAAAAAAATCTCTCGTATTCCGTATTTCATATTTCTTTATTACCAAATAAACGAGAGATCGAAAGAAGATCATTATATAAAATAATCCTTGGATTTATTTATCCGCCTGCACGATATTACTTAACGTCGATCGAGATCAAGCGGAAAACTTAAACGGACATTGGCTCATTATACAATTCCATCCAAAACAGTGTTCCGAAGAGCAAGCAATTGCGCGACGTACTGTTTTAAAGATGTTTTTTTTTCCCCCCCGTACAACGCTTCCTGCGCATAGTTAAAACGTAATTTTATTCGTAACTCGACAAAACAATCTCGCAGAAATGTGCTGCTTTATTAATGTGCATTATTCTTTGAACATTCGCTTTTGCATTATATAAATTTTAACGAAATTATTACGTCGATTAACTTACAAATTGTACTTGATGCTTTTATGATCTTACTCACGTGAAGAGAGAATTTCTTTGTAAGAAATATCTTTATAATCTTCTTAAATTCTTTTCTCACGCAGGTGTGCCACCGTGATAAACTAATATAAAATGAATACCGAGACGTCTCTTATTGGATCTTATATCATCACGAATATATAGTGTTAGCGTAAGCCTTACGAAAGCGCTATCATTATGAGTAAAAAAAAAATCTTGGAATTTTAGTTAGAGGACGGAGCGCGCGCGTGAAGCAACCGAAGCGTGCTCGAGAGCAACGGGAAGAAGCCGGTTCGTGCAACGAAATGATGACTAATGATATACGCAATGAATGCAACGATGTTATTAGAGAATCAAGATCATGCGATACGTACTCGCTCGTGATCGGCGTCCATTGGTCATCATCACGAAACGTTACTTTCTGATTAAGCAGCTAAAATCCTCTCGGAATCGCTCCGGGCGAGCCCGTTTACAACAAATCTTCCTTTCTCCACTCTCGATTGTACGAGTTTCGTCTTGAATCGATTGCCCACTTCGTAGAAGGATTCATGACATGGGAAAGCTCGTCTGTATTTAAGTATCTTCATCGAAGTATCTTCAGATACACCACCTGATTGACTAATCTTGGTGACAAATTCCTTGAATGCGCGCGCGTCGACTTTCTCTCTGAAAACTTGAACAAAACCATATTTTTTAACAACTTTTAAATTAATTAAATTATTCCTGGAAAAAACGAAAATCTATGGATATTTAAATGGATAAAATTTTGATACATAATTGATACATAAAACGTGCATTTTTGTAGAAGACTCGACATAGCTTGAATAAAAAGTCTCATTTTTAAATTATAATTGAATCAATATCTTAGCAAAGAAAAAACTTCATCATTTTAATGCAATATCCTTAAATAACAATTTTTACTCAATAAACAATATTATTCTCAAAATATGCAGTTTGATAGTAATACTATAATTTAAATAAAGTCTTGAGATAAAAAATACACGTATATATTCTTATAAATACTTAATCTTATACAATACATATAGTAATCCATTTCGCAAAACTTTATTATAAAGAAAACTATTTATCTATCCATATATCGTGCTAATTCTCTATATCATTTGCATTCTAAATCGCGTACTAAGTATAGTCGCATATGTAATTTTCAAAGCACATTACGAAATCTGGAAAACATAAATAATTAAACGAGAGCAAGAATTTTCGCATAAAAGTTTGCATGATTTATTATTCTAAACTGGTTGATTACTCTCGATCACACTGCATTTTATTAAACTATTAAATGTCACTATTAAATGTGTAACGCTATATATATACATTATATCGTTTCTCAATATTATAATTAGGCCTATATTTATCGTTTCTCAAAATTGCGACTAGATTGGTAAACTCGATCTTGAGATTTCATATAAATATTCTCATATTTCAAAAAATGTTTCAATTTTGTATATAAGCCTACTTCTACGTGCAACATGATTTTGTCAATATGTTATTGGCAATGGTATACATCCATTTAACTTGTCTCTTATTTCTTTAGAATTTTTTTAGATATTATAAATAAGCTAAAAAAATTCGCTATAAAAAAGAAAAAAGCATACAAAAATATTTTAATAAATAAATAAATAAAATAATTATATAAAAAACTTTCGCGCAATTTGTCGATTAATTTGATATCACAAAATTACGATGTTATAATGCCTTTCAATTGTAGAATACCAATTAAGATATTAAGAGAGTTGCATTACGTAAGATAACATAACGTTGTCGTAAACTTATCACGAACGAGACATCTGCCATGTCTGCTACGTGAAGAGTTTTGTGTGGATATATGTACGACTATATCATGTTTGAGAAAGAGGTTTTCCTGTCCGTATACGAATCCTCGTTAAAAAGCGTTTCACTCGAATGAAAGGGAGCGGAAGCGATTTTAATGAGGCGAGAATCATGCGATTTTTCATATATCGAGAAATTTTTTCCTTTTTAGGAGCATATAAAACTTATAAAAGTATCGCAGAATAATAATCAAATATCAAATAATCTCCCAAAATAAAACTTAATTGAGAAATTTATCGTGGAAACTTATAAGTATTTTAGAAAGATGTTTTGTGTAATCAAGTCGCATAGGCGATTATGATTTATGATATACATCCTATTATTGGTATTTTGAAAGGAGCTGATGATACGTGGCTTTTTGTGTAGAAGCGGTCGATTAATCGACAAGAATCCTTTTAAAAAATTTGATTGTTATTCTTTGTTTTTCTATAAAAAAAACAATTGACACTGTATACAGCTCTCTCTCTCTCTCTCTCTCTCTAAAATTTCCTTAAATTAATATCTAAATATATACAATTTATTTAAAATTATAATATATACATAATTACAATATTTATTTATCTGATACTATCAATTTCATCCAATCTATTACATGTTTTTTGTAAAAATAGATTTTGCATTATTTGTTTAAAAATTATTCGTTTAATATAAAGACGTTTAATATAAAGTTATATATAATTTTTTGTACTCACTCTGCGTGTTTCACCACTTTGACAAGAAACTCTTTGCTTTTTCATGGGAGTAAGTAGTAGTTTTTCTATCTGCATTTTTTCCGTTCGACATAAGTGCGAATTCTTGAAACTTCATTATATCCTGTAGCAAATTATTAAAAGTTTTCAATAAATATAATTTTCATGATACCATTATATAATAAAAGAGTCATAAAGCATTAAACAAATTTTTTCATTTTGTCAAATCTGAAATATAGATATATTTTTTTGCAGTCAATTGTACATATGCATAATATGTAAAATTGAAAATAATAATAACAGTTTATCTTGATCGTTAATGAGATAATCTGCGTGAGGCAATATGTTAAATAATAATAATTCCATCGTGTAAAAAAAAAGAAGTAACGCTCGAACCTTTTTCCTTCGTACGTCTCAATCTTCGAGTTTGCGACTATCACCATCACCTTTGCAGACATTTTTCTGGTCGCCAAGGTAATTGCTCGGATAATTTGCCGCCAACGCGTTCGCCGACATCGTGGCCGCATTGCACCGCAATAATATCGCGTTGTAAAACTGCAGTACACTGTACTTTCCAACTATCTAATTAGGTCACCAAATATGGTGACACACACACACAAGGAAGGAGAATATTGAGTAGAGAAGAAAAGATGCAAGAGAGCTAGAAATATTTTTTTACTGTTTTTAAAATAAAGTTTAATTTCCTTCTCATTCTTATTTAGTGATTAATGCTTGTTTCTTTCAACGCAATATTTTTATATAATATAAAATTTGAAATGTTAATATTGGCCATTCTACAAGTTATAATCAATGATTACGGTGTCATTTAAATTGCATTGGTAGAAACAGACATATGTGTGTTAGTTTTCTCGAATAGAAGATTGAACATGTTAAAAATCTGTTATATAATTTTTATGATTATATTTTTGTTTATATATTTTTACATATATACATATATACGTATATTAGTTGTGGATATAATTTTTTAATTAGCAAAATACTGATTCCAAAAAAAGAGATAAAAAATCAACTGACATCATAGCTCTCTCATCTCTAATTTCCTTATATCAAAATCTAAATATATAAAATAACAGTTTAGTCAAGTCATTTTTTTGCTTTCCGTAATAAATGATATATTCAATAAAAGGACAATAAAAATTATTTACGTTTTATGTCTATCAGTACAGAGAAATTATGCTTCACCATACTGATTCACTAGAAACAAGGAAAATTACTTCAGAGCTTTTAAAGTTACTTCAGAATTTAATGCACAGATCTCATTGTAACTTGGTTAATATATCAATATCATCAGAAAATTATTGCATATAATTGCATGTAGAAAAAATTGATTTTTGATCTACTTAAAAGAATGTGTATATAATATAGAAATATATATATAATTCTTAAATCGAACGTAAAGTTAAACAAATTCAAAGCAAAGTTACCATTCATCTGCGTTTTGGTCATCATTCGTTCTGATTTTTCCATTGTAAAGCCTAATCTACAATGTGCTCTTGTCTTCTTGCTTCTTCGTGCTCTGTTTAACCGGCAATCTAGAGTTCGTCCACTTTTATCTCAGGCAACAGAAAGAGAAGAAACATCATCGTGAGAGGGCAAAGAACACGAAACAAAACGCAAAGAGCACATTGTAGATTGGGCTTAAGTACCTGCTAACGCAAAAATTGTCAGAGACAGCTTCGATTTTTTGACGGCCGAAATTGCAATATTTATCGTTATATATTGTTATATAACATTGTTATATAACAGCACAGATTGTGTAAGCAGTATTTTAATATCTAACACTTTCCTCGAAATAATCGCGATAATTTTTCCCGGACAATAATTCATTTTTTTAGGCAACAACAATCGAAAGAAACAGTGATTTGAATTCGACTCTGCGATGTCTAGCGGTACGTTACACAACTAAATGATTTTTATCGACGAATGGTAATGAGATTCTCGAAGTATTGAAATGATTGAAACCAAGGTACAATTTGACCACATATATCGTGATGAAAATTTACTCATGATTGGCACGAGTCTTTAACAATACCTCATCGGTATTTATATATAATAAAACAGAAAACTGTTGAATTTTATTGTATGCACAAAAAAATTCAAATTATGTGCTAATATTTTACCAGACAATCCTCCATTGCCCAGTTGTTGCACATTTTTTGTTAGTCTTACATAATTGATTGAATGTAGTTTCAGGTAAAAAACCAATAATCTCTCTATCTTCTTGTATTCTGAATGTAAATGTTGATTCAGGCGTCCCTATGAAATATCTAATTACAAAAAAAAAAAAATTGTTTGAAATTTGTGCATCTTACAAGCGTTTATAGAAGATGATTCATAAATAAATAGCCTTTATTCTTAGAATTATATTTATAGTTGTCCATTATTGCAATTATATGTATAAATACTCTTACCTGGCATATGAACAAATTATCTGATCAATAATGGCAATTCCACCGTCTTTGAATTTATTTATCACATAATTAGACGGTACAAACTTCAAGACTTTGTATTGAGGTAAATACGACTTGAGTTCTTCAAATTCTGAAAATACCATATATCAATATAATTAATATATAATAAATGTATAATAAATATTATATAAAATACCATATAATAAATATTCAATTTGTATAGGTGTAAAAAAAAAATCTTTTGACAATTTTGAAGAATTTGTAGAATAGTTTAACTTATAAAATAAATGTACCATGTGTTTCCCCATCTGTTGCAACAAACAACACAGTTAGTCCAAGCTCATCCATTTTTTCTCGTAATTGAGAAGCAGCGTCATTTATTGTTGGTATTGACGCCTTGTGACCTATGATAAAATCGCGTCTTCTAAGATGAACTGCTAAATATGGACCGCCCCTTGCATTCCGCTGTCTCTAAAAATTAAAATAATTAGTGATTTATCATCACTAATAAAAGAACAAATAACAATTAATATAATAATAATATAATAACAACCTTTTCTTTAGTCCAATCTGCGGGTCGATCTGTATTATCATTCTCATCTGTGGAATTTAGATAAGTTTTTCTATAATTTTTCGCGATATTATACAGTTCGAAATTATAGCGCATGCTGCGTCTGGCCTTCCAGTATTCTTTAGAGCCGTATTCATCGTGCAGGGCAATCTCCATGTGATCAAACATTATAGATCTATAAACAGAGAAGAGTACTGATAAAGTGTGCTTTATTTTTTATAAAAGAAAATAGATGCAAAAATATATTTACTTGTATTGTGTCGGTTTGAGATTTTGAGAAAGATAAGATGTTGTACCATGAAACTTGAGACATTTGACATTCTGAGTTGTAATATTATGATAGCCCCAAAATGGACCAATATATGTATGCTGCTTTAATTTGTAATATTTTAAAGAATCATCAATACATTCACTCACTTCATTCTTATCTTCGAATCTACCCATCTTGAACATTTCTTCATCATTCTGTAAAATATACACACAATCGAGTTGTATTTCTTTGCTTCCAGATGAATACTCTAAAATCAAATTATTATACTCAAGTGAATTTTATATATATGTGTATATGTACAAAATATAATATAAACTATATATCAAATATATACCTTCCATAAATTTATACATTTCAATGACAGGTATATATTGTTGCAGGCTCGTTATATCAAAAAAAATATCCCAGAAGAGATACTCTTGAAATCCTATATTCTGACGTCGCCAATGATATAAATTACCTAAATTAAAATTAAAGAAATACATAATTATAAATAATTATTATAAATTTTATATGTTATTTATAATTCTCATATTACCCCATGGCGGTAAAACTAGTTGCCACTGATATTCCTTGTCCCTTTCAATTAATTTTTTTAGAAAAACGGCAAGACGAACATACACATCTCTTCTCAGATTAAAACCTTCCGGGGGATTTATGTCGTAAAGGATATAACTATAAAAAAATAGATCGTGTAAATTTCTGTATAAAAAAATTAATAAAAATTGAGAATGCATAAAAATGACAGTTTCTTTAGAGAAATAGAAATATTGATTCTAACCGTTTTTGCGTAAAGTTGTTTCGAACAGAACATTTTTTCGAATTTTCGGCATATCTATCGGATACTTCACAAAATTCAAGCTCGTTGCCATTTACGATAAAAGCAAAAATTAAAATAACAATATGCAGGACTTGAAAGATAAGCATTTTCCAATTATATACACGAATTTGTTCTTTTTACCGTTTTATTTTAGCGTCTTTGATTGGATCATTTTGAAATAAGTCTGTTCTTTTTACATACTCCTTGGAGAAAAGTAACGTTTGATTGGATTCCACAATTAGGAAAATTTTGGGGACTTCAAAATTCTCTATTCGATAGCCAATTGCGTAACATATGTCCATTTGTGTTTTTTTACTAGAAAGCTCCCTAAATTGATATTCCTATCTCTTATCTTTATATTTCTACCCCTAATCTTTTTGACACGTGCAGTTATCCCTCTTGTATAAATTGCTCGTGAAATATATAAACGCTGGGATTGCCCGGCTTTTTATACCGAAGCTACTGAAGCGACTTTGATTTTGTGTAGGTTAGTTCATGATGACCTAACATACATACTTTGCATAATTTGTCTCTCGTTTGACAATCACGTCGATTTGATTAGATATCTGTCTTTTGTTAAACGGATTTCATTTATCAAACTGACAATCAGCAGCAAGCAAAGTTTTTTTAACAAATTATGCGTCGCGTAAAATTATGAAGTGCTACGAGGTAATTGATTTTCGTATTTATATATTTATTGATGTAATTTTGGGAAACACAGTGATTCATATAATTAAACCGAAATAGATACGTAATCTATAAAGACGTAAAAAATATATATATATAATATAATGTGTTTATTAAACAGAATCCTGATTGTGTGCCTTTGGAGGAACTGCAATTAAATATTAAAAATGATGGTGTGATTGTTGTGATAAATGCATTGGTATGTTAATTTTGACACTATGGCAATGTAAAAAAATTGTATTATAAATACTTTATAATGAATGTTTTATAACGTACATATATACATATGTGTGTGTGTGTGTGTGTAGTAAATATTATTGTATATTTAAATATTCTTATATATTGTTAAACGTTAAATACTTTAGAATGCAAAATGGGCAGATGAACGTTATTTTTTACGTTACAAAGTGCCAGAAATATACAATGATGATGGATTGGAAATTGTGGGCGCTAGAGATTATTGGATAGAAGTTATGACTTATATCATTGAAGATTTAAATTGGTTACTTGATCTTCCATTTTATCGGTATGATATACAGCACTTATATAATTTTTATAATGTTAATACATATACAATTGCTATGTATTTTTTTTTCTCATTTAGATTTTGGTCCAATATTGTGTACAATGTTTCAATTATGGATTCATTAGTATCTTTTTTACAAGAGGCACCACCTTTTTATGCCTTAGAAAATTTTCCTAATGAACCAGGAATGTTTGAAGCATTAGAAAAGCTTCGTTACAATGTACTTATGGTTTTTGCACGTCTTGCTACAAACAAAGAAAGTTCGACAGAGTACATGAGCCGTCCGTTTCTTGGAAATTTATTATATGACAATTATATATTCACAATACCAATTATATTTGATTTATGTCAGCTGTATGGTAGAGAAAATACTAAAGTAATAGAGAAAATCATATATAGCATATTTACACTACAACCTATGTACAATGATGATCTTGAAAAATCTGTGGCATGTCTCATAAAGGTAACGTATGATTCTTAATAGTATTTAAGAAAAGTAATAGTAATTTTTGAACAATCTCTATTAACGTTTTGTGTCATATTTTGATTACTGAGTGTAATTATGTAAGAATTATAATTTTTATAAATATAAATAGATATAATTCTTAGAAAATTTTTTAAAGAAATTGATCAGTAATTATTGTTTGACCAAAAGTTATATAAAAGCTTGTCAATTATAAAATTACAGATTTATTTTTACATTAGTCAATTTTCTTATCAATGTAGGCTTTTGAAAATGTCGAACGGAGATTTGAAGATCGTCTAGACCCTGTAACTGAAGCAGTGGCACTTTCAGGGAGAGCAAATGATTCTATCGAGATGACATTATATAATTTAGAAGATTTGATATTGTACATCCTAGATGTATCATCAACTCTTACTATATTATTAAAAAGTTACCCTCCAGTAATTGCCACATTTCACAAAGATGACTTCATAAACAAGTATAAATAAATTTTACTTTATTACATTTAATTAATAGAATATAGATTTTATTTCAATTTGTTTAGAAATGTACTCGTATCTTTTTGCTTCATTTTATTAAATCAATCTTTCTAATAATTAAGAATTTTTACTAAGTTCTCTACTACATTTATACATATACATTTTGTTCAAATATTATATATTATCACTATTATGTATTTCTGTTTGAATAGAATAATTTCATTTTATGGTAATACAATACCTGAAATATATAAAAAATTAGACAAGTTAGCATACAATGACGAAAATATGCCAAAGTACATGGAATTAAAGCACCGTCTCGATGTAACTAGAGTGGAAATGTTAAATCTTTATCGAATTATTGTCTATGAATCTATATTGAATATTCAGGAAAAAATGTAAGCATGAGAAAATGTTGTTTTCTTAATTTGTGAATAATTAAATATTCACTTACTAATGTTATTTCTATCTTTTCTCAGGAACACAATGATGGAAAGTGAAGTAAGAAATTGTATAGATGAATATTTGAATTTACTGATGAATGCTATTTCCGAAAAAGAATTCATTATCGATTATCATGAGTTTTATCCAATTAATGTTGATCTTGAAACTATTTCCACGCTCTGCCCTGAAATGTATCCTTTTTAAAGAAATTATTACATATTACATAATTAATATAATACAATATCATAATATAATACCATAATAATTAATATAAGAAAGATATGTATGTATGTTGTTATCCTAGTGTTCTTTACATCACATAGTATTCTTTGCTGACAGTGATGCAATAAAATGTCAATATATCTTACAATCACTGTATGCATCGATTGGAGATACTAAAACAGTGGTTAATATATCTCATAATAATACAAATGTAAGTCTTTAAACATATAAATAATATTTTAAAATGTGTAAAAGTCCTATTGTGTTACTATGTGTGTAGGTAGCTGTTGCTGGCTCTAGCACTGTTCAAAGCAATCAACGAGAAGAACATTGCAATAATGTGAATTGCATAAACAATGATATAGAATCTACTTCAGAAGATCCTGACAAATTGATATCCCTCATCTCAAAAGTGAGAGAAATCTTATGTGATTGTGGTCCAGGTTTCATACAGGTAAAAATTTTGTATAAAATTTGTATTAGATTAATTTAATTAATAAATAGAAGAATACATTATGTGTAGTATTTGTATAAATTTATGTGGTGTCCTAAAACTTACAGCTATGTTTAAAATACTACAATAATGATGTTGCATCTGTGGTAAATGCTGTTGTGGAAAATAATTTACCACCTAATTTGAAAGAAATAGATAAGACATTACCATATATACCACCAGATCCAATGGTAACTAATAAAATAATTTTTATGCCATATTAATAATATATTTCGTATATATAAAGCAGGGAAAATTAATTTACATTATATATCTTTAGGAAGCATCAGCTGCTGTAGATGCAGCGATTGGTATTCAAAGGATAAATATTTTCGATAATGATGAATTCGATGTTATGACACAAGATGTTATAGACACATCGAGGATTTATATGGGAAAAAAGTAAGTTATTAAATTCTTTTTGTAAAATAACTTATATCGAAGAGTTTTATTGTTATGCGACATCTATTAAATATGTATAATCCTTCTATTCTGGAACAGTTGTTCTGTTCTGTAAACTGAAATAATTATATAATGATGATCATGAGAATGAGTAAAAGAAACCAAATAAGAGAACTGTTTCAAATGTTTTCATTTTGTATATATATCGTTAGACTAAAATAGATAATTGAAAGAATAAAATGAGGGTCAAGGAGAAAGATTTCAGAATAGACGAACTTGATCTCGATAATTTGAAAATAGACAAGTTATATCGTACATCTTTTTTCTGCCAGGAAAGAAAAGTACAAAAATGCAAATGAAATGTTAAATGATAAATCTGCAATTAAGAAATCCCGGGAAATTTATGAGAAGTATAGCATTGTCGATAATTACGATGATGAATATGATGATACATATGACAGCCATAACATTCGTGGTAACGTACCGGATGATTCTACAGAAATAGATGCCAGACCATTTACTATTCCAAGGGTTTGTTTGAATACTTTATTTTTGCCTTCAATCTACAATTTTATCGATATATTTTGCTTTTTATGCAAGAAGTCATTTTATATTTAGGTACTTTGTGCACGCGATAAAAATAATGTTAGTTCCGAAGATGAAATCGAAGATGAAGATGAGAAGCCAGTACAGAATGATCATTTTGTACAGAATCCAGCGGAATCACGTGCTAAAGTCGAACAGCAAAGACAATCGGCGAGAGAAGGCAAAAATACGCGTGACGTAGTTGGTATGTTGCAAATTGATTTATATATCTTTTTTTTTTAAATAAATCTATTTTATTTATATATTTATAATTTCGTAAAGAAGCTATTAAAACATATTATAATAAACAAAATAAAAAACTACCTTTATTCTTAATTAGTATAAAAAAATCATGCTGCTTATAGAAAATTTGTTATTTGTATATATTAAATAAAATATTGACTTAGCATTTTGAAATGGTATTTCACAAAAGTGTAGTATTAATTTAGTTTTACAAAGTATTATTGAGCGTACACTTACATCTCCAATTTTTTATTTAAGGTAAATCCAAAGGCCAAGGGCAAAATAAAGATGTTCTGACTAATAGACATAAGAAAAATGTATACAAAGCTACACAGAGTAATCACAATCGCCGCATGGGTTCTCAAATAAAAAAAAGACAAGGAATGATTCCATCTTAGAAAACGGCATATTTTCCGTAAACGTGAAAAGTCTACAATGTACATACTGCCAAGCACAATATTTATACAATTATTTAACACATCATTCCACAAAATAAAAAAACATTCTTTCAACAATGCTCACCATCCTCATTTGTCTATTTGGTATTATTATTCTTAACAAAGAACTTTAACAAATAAATATATATTTTTATTTTAAAATAATCTTCTCTTAATATCTTAAATATATACATATATTTAAAGTTGTATGGTATAAGAAATATTTCTGGAGAAAAGTGTTGCGTTTATTTAATGGTCCTTCACTATAGCTAATGCCCTCAACCTATTTAATTCGGTGTTTACAACTTGCTGATATTCCTCGTCGGTTACTGTTGAGCTCAATGCAAATTCGGAAGAATATCGAGCAGGCATCAATTGGGTGTACAATTGCGTTGTATGCCCATAATAATTTAATTGTATCATAATCACAGCATGAATGCTCGGATTAATGTATTCTAATCTTTTTTCGAGAAACGTTGGTAATTCTGTAAGTAATTGAGCATGTACAGTCTTCAATTCTTTAGAGGCTGCTTCTTCTGCTCTGCGTTCTCTCTCCAATTTTGCAATATGACTTGCAGTTCTATCTTTCTTCTCTTGCAGTTTCTTCACACGATTATACAAGTATTTCCATGTAGTTATTAGATCTTCGCGCTTTGTTAACGCCGCAGCAATAGTAACAAATTCATTTCTAAACTTTTTCAGAGGTTCTATGAAAGTCTTATGGCACAAACTAGTCATTTCTTGAACGTTTTTTCCCACCTGATGATTGAAAAATATAGTGTGAGCTATATTCTCTCAAGATTATTAATATTAATTTATGTTAACTTACTTGTGCAGCAACAGAAAAGTATTCCTCCACTATTTTTCTATATTCATCGTTATTCTGCGCTAATCCACAACTGATGAGATTCATGCTTAATCGTTGGTCTGCTCTATCCAAATTTATCAAAGCTCCTATATACTTTTTCATCTCCTTAGTTAGTTTTCTTATTGTGCTTTCAATACTTGAAACAGAACACAAATACATTATATTACTTAAAAAAATTTTTTTTTTTTAAATACTCCCACACACACACATGCTAAATACAATATACAAACAGTCATTAATGAAAAGAGAAATTAATTGCATCGTACTTGCAAATTGTCATAGAAAGTAGTTCGTGCTGTGCAAATGCAAATAATTGTTCTATACAATTATACCAATTTTTATTAAAAATACATACTAGATGAGTCTTTGAACAACGAGATCTAATTCTTGATCTTCCGTTTGGGATAAAAGTGGTGGTGCAAAAGTTGGTCTCTGGGTTAGATAGTTTTTCTTTAAAGGATTCCTGTTGGCGTAAATAATAAAATTGTCTCGTATAAGCTTGCAACCTTACATATATATATATATATATATATATATATATATATATATATATATACGTATAAAAAACGTTAAAATTATTTAACAAATTTATTAGTTTACTCACCACGTCATATTCAACGCCAATTAACAAATGTTATCATAATAATTGCTCATGTCACATAATAATGATTGTGAAGCTGAATAAAAACAAATTTATAGAAAACGTTATTGTTGTTATCGTTAATTTTCATCCGTATATTTAAATTGTCATATTTTACGTCATTTTACGACATTTAATATATTTGTATGTACGTAGTTTCTCTCTCCTATTCGCGCCTGCGCGATAGCGTTCTCGGAACATCAGCTGGATCAGCTGATTAGGGGTACGTTCCGTTTCACGCATATGCGCGCATTTACCTATAGTACACGTTACGTTTACTATAGAAAATGCGCGCATTGTGTGAAACGGTGAAACGGAACGCACCTTGGATCAGTGGTGATGGTGATCACAGTGGCAGTGGCATCATCGAAATTAGAATTTCGCACCACAGTTAGTATACAATTCGAAAAGAATTGAAAGATTGCGTAGAAAATATAAAATTTAATTACGAAGATGTTTCCGGCTTACGCACATTTGTCAGCTTATGACAGACACAAGAAACTCATTAACGATTATTTGACATTTTACGGAAAATCTACGTCGTTATTGAAGCGGGACACGTAAGTTAAATCTTTCATTTTATATAATTTAGAAGCTTTATATTATTAGAGAAACATATTTTGCCACTTACACACATTAGATCTTTGTTCTGCTTAATTTCGATTTTTAAAAGTATTTTTATATAATTATGCTTGTTTCTCATCCTTTTCCGATTCGAAGATTGAATATATTGAAAAGAACATTCCTAAAAATGTCTGGCCAATCTTTGCCAGTTTATTTCATACTAATGCGAGAATGACAAATAAATCCACGTTTATTTAGCATTTATTATGTTCCACTATGCAATTATGTTAGATAACGTTCATATTATTATGCATACTTGATAGAGTTTATTTAAATGTTGGACATTATTTCTTTTTGTATTACATTATTTCTCTTGTATCTTTTTGTTAGTATGATTAATAAAGTATGTTTAGAGCGCACTAATGCAATTTGATCAAACATAACTCTTTGTACACTTCGTTGGTCTACTTTCGATGGCTTGTACCTAAAATAATTATTCTTGTTAATTAATGGCCTTTCTATATCACTTGAATTCTTTAATATTTTCTTTTACATCTTTATTGATTGACTTTCGTCATTTATTAAAATTCGTGATATATATATTGATCTTTGCTGATCTTTCAAACCATGTTAAATTTTTTTAGTTAAATTTTTGCTCGTAATCGTTTTAGAATATTATTTGAATATCATATCTTATTCCTCAAAAACTTTTTGTTCAATCCTTTGTTCTATCTTTTATCCTTGTCCTTGTTCAATTACACAAATGTTGTTTACAAATGTTCTTTGTCTCAATATTTATTTAACAGGATATTAGCATATAAATAATAGCATATTGAGAATTTATGCTTCCGCTGTTGCTATAAAGCCAGGAAATTCCATCAATGTTATTCCTTTATTTGCATCATGTTGAATTGTTTGAATTCTACCTTATCTTTTTTGTATTGTTTATAATGTTCATTCATTCTGATATTTTTTTAAGCTTTTGAAATTTTTTTGCTTGCTATTAATGTTGACTTTTATTTCAATTCTTCTACTTGTTTCCAATTGTCAGCTCACTTTTCCATTTTGTTACACTGTATCAAAATTTCTTTTCATATTTTATTATAAAAATTCCAGTCCCCTACCTTTTCTATCTTTCTTTATATCTTTTCATTCCAAACTGCTGCAGCTTTTTATGTTGTTCATAATTTCACTTAATTCTGTTTTTACTTGCTTTATTCATTGTATTTGAATTAAGTGCTAATTAGCTAAGTACTTGGGCTATTTTCATTGACTTCTATACGCATTGACAAATTATTCTTGTTAGTATTCAAGTTAGCCATTACATCAGCATGCTAGCAATAGTCTCGCCTTTTGTTGTAAATGCATAAAAGTATATTATTGCCAAATAATCATCTGCTATGTATTACTTTGGACAAGAAGGATTATTGTAATACATCTACACATACATTACACAAACTTGTAATTTCTTAACTGCACAGCTTTGATAAATATATACGACATTTCCTTGCGACAGATTTATTACTAAGTAAAAGTTGTAACTGCACAAACTTTGTAACAAGCAGCTCTTGAAGTTTCGACCTGTTTTGAGGTACCGGGACAAAACTGACTATGATGTCATCAGAGAGAATCACAAGTTTCTCTGGGACCAGGAAAAGGATATTCCAGACACATGGGGTGCAAAATTAGCTAAAAAATATTACGATAAATTATTCAAGGAATATTGCATATGCAATCTCATATATTATAAAGATAATAAGGTATGAGACACATCCCTACTTCATATTTTACTTTATTATCTTGCGCATATAAGTATGCATTTTGATTAGATTAAAAGTTATTTCCATTATTATATGGCAATACAATTTGTGCAATATTTAGGTTGCTCTGAGATGGAGAACTGAGAAGGAAGTAATAGCTGGGAAAGGACAATTTGAATGCGGTAGTAAATCGTGCAATAACAAGGAAGATTTGCGTTCTTGGGAGCTTAATTTTGGTTACATAGAACATGGTGAAAAAAAGAACGCTTTAGTAAAATTAAGTACGTTATTAATTTTAAAAAATTTATACGTTATAAAGGATTACTTGTATAACATAATGCTTTGTTTTTTTTTTTACATTAAGGGCTTTGTCCAGAATGTTCGATAAAACTTAATTATCGATCGCAAAAGCGTGAGGTGAAAAGGAAAAAATCTTTGAAACGTTTGGGTACAAATCTGGAAAGTAGTAGTAATATGTCTGTTACATCTAGTAATCGAGAATCGGAGCATAATAAAGCAGAGACAGATTCTAGCCCAGCTGAGGCACAAAGTAATATCGTAAACACTGATACAGACGAATCAAATATTTGGAAAGAAAAACCAACACAAGACATAGAAAAGACGAGAGAAAAAGAATTTGAAGAGTATTTGGAAGATTTACTCATGTGAATATAATCAATGTTTTAATTATAATGTGATTTTATTGTAAATGAAAAATATCGTCGAGGAAAATAATCTTATTAGATTCGCCACTTTTTGGGTGTACGTATAGCTGTCAGTAATAATAGCAAATATATTATCATTAATTGTAAAATTGTTATAATAAAATATTTTATATGAAGGATACACACATACACATACATTTGATTTTTTCATTTTTTTCATTATTATACATCCTATAACAGTTTACATTGTATACAAAGAGAAATAGAATATTCTCTTAGCCTTTTTCAGCATAAGGCCTATCTAATATTTTGTAATACAATAGTCTAATAATTGGTATTTGTTATGAAGAATTAATTACAGCTAATATTTCTTGAATAATTATATAATTAATCATTTAAAAATTAATTAATTTAAAGAATATGATCGTATATTTTCATTCTGTACATACTAGCCTAAATTGCACAGTTTACTTTGGGATTTGCTACATCTCGCGTTTCATTTCATCTTTCTCACATGTGTAGCTTCAAAAGCTTATATTACATATAAAAAGAACGGGCTAGTATAATTAATTTTAGAATCAATTTAATATCATCAATGTTTCTTACTATATTAACATTTCTTTTAATATAATACTCGTTAGTCTTTATAATAAAATGTAAAGTTATTATACAGCATATACAATACTAACAAAGTCTAATATATATCGTGTAGTTCAATATGTGAATGTTTCATAATATGAGCATTTGTGCGCTAACTGTCATGTGAGTGCGCCTCACAACTACAAAAGTATTAAATTTATTAAGAAATTATTTTTTTACATAATCTCTCTATGTATATATATATATATATATATATATATATATATATATATATATATATATACAATCAAATCTCATTTTTGTGTTAACATGTTGTTTAAAAAATATAGATTTTCGTGTGTACTTTTATGTACTTTCAGAACTAAATATTATTAACACAGCATAAAGCATCATATGTTATATAATTTTTAAAACACAAGATATATCTTACTTAATATGCTATATATTACGTTTTATATGCAATTCGTTTTTCAGTCGATTTCAGTTACTCGAGATGAGAAAAGTAGCATCTTGCGTAACTGAAATAAAACATTACTTTAGTTGCAATTTGCATTTCTTGTACATGTTTTCAATTGATTGGCTTGTTTCTGTGAATCGCTATCTTCATCGCTGCAATCCTCATCGTGCGTATGTGTGACATTACGCGGCGTTTCTGGTCTTGCATGTGGAATTTGACTATTGAAATGATCCATATACGAATTCTTCTTAAACACACAAAAATATACAACAGATTACATTTCGAAAATACATTATTAAGACACAATCCTGCACTGATCAATTAATATCGGCTATTTATCACATGATAATGAGATATTCTCCTACTTACAGAAGAAGGTCGATTATGTTCTTCTTCTTCATCTGCCAATTTAAACGTTCTAGAACGACTGATCATTGGCGTTTCCATGACAAATCTCTGTTCATGTGCTACTGTACTTTCATGCGGCATCTAAAAGTATAATAACACATAAAATTTATAATTGTTTCATATATGTATATCTTGAGATAAAAATCGTACATCCAAGTTTATAACTTACCAGCATAGCAGGTGCTCTGAACATATACGAAAAGGGATAATAAATCAGATTCAAGAAAGTCGCTGCGTACAAATCAGCATATCTTACGACTTGACTGCTGAAAAACGTTTGTCGACTTCCACTGCGAAACAAGGAACCCATCATGCCATAAGCCAAGTCCATTTTGTGCGTGACGTCTCTTATAGATGCGCGTAACTTGGAGATATCTGGCTTTTCCTTTGTACTACTGTCTAAATTTCTGAACAAAGTAATATATGACGTCGATAAAAACACATACAAGTTTATATTTCTTCTTATTCTGATAAATGATAATGATTTATAATCAATCGTGCCACTCACTTGTACATTTCTCCGAGCATAACGTCTAGATTTTGTAATTCGGCAAACAATTGACATTTGTCGGTCCAAACGTGTAACTCTTGAACCAATTCAGGGACTATTAAAAATGTTCTCCAGCCTCTTATTTTTTTACTTTTTAAAATATCACCAAATATATGATCACCGACATATAACACGTCCTTTCCTTTTGCACCAATTAATTCTGTAAACACGTCGCAAGAGCCTCCCGAATATACTTCACCTATTTTAAGTAAAATCAAAACGTGATCACATAATAAAATTTTTATTTATAGCCACAAATAAAGTTTTCTAAATTACGTTTATCGAAGTGTTCGATGCATTACCTGTGTGAAGTGGTCCTTTATGTGTACCAAGTTTTAAAGCGCCCGTCCTCGTGTTCACTTGCCGCAAAATTGTCCCTTCTCCGAAGAACAATGGCTTTCTGGCATCTACTACAATTGTATCAAAATATGTGTTCCAATTTCTATGCGGTTCGTCGGGCTAAAATGAGAGAAAATGTCAAAAATGCACTTTATGAGTAATATATAGGATGTTTCATCATAAAAGAAAAAGAATGAAAAAAAGTGTTTGTGTTGGAAAGATTTCTTTTATAATAAAAAGAGATTTTATATGAACGTATGCAGAGATCTTATTTAAAATAGTTTGTTGTTGTTATACAATATAACTATAAAGATATAAAGATTCAAAGTTTTATTAGCGGATGTAAATTTATTTAACACTAAAATGACATTGTAAATATTATTAATAACAGAAAAATAAAGTATCAATGGATATATATATAATGGACCAACGATATAAGAATTTAAAAATAAATGGTGCGATAAAAATTCATTTTTATTACAGTTTTAAAAAGTCAAGATTGACTCGCATATTTGTATAGTCACATGTAGTATCGCGCATTTCTGTCATAAAATAAACTTTGTCGCTCTAGGAACGTTATTATATTATCCTTTAAAGTATTAATTTTTAACCATACATACTTCATTAAATCGTATGAAACAATCAATTTAAAAAAATGTAATAAAATATAATGAGAAAACATACCCTTGCACCGTGTGGAAAATCGAACAAATAAGTCATAATTTTGTCCGTGAAAACATAATCACTGTTCGTTAATAAAAATACTTTCGCTCCGCTCTCTCGGATTCTCGTAAGGAACATGGGCAATCTCTCGTCTTTCTTTGCATACTCGTCCAAATTCTCGATTGTCTTCGTTTTCAGATTACCGTGAAGGTGGATCCAATCTACCGCGCTTCTGACATCCTGAAATATGCTTTTGAAGCTCATGGTGAGCTCACCTTCTTTCACTCCAGTTTTTTCTCGAGTAAATTGCGGCGAGTTTGTGAAAAAGTCTATTAGACATGCTAGCAAATAGGTTTCCGGTAGATTGAACAACGTATTGAGCACATAAACTCTAGACTCATCTAATTGTAGGAATTTGTTTGGATAAAGTTCATAGACCTGAGAGCTAAAATAGAACAAATCAAGCAGAAAGTGAGGAATAAAAAAACACAAATTGTACAAAAAAAGAGAGAAATATAATATTTTTATCTCTTACTGTTTTAAGAACTCGAAACCATGAACACAAACTAAGATGTTTCCGTAAGCATCTACTTTCAAGAGATTCCCATATAAGGTATCGAACCATAATCCACGAACGGGAAAACTAGGGTCATATTCGAATGCCTTGATTTCCTGCGGATATCCCAAAGACACTAGACGATCCTTAAGCAGATTAAAACCCAATTGCTCGTACTGCGGTGATTTATACTCTAAAATGTTCAGCACAACGTAGTTTTTATTTTAATTTTTTAATTTTTTAAAAAAGATACATTTATCGAGAAATAATTACCTGCTAATGTGTAATCCATGTCAAAGCCATAAAACTTAATGTTCTCCAAGTGTAGACTCCGGTTGACAAAGATTCTGCAAACAAACAAAATTTACCGATTGAAAAAAACGTTACAAATTAATTACGATTTACGTTGATTATAATTTAAAGAGTGCGTGATTAATGTAATATGTAATGAAGAAAGTTTGGCGGGATCCATTGGCGACGATTGTTGCGACAGAGCGAAGCACGATTTCCTCAAAATATTTCTGCTGATATAAAAACGATAACCTTGGTAATATCGGAATCGGTTCTTTGCCTATTGCTTCTCTGCTTGTATGAAGCATTTATTTTCTTACGATACTATTTAAAACGAAAGATTATATATATTAAATTTGACAAGTCGTGTAAATATATTAACGACATATTGATAATCGAGTAATAAATAATTTCTCTTTTTTTCTTCCAAAAATAAATTTGTAATCTTTAATAAATTAATTATTATGTACCAAAGAGCATCATATACTCCAAGGTTAATCTTTCTTTTACTCTCTCTTTCTCTCTCTCTCCTTCTTTCTCTCTTTATCGATTCAATTCAACTCTGACAATTCAATTCAATTTCCTTGTAACATAATAAGTAATAAGTAATAAAATGAGTCTCTTTAAATCACGATCGCAAAGGACTTATTTTAAACTTGTTAATTTTAATTTAATCTTATGATCTTTGAATTTTTTATCTAATATTTCATTGTCCGTGTAATTAGGAGAGAAAGTCCAGCATAACTTTTGTTTAGCCTAGTGTGTGTATTGAACTAAACTTCCCTTAAAGAAATCAGTCATCTATCCTCCGCAAAGAATTCTGCTTTGAAAATTCATGCACATGTAAAACTATATATAGTAATCGTGTGTTCTCAATGTATAATCCTGTTGAATTAATTATCTTGAAACGTGTAAGGTGTGACAAAAATTTGCTGCTTATCTTGTTCGAGGAATTTGGAAGTTATGCATTTTATCGATGCACACTTTCTCAATCCAACTTTGAAATATATCAGAATCTTCAAGCACAGATCAACTTGGCGACGATATTTTTATAACATTAACATTATGATCACAAATGTGTATACGATTCTACACGAACAGTTTATTTCTCCATGTCTCATAATTCGGATTATAAATAATTGTTTACAATTCCTCGAATTTCTCTTTTACCTTTAATCTTTACGAGTAGAATACTTGAAAATTTTAATAATAGAAAATCATAAGGTCAACACAAGGCCGGACGTAATAGTGAAAGTGCAATTTATGCGAATATAATGTGATTGTTAAAAAGCCTATATAATGCAATAATTACAATAAAATTGTGTTTCGATTCTTGTTTTAAATTATTAATTAATTAATTATTAATTCACAAATATATATATATATATATAAATATATCTATTTCAAAAGGCATTGAAACGGAGAGAGAGAGAGAGAGAGAAATCGCTGGAGCGACTTATATTAGTCAATTTTTTTCTTGATTTTATAATAGTTGAATCTTTTTTTTTTGTTAATTATTTTTCTTTGAAATTGCTATTTTTAATAAATAAAAATGATGAAACGGACAACTTACTCATTTTGCACGCAATGTCGCGGATTCACAAAATTCACAGTTGGCGAGGCATCATCGCCCATATTCTTCAGCCACATTTTTTCGCGAAATATCAACTAATCATCGGTACCCTTATGATCGATTTTGCATTCTTGTTATCCAGCCATAACACAGTGATGCATATACAATAAAAAAAATCACTAAAGAAATCAATCGTACAATGTGAAATTAAAACATTCAAAAGAAACTTAAAATAAAAAAAAAATAAATAAATAAATAAAAATTTAACAACATATACGAGAAATATAATATAACGAAAAGTTGATAAAACTACCGAAGGAAAGAAAACATCGTACGACACTAGCTAGCTGATAAAATTACATTATGCACGTAAAAGAAACGCGTATGCACGTTAAAAGAAGGATGTATATGCACACGAGGGAATTTTTTTTCACGATAAACTTTCTCGGTATGTGTTACGTAGATCATTCTCCGAATCTTTTTAAATGACACACTCACACTCGGTTAACGAATGCTTTCAATCCGGATCGAATTATCACGATATCAATGACAGTACGGTAAAAGTTGCACACATCGAAGAGAATGACAGCGTGCGTGTGTGAAAGGCGCTGCTTTGTCGGAAAAACGACGATGATGTTGCCCGCTCAATGACCACACGTCAACTGGTTCGTGGCGAGTCGTCGGAGTCGATTAATACGCAACGACGGGAGCTAATTCATCGTCTTCCGGACACAAACCTCCCCCAAATTTAACGTGCGATCGCGTGCACGAGTGTTGTACAAGTTTTACCGAGGGCTAGATTAGAACGAAATATGTGTATGTGTGTGTCTGTGTTTGACTGTATACGTACATGGAATGTACTTCACCTCATAATTACGACGAATCGTGTGCCTATGTGTTACAATAAATCCTCCACTATTATCTTATATGTTTTACCCTTAATTAACGTTAATTTTAGTTTATTCTTATTATTATATATATATTTTATCCTATAAATCACAATATTTTGAATTTTTATAAATATTTTTATTTTATTAATAGTAGGACGACAGCCTATTTTTTGAATATTATTTTATATTCATTATATAGACAAGTCCTCTCCTTATTTTATTTAATTTTTTAATCTTTTATTATCATAAAGTTTTGAAAGATTTTTTATTATTTTAATTCCCTCTCCTTCTTTACTTTGTAAATAACAATCAGTAATAAATAAATTAATTAATAAATCAAGTAATCTTTACAAATCTTCAAAATTTTTATCGATTTATTACATTCTAATAATTAAAATTAAATATTAATTATAATATGCAGCGATAATTGTTTTGGTGCGCATCGATGCCACGTGTCTCTTTATCTGCGTTTTCCCTTTCTTTTTTTTCCTCCGATACCTGAGTATATAATGAGTAATGAGAGATATATGTATATAATAAAAGAAGAGATTTGGCTTTGTTCTTTTATCAATGTAGACGGTATTTTGCGAATCTTGCAGGGAGCGATAACATACGAAAACAACTCACGCAAATCTATCCAAGTGAGTCAATATCACCTTGTGCTTGGTACACGTGTGAGAAGTTGGCCCAGTCTAATATTAGATTTGCTGAAATCGTCGATTTCGATTTTACGTACAACTTATATATCGAACAAACTTAAAGTCCAATGATTAACTCGTTCAACAATAATTTGAATAAAGCGAGTACGCGATAAAAAATTATACGTATTTGATTTTATTGACAGCACGCGGCTAAATATATATCACGCAAGAAATCTATGTTTATTTATATTCCTTATCGTATGTATTTAATCGTATATAGTTAAGTAATTATGTAGATTAAGAATATATAATATATACGCGTAGTGCGTTATCTTGGAAAAACTTGAAATAAATAGTTGTGTTTAATGCTAAATACGGCGACAAAGTCTTTAGTATTATATATAGAATATCTTGTGTACTTAACGGCGAGAATATATACAAGTAACATTATAAAATGTCAACAGCATGTAATGAGAAATGAGTGTCATCATGCAACATAACAAAATATCTCTCGGATTTTTCAAGATATAAAAAAAATATAAACACGCAACGATAACGCAATTCATATATGTACATAATTTCGAAGAATGGACACGAAGAATTAATTTTTTTTCTTAAAGTTATGTTTTTATAAAGCCATTAAAATTTCTTTTAACACAGAACTACATTTCAATTTCTTGTATATTGCAGCTGATATCGATGCCAATTCAATCTTGTATCACATATCCATCTATCTATATATCTATGTGCAGAGATATCGAGAGACAGGTATATTCCGTTGATCAATTTCGCGTAATCTCTCATTGAAGTACTTATTTAATTGTTCTTAGCACGACTTTCTTTTATCTCACATTCCGATAATATAGATTTTTAGTTAAATCGGTCAGATACTTTGCACAAGAGCAGATACTTTGCATTCATATTGAAACGAAAGTTACAGTGTATATCGTATACTTTCACTGATCATTTATTCAGTGTCACACAGCGCGGTTTACTCCGTATCGTCGTATTTTGATAATAATTTTCGAGCAATTTATGTCTTTATTTGATAATCAACACAAATATATAATTTTAAACTCGAAATATTCAATGAATATCATTTAATCAAATTTAAAAAAAAAAAAAAAAGAAAAGATTTAAGTTGAGCATTATTCAAACAATATCAATTGAAACGTGATAAAAATGTATACAGAGTAATATTAATAATTTGTTGTACGATGGGAAGGATGAATGAATTATGCATGCATTTAATATGCGATTTCAATGTTGCTCTACAAATGTCTGTCAGTAACTCGAAACAAGTTGTGCCCATTGCATATAAGTCTCGAGGCGTTGGTAAGTTGACGATTTAGTGATGGATAAAGACAGTTATGACAAACGAATGACCGCACGTACATTAATATTTTAAGAAAAATATTTCTTTAGCAATAATGATCAAAATTTTCGAAAAACAAATTTCTTTAAAAAAAATGTAATAATGTTTAAAATAATGTTTAATATGTAATAATGTTTCAAAAATCCGCAAAAGAGGGATTAAACTTCCTCAAATTTATGATATCATATAAAAAAAAGAAAGAGAGGAAGACGGAGGGAGAGGATTATATATATATATATATATATTATAAAATAAAAAAATGATTATAAAATTGAAAAAAAGACAAGAAAATGATTTAAATTTAAAGATGTATCTGCTGAGAATTAATATAAACTGATCTAATTGTTAGAAGCAGCCTGCACATATCTATTATTTTTTCCTTTTTTAAAATATATGTCTGATAAGAGTTGCGCAATTATAGAATTCTCAATCTCTTAATCTCAGGGATTGTTAATATAATATTGTTTTATATATATACCTATGTTAATTGTTCTGCAGAGAAAATCTTTCAATAAGAGAAACATATTACTTTATTATAGCGACGCATTCTTATGAGGCAATACGGTTGTTTGGTTACATTACAACGTCAGTTGTCGTTATCTACTTACCGAAAGAAATTTGTTTGCGCAATTCTCATAAACGCGTCTTGACAGTTCTTGGCCCAGCGGATTACGATAAACACGCAATACAAAATGAGAAATACCGTTATAGATAATTTTTTTAAAAGCCAATCATTACGTACAGTGTCGTCAATTTCCTCGTTACATCATACATAAATACAAATTAAAATATATAAATTCATCAAAAAGTGCTAATTTTGTTAATTCTAACAATAAGTATACATTAGTGTATTTAGTGTACATGTGTGTAAATGTTTATTTCTTTTCTTAATTTTTTAAGTAATAAATTAATTTTATTACTAATTTAATTTTAATATAATACTTTGTCAGAGACATGAGAGAGAGAGAGATGAACTAATATATTACTTTTTTGTTTATAAAAATATATTTCTTTAAACATCCAATAAATGACGGTGATAATCATGAGAATTATAAAAGCAACGTCGAAAATGATTACACGCAATGAAATAACTGCCGGTGACGCAATATGAAATTATACGAAAGATTGTCAAGTATTGTCGTCATGTAAGAAGACATCCCTTCATTATCTAATAATACTATTGAATGCCCGAATTTATGGCGATTAATCTATTCTCTCTAAATGTGATTTTGACTCATTTCCGGTATCACTATATCTCTAAAAAGTATATAGTCAATTGAAAACATTTATTTTACATCTTTCACTTGTTCGATTTTCAAAGGACTTATAAAGAATATATCTTATAAAGAATTAGATATAAAAAACTTTCTTGCATAAAAACTATCAAAACAAAGTATATAATATATATGTATGTATGTGTGTGTGTGTGTGTGTGTATGAGTAAAAACGAATAACTTTTTTTTAAAAATTAACTTTAAAATTAAATTCCTTTTTAAGTTATAGATCACAGAATCTTTCATTGCTATAGCTGAATCGTGGACATGTCAATAATAAAAGTAAAGTTTGTAAAGTTTGATTTTTATAGTAATAGTTTGAATGTCAAATTCGAAGCAATAATCAGTCTCGAGATATATGTATATATATATCTCATTGTCAGTTTCTACATTACACAAGAACTGAAGATTATTGAAATATGCGTGCATTGCCGAGAGATGTATTCTCGGAATATGTAAAAACCTATATTTTTTATGCAAAAATTAATGTCGCAACTTATCTTTCCTCGTGCGAGGAAATTTTAATTCTATATGGTTGCGAGAAATGCATCGATATAAACTAAGATCTTATATCTTCGCGAGACAAGATTTTAGAAAACTTCCGTGAGAAACATACCGGCATATATGGAGATATAATTAAAACGAAAAGTCATTATTTTTGTGAGTAAGTTATGCTCAAGCTGAATGATTTCAATAGCATATAGAAGGTAAATTGTATCACTATCGTACTGCGTAACGTCCAACAATATGAGACGTAACGGTATCTTGGGCGGAATGCGAAGTAAAATGGGTTAAAATTAGGTTTAAAACTCTACATTACTGACCCGGGGCCAAATTCTATAATTGGAATAAGGCGAAAGGTTTGCACGAGGTGAACACCGGTCTTACGCGTCTAATATGTCCCGATTCTCTCGAGGCTGCTTTGTCACATATTAATAAAACAGACACCACGGAAGTTGATCCGCTTCTGTCTCACTTAATGGAGAATCCTAGATTTACCTGTGGCCCAATTCGCGTTTATCAGTGCGGGCGCCATAAATGCCCTCGTTGTAGCTATCCAGATCTTGATCGCTACGATCGTTCCTCGTCAGTCCTACGTTAAGGCCGAGCATGGTACGGTGAATCGATTCCTCGGGAAATACGTTCGGGTCATCCGGGAATCGTACTCTCGCTCCTACACCGTAAAATTCGAGAGTCGTCTTCGTTATTTATTAAAAAGTTCGCAATATAATTAAGTAAACCCACCATTCATAAAATGTCAATGCATACCTCTTTATAATCTAGATCCTGATGTAATAATAAAAATACTATATCTTTGATGGAAAAAAGAATGTAAGTCTTTGAAGTTGAAGTCTACTTATTAGAATGCAATTACTTAAAATTAAATTTTATAATTGCAATGAAGCGAAAGATTCGCGTTAGAGAGATAAATAAACTATGTGTATCTCATACTTATTTTTTTGGATCCAAAATAAATTTTACAGATTATGGACTATTATCCCATTGTAATGAACTTTTCAATTCGCTTTCGAAGAAGCGCGATTGAAATAAAAATAATAATTTTGTATATCGATAATTAGCAAGATATCTCTCTACACGCGGCTTATCTCTTTAAGCGTTCTTTATATCGCATATATAGCGTGTTGTGTTTTCCAACGCAACCTCAAAGTCCGATTGCATCGCGACTTTAGTTAATTGTAAAAGACAGATTAGCAATAATATTTCATCATTAAATTTATTCTTCTTTTCTTTCTATATCTATATGTCAGATCTACGTATCTATACACAATTAGACAATTGATTTGTCATAATTTTTAACGACATTACGGATATATGGAATTTTTTTTAAGAGTTGACAAACCTCTGCCTTTAGATGGAAAAATTTCTGTTGACGTCAACAACAGTTTTCTGATTGAGATTCTCTCGATTGTGCATTACAATCGGATACGTTGGTATTTTCCGATCGGACACGTAAGGTTGCATTCCAACACAAACTCGATCGGAAAATATCGTCGTGTAATGATTAATGCGCAAACGTCTTCGTAGTTGTACCATATATCGCTTTAAATGTTTAAATTATATTTCACTTGCGCGCGACAAATCTTTTATGCAAAATTAATATTATAGATAAAGATATATAATTATGACTCTCGAGAGAGAAATAACCAATCGTAGATTCAAAATTTAATTAACGCTAAAATATATAGCCGAGACACACATATAAGTCTATTAGCTAGAAAATAACAAGCAGAATATTCCGAGTTTTGACTAGGCATAAACTAGTTATCATTTATTGAAATCTGTTTGGCCTGATTAGTTTCTGGCTATTTTCTAACCAGAAAATGCTTTTTTTAACAACTTTAGTATATAAAAAATAAAACTACGTACGTAAACTTACAATAAAATAATCTACATATACTCTTTGATCAGTAGCTAGCCATTTAAATAGGATTTTATCGAAACAGAATTTTTTTAACCAGTTATTAGACACAGTTGCTATTTAATAAATTTTAAAAAAAGTAAAAAATATTTTTGACTATCTCGTCTTTTATTTCTTTATACCGCACGAGAGAAAATAAAAATTTATCACCGAATCATGCGCGACTCTTTCTCTGCCGCAATATTTTATCTCGCTTATCACTTTCTAATATTAATTAAAAATTTACGAAGATGTATTAAACAAAAATGTATAAAAAGCAAGTGTAATTAGCGAATTAAAATTATTAATGTGGCCATTCTAAATCATCGTGCCATTTAATCTAAAACTCAAAAGATGCCTAGCAAAAAAAAAAAAAAAATGCGACTTACATATATTACATATATAACAGCATTCGAAAAAGAAGATAATTACCTAGAGCGATGATGTCCGCTGGCGTGATGATCACGCCAATGTTTTGACGACTCATAGCGAATTAGTGACGGTGCAAATCGCTGATTTCCGAAATTTCAAACAAGTGAAATGTGTCGCGAAAATCAATCGCTGATCCCGTACTTTTCTTAAATACTCCGATCCGTACAAGTGGCAATGTTGTAATGACGGAACGAAACAACAACTTTAGCCGCGCCGTCGAATCTTTCTCTTATTTTCTCTCTCTCTCTCTCTCTCTATCTATCTATTTCTCTGCCTGACACAGCAAAGCGATAAGAACGCATCAGATCAGCCGCAGGGGTCATTTGCGTATACAATAACGATGAGGAAAGAAGGATAATAACGACTCACGTGACACCCCCACGATTTTAATACAGAAACACCAAGTCGAGACAGTCTTTTTCAGATCAGGAGAGATTATAGCGAGAGTGAAATCAACAATAGGTTTCCTCTAGTCAAAAATAGGTTTCCTGTAATAAACGTTTACAGAGACGCGTTTTGCTATCTTTGGCCTTGAAAAACTAATAAAAAGAAATATTTCTAAATTGGCTATGGACATAAGCGTTCAAATGTGTATTCTAGAATGTATAAAATCTTGTGCCTTTGTATCCTCTGCGTTATTTTCAATTATACAAGGGTTATTTCGAAATTTATTAATCTTTTATTAATTTTCATAATTTTACCATAAATTTTACAATTTTTTTATCAAACAATTATTTGATTATTTTTTACCATTTTTTTTTATCAAATAATTATTTTATTATTTTTTAACAGAGAATTTGAATTACACAGTACAGAAATAAATTTTGTTTCAAGGTTCGATATAAAAAAGGTTGCCTTTAAGAAATTATTTATGTCTAGTTTTTTAATTAGTTAAAAAGTGTATTTTTTTCTATGCTTTTCCTCCAAATAAATATTTACTTGAGTGTAGTTTCAGCTGAGATTTTCATCTTTCTTACAATTATGTTTGTGTATAAAATCTATATTTTACTGCGTGGAGATATTAGGGTAGAGAGTAAGAGGCGATGCGCCAAATATATTTTTACAATCCCGAAATATATCGCGGTCGAAGTGTATCGTTTAACCGAGTTATTTTCGTACGATACATATATAAATTTTCACTTTTGAAAATGCGTGGGCTTGGTATGCTTTTTGAGGCTATCGCAAATCTTGGAACGAATGAATATTAATGCGCATATGTATATTTTAGAAGTTTGCTTATCATAGTTAATATAATCTACTCTTCTCTGGCATCTTCTCGACTATTAATCGAACTTTGACCGAAAATAATTTAAAATTGTATTGACGATATTACGTTTAAATAAGCATTAATTCATAATAAATTTTAATCGAGCAAATATAAAGCTTTTGAATCTCTGCTTTAACCTCGGTATTTAAAATATGTATTTTAATTTTTTAAAATATATAATTAGCATTCATAAATGTATATGAAAGATTCTACGTATATTTGTGATTATATATGTGTTGTGTGTGAGCTTGGAGAAGATATATGTATACAATATATAAGGTGTATATACATATAAAGTATGAGTGAACATAAACAATTATATTTATAATTTACGAATATGGATATTTTTGAAAAATATTTCATTATTCGGAAACAAAGTTCTTACTTCAAATAAATTCGTAATCGATTTAAGCGTTGCAAATATATTCTGTCCAACAATACACGGTCGCATATAAAAAAATCTATGAAAAATATATTCAACATATACATACATATATATATATATATATATGTATATGCTGTCACGTCTAAAGCATTCCTTAATCGAACGCATCTCATAAATTAAATATAGTAAGAAAATTTAAAACTATTCTCTTGACCGATTACTGCGTCTTTACTGTCTTTCTGTCATCAATTAATTTTTAATCTTATGTAAAAGTTTTTTACGCACATTAAACGTTATTAAAAATTGACAGGCACAACTCGGCCCTGCGCGAGTCATGATATATATAAATTATAAATATATGTATATATGTATATTATTATATCTCTAGATATTTATTTTCTTCAATATGTATGTATATAGATTTTAAATATTTAAAATGAATATCTCGATACTTTTGTCCCAACATTGTCCACTTTTCGACATAAATAAGGTAAAGATTATAATATATTACACATATATAGAATGTGAAAAAACACACATGCACATACACTAACCTTTGACTGGCTTGCCGGTACCATTTTTTGCTACCACTATCATTTTCCTGTTGTGGTGTATTAGGCCTCGTGTTTTGATCTCCGTGCGCATTACAATTTTCGAGCTCCATAATTAGCTGTAAAAAAAAAGAGTTTACATCCAATTTATATATAATCATTCAATAAATTTTTTGTTATATAACACTTATAATACTTATAATACTATTTTTGGAAAAAGAAGGAATTAATAAAAGATTTATCATAAATAATTTAACATTAACGAAACTCTCCAAATAATAAATGACGATAACATAAAAAATTTGTTCATTATAGTTGATTGGTTCACAGATGCAGAATGCAGATTATGTATTAAAATTATTAATGAGAAATCTGCCACGTTATCTGCATAATGATTTTATTATACGCTATTTCTGTCAATAAACCTGACGCGTCTGTTTTGAATACTGCATTGTCATATATGTAGAATGTAAATTTTTATGACATTGATATACAAACAATGCTTTTGCACAAATTTTTCTCGTAAAAATGATAAAGCAAAAAAAAACGAGACTTATGTATTCAACAATGTCAATGTATTTTTCCGGTTTGGAATAAATATAAAAATTATTCTCGCATATCCACGCAATTAATAATAAAATGAGAATAAAAATACATATATATATATATATCTACACATCTTTTGTAATTCATAATTAATGCAGATATTACACACAGCGCGTTACCGCCCGTGTGGCGTTATCATTTTCGTGGCGTTATCGCATTGTACAAGCACAAATATTAAACCGTTCTTCGATCGTCTTATTGTTAACTTATTGTTATTTTACGTGTGAAAGGAAGAGGTAACAATTCGTTTGTGCTCATATGGTGTAATAATCGTCAACATGATGTATAGTATAGAAATGAAATCTAACAACTTCCATTCTCAAGTATATTACCTTTCCGCCAAGTGTCTATATTATCGCACACTTTTAAGATGAACGTCATAAAAATTGATGACTCCGAAAACCGTTTGACCGACACTGCGATCTATCATCTGAAAATTTGACAGATCGTTGCACCCTCACGGCTCACAGTTACCTCGCCTCGCGCGATGCAGATTCACTGCGTACTGCGATCAATTCACCGAACTAGGATATATTCGGCCGCAGGTGTGCCAATCCAAAATAGTAGATCAAAGAAAAACCCTATCTACGACAGCTCGAATTCGGATGGGAAAAAAACGTGATTTTTACGATTGGATAAAACTAATTGTGATAATATCGTGAAGATAAGAATAGAATTGATAATTTGTGAAGTATATTATGTATGTATATAGCTAACTTCGCGATCACAGTCTGTTCGTAAATGCGCATCAGGAATGCGTGCTGCGAAAAATTTCGAGACGTTTGATTGGCTAATCGGAGCAAAGAAATCTTTCGTCTCGATTAGTTTATCGATTCGAAACTTTTCCAGCGTCAAATGGAACATACTCCTAGTCAGAAATACCGATCAAAGTGTTGCCAATCGATACATTCCACACGTATACATATATACATAACATAACTGTAAAGCCTAGTCTACAATGGCAGTAAGCAGTATTCCCATTTCGTTACTCCCGGTCTTTACATCCACTAAAAACAGTATACAATGGCAATAACAAGGCTGTAGGAATAGAGAGTATACTGTTTTTAATGGATGTAAAGACCGGGAGTAACGAAATGGGCAATTCCCATTTCATAATGCTTACTGCCATTGTAGACTGTCCTTTACAAGGCCATTGCACGTACAAAAATTTTAGTCGTAATAGTAAGGCTGTAAGCAAATCGTCCAATCACAGTCAAGCATTCTTATTACGTTATGATAATTCTTCTCTATGATTGGACGATTTGCTTACGGCTTTACGATTACGACTCAAATTTTTGTACGTGCAATGGGCTTAAAGCGGGGAGCACACAACTTGCATAGGCGCATAAGCGTATGCATAAGAAATTTGATTGGTTTATTTTCTTATGCATACGTTTATGGACCAATCAAATTTCTTATGCATACGCTTATGCAAGTTTCTGTGTGTGCTCCCCGCTTAATAATATAATTAAATATGGATGAAGAAAATATGGTGGCTCGACAAGCAAATATATCAACTAGAAAATTATTTATAAAAATTGATCGACGGTATTTATCATTTATCTCACGTATTCTCGTATATATAATTATAGTATCATCGATCGAATATCTCCGTCACGAATTTCAATTAATATTGTAAAAAAAATCGATCAAAAAATTACTTCTTTTATATACATATGTATTCTTTTCAAAAAAATAAAAAAATACACATACATACGAATGCAAATTCGTTTCTAAAAATAATTTAGAAAATTTGGCAATTGTGCGACCACATGAAAGCGGGTAGAAAAAAAAGAGGTTAGAGAGAAAAGAAGGGATCGAATCGCTTGGAATCGAAGCTCGAATTCGAAGACTCGAAGCTTGTGGCGAGCGAAGAAGGAACGCGTGCGACACAAATGGGATAAAAGATGTAAAGTTGACAAAGCGCGATACATATCATACAGTCGTAATATACAATATAATATATATATGTAATAATAATATGCACCTGTCGGATAGTCGAGGCACGAATAACACGCGAGGCACCCTGACCTGTAAGATCGTCGTCGGCGGACGAGGTCATCCGTAGCGCTGACCCGTCGGTCCGTTGTCGGCCGAACGACGACGAAATCCACGGAATGGTAGGAGTAGGAGGAGAAGGAGGTAAAAGCCTGTGCTTTGCGATTCTCGCGAGCCTCCAGCACGCGAACGCGTTCCTCATCCTCATCGTAGTCCTCGTACTCGTCGAGGGACATTCGGCGGCGGACTTACCCGCGCCACCGTTTGTCGCCGTTCGACAATTACGTCTCGCTCGGTCATCGGTTATTGCGTAAAATTAATCCGATTTAGTCGTGACCTCTTGCGGGGAGAGAGATGCGACGTAACCTACAAATCAAAGCAAAGTATGTATGTACGTATGCGAATTGCGAATATGCGTACTTCCCTCTTCCCCTGTCGTTGGCTCCGACGACCCCATCGCCTGCCGTCCGCTTCCAGTTGAGCGTCATCGCGATAGATCGTTTCCGCGTGTGAGAGAGGGGGGAGAGACTCCGACGCGTGCATAATCTCTCCCCTTATTTATGTACGTATGTTAATCCAGGCTCGACGGACCGGACGGAGTAGATTTTGGCGAGCGAGAAGCGAGAAGCGAGCGCGACAACGCGCGTCGTCGCGCTGCCGAGAGGAATCGGAGGTATGCGACGTTCGCGTCTATCGTGTCGTGTCGTGTCGCATCGCATCGTGTCGCGTCGCGTCGCGTCGCGTCGCGGTGAGACCCAACCCACTTTTTGATTCGCGCCGCTCGGCTCGGCTCGGCTCGGAGTCACCGATAGGTTGCCGAGAGGTCTCGCGGGTGAGCTGAAGTGAACATGTATCCGCGGTGATATATTCGGGGCTGTTTCTCCAGCGAGTGCATTCGCGTCAACAGTGAGCAGTTCCGGGTATCGCGCGCGCGCGCGCGCGTGTGTCGCCTCGTCCACTGCGTCTCTCGAGCGACGACGACGGGTATGGAATTTTCGGCGACGACAATCCAATGAACTTGGCACGTCGACATAACCTTTAAGCCGCAACGACCGTTCGACACTGTCACTTACAAGTCGCCTACCGATTTTCTCGCGCGTTTCGCTCTCGGTCATCGGCACACACTCGTCGCGATCGTGTCCGAGAGACGTTTTATCGTTCCTCCATCGGGCTTTTTATTCTTCGACGACCGCGACGACTGATATCAATTTCGCTCTTGCGATACGGTTGAACGATACGTCAAAGTGTCACGGCTTTTATCCACCGACCTACCTGGCTTGCGCGCCCGTTTTCATCCTGATATCGCGAATTATTCATTTTATATATATTATATTGGCTGTTATTTTATTCTCGTTAGTATTACATACATGCACTACGTGTTTGTTGTATTGTACTTGACAATGTTCAGTTTGATTCTGTTCTGTATACTTTTGTTTTCGCGAGACGTTATATCGAGAATACAATCCGTTTTGTATCTTTGAGTTCACTTGAGACGTATTAATAAATTTTGTTCTTCACGCAACAAATTTGTCTTTTTATTTCGTGAACTTTTACACTCATACGCGTGTCACCCTCCATTTTTCCTTACATATCAATTTTGCACAGTTATATATTCGTAAGTATACATTTCTTTTAAAAAATCCCACTATCATCCACTTTGTTGACACGCTAGATTTTATTTTTCCAAAAAATATGTTATTTTTGCTGAATTAAACAACTGAAATAAACTGCTTATTATCAATGTGTGTAAAATTTGTATCTCGTATCAAATGTTTAATTTTGTAATGTTTTAAAATTGTTAGAAAACATCTAATCAGATATAACGAATAAGAATCAATTTTTTATTATTATTTATATAAACATTCTATAGTCAAATCTTTTGTATCTATAATTCTCTGATTTTCTGTCGCTTATCACTTTTCTATTCGCACTGCTTTCCCCTCTTGTGCTTCTTCACAATTGCGTGACCATGTAGGTATATACCTAATGTAAATCTTTTTGCTTCTCGTCATCTTATCATTTTACTTATAGTCGTGTAAATGTGAAGTAATGCGCAAGAGGAGAAGTGATAAACAAAGAGTGTAAAGTAAACAATAGAGAATCAGAGAAAACTAATACAAAGAACACTACTGTAATCCATCATTATCTACTAATCCAAGAGCGATGGTGTACTAAAACATCCAAACATCAATTTGTGGAGGACTAAATAATTGAAAGAATTCTTCAAGAAAATGAATAATCAAGCATTTAGTTTGGCGGAGAGGCTCATACCTTCGACTTATGTACAACAAGGTTTAAACGCTAAAAAATCTCGCGAAAACCTTATACGGCATTTTATCGAACATGTAAGTTACAATAACAACAAATCTCTTTTTTGTGCATATATATATAAAACAAAAATAACACAACTTTCTTTCATGACATAATCTAACTTTTTATCCAACAGCGAAAATGGCCAGAAGAAGGATGGGATGATGCGACGATAGAAGCGTTTCTATCGGATCTATCGCAAATGGATAGCAATAATTTCCCCTCAAATTGTAGCGTTGGTGAACGCGAAGCAAGAATTGTATCAAACATTGTCGCGAGACGACACTTTCGTATGGGACATGGCATAGGTAGATCCGGTGATCTAGAAGAAGTACAACCCAAAGCTGCTGGTAGCAGTTTAATGTATAAATTAACAAATTCTTTAGTGCTTGAAGTTATACGATATATGGGTAAGCAAAATATATAAAAATGTATGTTTAACGTAGAGGATATTTCAAACAATGTTTAATAACTTTATAGGAATATATAATATTTCTACAATTTAAAGTGTTATAAACTTTAATTTGGATGAAAAAGTTTGTTTGGCTTTTATTATAGACTTGTAATTGCTTTTTTTTTTTGGAGCTATTTATTTATAATTTTTGTTTCTCTCTTTTTTTGTTCTGTTTTATTAATTTTATCATTAAGAGCTATATTTGAAAAAGAAAAGACAAATTTCTTTATTAATTTAATATTAAGTAAATTTTACATATCTATAACAAAAATATGTCTTGATTACAGGAGTGAAGAGCATAGCAGGTTGCTTTCTATCCCCAATGGCTACAGGAATGAGCCTAGTTTTATGTATGCTAACGCTTAAACAAGACAGACCACGAGCGAAATATGTTTTATGGCCTAGAATTGATCAAAAATCTAGCTTTAAATCTATAATCACAGCTGGCTTAGAACCTATCGTTATTGAAATGCAAATAATAGGAGACGAATTGAAAACCGACATGCAAAGACTCGAGGCTCAAATGTCGGCATTAGGCGAAAGTGTCGCTTGTGTACTTACAACAACCAGTTGCTTTGCGCCGAGAGCGTGCGACTCTGTGGATGCTATCGCAGCCCTCTGCAGTCAATATAATATACCGCATTTGGTAAATAATGCATACGGGTAAGTAAAAAGATGTATGATTTTTTAAAATCTGTATTCTTGTAGATTGATATCTTGATACTATTACTAAAGCAACCAAATGTCTCTCATTTTTTAATTCGAAATATTTTTACTCGAAACTATAACATATTTTTTATTCGGACAGACTGCCATTGATTATTTTAGTTTCAAGATATTAAACAGAATATTTCGATTAAAAATTATTTTACCAAATATATTGCACTATACTCCTAAAAGCTTGCAGAGTACAAGATGCATGCATCTCATTCAAGAAGCATCAAGAAAGGGTCGCGTAGATGCCTTTGTTCAAAGTACGGACAAGAACTTTCTAGTTCCAGTGGGTGGTGCTATCATAGGCTCCTTCGATAAGAATCTCTTGGATCGCATATCGAAAATGTATCCGGGACGCGCGAGTGCGAGTTCCGTTATGGACGTAATGATAACACTGCTGAGTCTTGGAATGGCAGGGTACAAACAATTGATTGCTCAACGTAAGGAAATGTATTCTTATCTGAAAGAGGAATTGGGAAAATTAGCAACGAGGCATGGAGAAAGGCTGTTGGATACTAAGGGCAATCCGATATCCATGGCTATGACTCTTCAATGTCTAAGTCATCAGCATGACAACAAGCAAGTTACTATGCTAGGATCAATGCTATTTCTGCGTAATGTTAGTGGTACTAGAGCAATAACGACAACAGATTCTAAGCATATTGTTTCGCATAAATTTGAAGGTATATAAAATTTGATATTATATTTTTTAAATATTTTAAAGTTATTAAGATATATAATATATAATTTTTTCATATACAGATACACACATACAATTATATTATATATTATATATTTATACATATAAATAAGGAAAAATATCACACATAAATAATGATATCTATTTTAAATTTACCTTGTGCATTTTATATTCGTCGAAGATAATTTCAATTTCATAATATGTACTCGTTCAATTGTTAACACAGGCTGGGGCGCACACAACAGCAATTACAGAGTTCCATATCTAACTGCTGCAGCAGCATTAGGTATGAAGAGATCCGATGTGGATGCATTTATACAAAGATTGGATAAAGCTTTAACAAAAGTAAGGAGGCGTTCAGCGCCAGTAACGCCCACCGCCTCACTCGCCGGTTCCAGCATCAATGGAGACGCGGCTGGCACGGGTGGACCAGGAGAGTCTAGCACAGCCTCAACCAGCCGTGCAAGTAGTAAAGATAGTTTGAGAAAATGAACCGTAATCAACGCAACTGGCCAGTCTAATCAGCATATTAATCTCAATTTGTAAGTAGTTTATCACTTACAAATTGGTATCTATAGCATGTTTCTGAGAAATTGGCACAATCATTCGTTTGTATATCGATCACGTGTGTGTGTTCATATATTGACAAAAATATAAAATCTGAAACAACACTAAAGCCTAGTCTACAATGGCAGTAAGCAGTATAGAGTAAGCAGTAAGCAGTATGAAATGGGAATTGCCCATTTCGTTACTCCCGGTCTTTACATCCACTAAAAACAGTATACAATGGCAATAACAAGGCTGTAGGAATAGAGAGTATACTGTTTTTAGTGGATGTAAAGACCGGGAGTAACGAAATGGGCAATTCCCATTTCATACTGCTTACTGCTTACTGCTTACTCTATACTGCTTACTGCCATTGTAGACTAGGCTTAAAAATCTGAAGGAATTTTTGAAATTTACAAATTATAATACAAACACATTTCTTAAGAGATTTAAACATGTGAAGATTCTTTTCCCACATGGTAATGAAACAATAATTAATTACCAAGTTAAATGATTATATATGATGAAAACACAGTGATTTATATCCATTTTCACAGACACATGCTAGATACAAATGTGCTGATTTGCCTGACCATTTGCGTTGAGATATTGTCAATTTAAACCATATACCAGAAAAGGGTGAGTCATTTCAAATATTAAAGAGATCATCAAGGTACTTGGGAAAAATAAAAAATAAAAAAAGAGAAAGCATACGAAGCATATTAGGATTCTTATGGCTCTATTTCACAAGAGATTTAAGTGATAGCGCTGGCCGCCGATTTAATAAAGTTAAATGTGTTCTTTGTTGAGATATATATGCTATTTATTTATTAAAAGATGACACAAATGAGAATATAGGGAATGCTGAAATTCTTATATTTAATTTTCTTTTCACCTTCTTACACTTTTTAATATAGTTTAATATAAAGACGATATAAAGACATGAGATAAAGAGAGAGAGAGAGAGAGAGAGAGGGAGAGAGAGCGAGAGAGAGAGAGGGAGAGAGAGAGAGGGAGAGAGAGAGAGAGAGAGAGAGAGAGAGAGAGAGAGAGAGAGAGAGAGAGAGAGAGAGAGAGAGAGAGAGAGAGAGAGAAATAACATGTATTAACTAAAATAAATTGTATTCTTGCCTGCTTCATATTTTTTTTTTTTTTTAAGGAGCAACTATAAAACTTGCAATTTTATCGATACATTTAGCAAGATTAATTATTCACTAATCATTTATATTTGTCGTAATATTAGATCGTTTTGATTTTTCAAAACAATTTTTTTACTGGTACATGCTTAATGGAATTGATTTTTTATTAATTAAGTATTATAATTTTTGTATCATTTATAATTTATTATGTTTAAATGCAGAAACTTTGCATATAAAATCAATCTTTCTTTTCCTTCTTATTTAAACGTTGGAGTATATTTGTGTTTATGACATTAGTAAAAAAAAACATTATCTGTGAAAAGGAAAGCTGTAGTGAAATGTTTATGGAAATAATACACTATTATATGGGGGGGGGGGGAGGGGGAAGAGAGAATGGCAAAATTTAGAGATGCATAGTACACACAATGACGCAACATGATATACGAAAATGTTGCATTGGACTTACAGAAAAACTGTATCTTCTATATAGACATTGTATGTTGGTTTATTCTCTAAAAAGATAAAAAGTTGGGACATAATATTGTATTACTGTTTTGTTTTCAATGCAGATAGTGTTATTTTTAATTGTATTGTTGTATAATAAATAGATTATATCTGAGCTAGTAGTATGTTATGTGAATATAAATATTGTTTGAAATATTTAGCACAATTTGCAAACAAATTGATGAACATTAATACACCCCAACTAATTTACACACACATATTTATACAAAACAGATAATTCATATTTGCACAATTTATTGCATATAAAAGATAGTTTATTTAAAGTTTCATGTAATTTAGAAAATTATATATCAAAGTTGTGTGTATTTATGAATATTTAATGAAGAGATGAAGAAAAAGAAAAAAGAAATTGATAGTGGGATTTTATATACACGCATACACATAATCCCTCTATCAATATCACATTAATATTGTTAAAATTTTATCTAACATATATAATTTATGTGCCTAACACACACTTTCTTTCTTTTGTTAGATTAGAGATATATATTGATTGTGTATTATATGATTAAAATTTTTGTAGATTATATTTTATGTTTAATTGTATAAAATTATTAGAGTATCTCTGATTTATGATATATCGATAATAGTGCACGATTCTAAATTGTCAAAATTTTCGGAATATATTATAATGAGCAAGAAGAAGCAGTGATACACACACAGATTAGCATTTAATTAAATGCTTAGTTGTGATAGCTTATTAGGATGACAAATGTTAATCGAGATTTTGTGAGACAAGCTCCTAGTAATAATTATCATTATTCGATACATTATCCTATTAATAATTATAGATTATTATATTTCATATTCCTAAATTATTAGTTACTATGTCCCTTTAAAAAAAAAAACACTTTTAGCATATATGCAAGTATACTTTTCTTTTTTTTAATTTGTTGATATTACAATTTACAGAGTGTTCTATATTCTTATCTAGCTATCTCCTTTATCCATGGATTGTGTTTGATATTTTTTAAAACATTTTGATACGTCAAAATCCATCAAAGAATCTATATGTGAAATATCATCCAATATGTTGCATATTCCAGCTTTAAGTTAAATTAAATATTTCTTTTCAATTATCGTTTTTATCTCACAAGAATGAATATTATATATACAAAAGAAATCTAAGATGTAGTAAAAGAAATTGCAAGATTACTGTTATAAGATGATCGGATATATAATGCTATAATAGGAAATATGTACATTGACGTTATATTATTTAATAAAGAAGAATATGTATATAAACATATATATAATATACATGAATATAGAGCAATCTTTAAATCATAAAGAGCATCACATCTTGATGCATTCGAGCGCTCTGTTACAGAAATTATTAATTAATTAATATAATTTACATTAAAAAAAACTCCTTATTTTATATATCAAGATATTGGATTTTCTTGAAGAACAATAAACAAATCATCCTATATGCATGTACATATCTATACATGTATATATACATATGCATATATGTAATGATAGTAGATATTCTCTAGAAACAAACATATGATCTTATAACTCGTACTCGTAATATTCCTATGTAAATAAAGAAATCTATCATATTTGATTCACTTCCATTTTTCCACAGTTTGGTTTTGTGATGACAATGAACAGCTTATTTTTATATACATCATTAAGCCTTTAACCCGAACAACGACATGCGGATATAATTTTCCTTCCTATGTTCGCGTTTGACACTTGGACATTTTCACTATAATTGTTGTCTTTTATAACGATAAATAATATATTCTAACAAATAGACAGCGAATGTGTTGATTCAAAGCGCACCTATATATACATGTTTTCGTAAGAATAATGTATTTATGTAAGGGATAATATAAAAATATATGCCAACACCGATTCTTATGATATATATAATTAATTTACAATTAGCACGTTGGTATGTATTGTGTGTGCGCAGCGTAACTAAGGCTTATTGAATAAAGAATAAATAAATAAATAATTATACACATACATACACACATATATGCAATCAAGAGATTAACACACACAGCTATGTGTTTTGAGAAAGAAACATTTGGGTTTTTAATATAATACATTTAAAAAGTACACTTTTTGCTGACATTGTATATACGCGGTTGTTTTAACAACAAGATTTTTCATGACTCATTTAAAATATGTCAAAAGTTTCACAGACACATACTATATAATACAATATAATTAAGCTATACATATATATAAGCACACCATATATATAGGCATTGGTATATATTGCCTATCTACCTATATATTGCATATATGCTATCATATACAATAATAGTATCTTTTTGAGAGAAAGAGAGAGAGAAAGAAAGAGATCACAGATATATAGTTTATTATTTATAAGACAATGTTTGGCATTCAAATATTTATGTAGAAAGTAATAAGCGGAAAAAAAAGAAAAAAGATGTACAGAACTAGCTATGGAAAAATGAACAAAATGAATAACGAAATTGATTGAAAGGTAAAATCTCTTGAATTTTTTATGCTTTTAGAAATTTCATTCTGACATTTTTTATTTGACAATTTAAAGATGAGAGACGGTACGTGATACGCGCGCTGAATATTAATCAAACAATAGAATATGTAAGCAGCATAACGTACGAACTCTTCCCTAAATATGTGATTACCGTGTAATAGTTAACGCTTTATTTGTATAATATATACAATTCTATTGGATAAATAAATATAAAAACTGTTAAGTAACATATATTTTATGGATTTAAAAAGCTTTCTATTAATAATAACATATATATGTTTACATTTATCATTATTTGAAAACTTTATTTTATTATTAACATTATCTTTTTAATATTTTTAATATGTTTCCTACCAAATTTTTTCGCTATTTTTTTCGTTTATATTAACGTGTATATAATAAATTCTAGCCATCTAAAGTATATATATATTTTACTTTACAATATGTATGCACATCAGTGTTAGGATCCGTACGATAATTATCGTATATGCACAATAATTTTAGCCATTGTACGATGTACGATAGCACTTTGGTATCGTACGTAAATTTACGATAATTTGAGAAAATTATAGAATTTTTCAGCTGACAACACAAATTGACATATGGCTCCTGTACACAGGACGCGGTAAAGCTTGCTGCGCGGCAAGAAGCGACGTGGTGGCCAATCGAAAGTTGAATTCAACTTTTTTCGCGCGGCGGAAGTTATTTCCGAAATAGCAAACATTTCATATTCACACACACATATATATGTATGTGTATGAATTTAAAGAATAAATAAAATATAAATAAATTAAAATTTTTAAGAATAAAGATTTTTTTCCAGCGTCTAATATTGATAACGAACTTATTTGCGATTATCTCTAATATAAGAAATAATATATAAATGATTATTTTATTAATATTTTTAAATATACGATAATTTTGCGTTCAAATACGATAATTTGGCGCCACGCATACGATAAGCGCCCTCTCGGGACCTGGGAACGCTGATGCACATACAACAATAGTCTTTCTCGACATCTCGAGTCTCGAGGCGCGATATGTATATGTGCCATGTGGTACATATATACATATATCGGTGGTATAACGATGGTAGAGACATGAAAGAATTAAAAAATATTCACTTTATTTTGTACTTTACAGTGACATTCGCTCGGCTGTGATATATATATACTATTAAATAATTATATTTATTGTTTTAACTTAGAGTAGAATTTTTAAGAGTAACGTGAAAAGCAGTAAGACGAGGGATAACCTAAATTCACATACGTGACATATGTATTATATGTCCGAAAAAGTACGGTATAATTTCAATAAATTTTTTAGACGTAGAAAATCGTGTCTCGTATTTTTTATTTTACTAACGCAAGATTTCTTTACGACTCATTATAATCGTGAAATTATTTGTGATGAAATTTGTTATCATTCATTAGATTACTTCGCGTTAGTTTGATGTAAATTTTGTGTCGTTATTTAATTTTTTAAAATTTATTATTAAAGTAACATATTATGTAGCGTTAAAACATTAATATACATATATATGTATGGAAGTTAACAAAATTATTTGATAATACTAGGTGAATTAGACGAGAGATGGATAGAGATTTACAGAGTCTTACAGTCTAATGTCTAATAAATCGTGATATAATCGATGAGAATTCGTTGTGTATGTAAAAATGTAAGTAAAAAAATACAACACATTTTTTTGACTATATAATTATGTAGAATGTAGAGCATTCAATGAGAATAATTTTGAGTATCTGTACAGAGATATACGTTGTGAAATATATAGATTTGTTTTCTCTAATTTTAATAAAATATATTATGCATATGTTAAGAATATTTTGTTGAAAATTACAATGAAAGAAAAAAATTATTAATTATTTTTTCTAATGGCAACTTTATTACTTTTTAATATAGCTATATAAGACAATTAAAATAGGAAGTTTAAAAGGAGTTAGAGAAAGCATATACACAGCGCTCACAAAAAATAAATAAAAAAAAAATTGGCTCAAATTTTAAGTCATTTTATTGTGCTACAGTTTAGTTTACTCTCTATATATGTATTGATATGTATATATGTATTTATATTTTATTCAATGTACTATATGTCTCTAAATATGTTTTAATCTTTTTTTTTATTGCTTTACATATATGTATTGCTCTCTACATGTGACTTGTAATAAAGATGCATGTATGTGTGTATAAAATGTAGTATATAACAATAATTTTTTTATTCCAGTACAATTAAAATGGCAAGAAGCAAAATGCAAGAAAAACACACAAAGATAAAAGCTAAACTTGTGAATGCAAGCTCCGCTAACAAAACGAGTAAAAGTTTATCATTATCGATGAATTCTATAATCGCTGCTATATGTATTGCCATTGCAGCTTGGTTTGGATTCAAAGGATATCTTGAAACAAGAGTGAATACTCCATATGATGTAGAAAAGGCATGTAACTTGTATCAAATAATACAATTATAATTATGCATGATAATGTAAAATTAATTATGTTATAGGCTAATATCTTTAAAAATATAAGAGATAGAGACTTGTTTGTTACATTACATTTTGATTTTTGCATCTTACATTTTAATTTTTTTATTAATTTAATTTTATTTCTTTATTAATATATAAAAAGCCTTTTTATCACATGTATGGAAATTTGTTGAAATTAAACTAGTGCAAAGATGCATGTAAAAATTATTTTTTTGAAATTTAAATGAAAACAAGTATGGATTGCACACATAATCTCAACTATCATATAAACGAAATAATTTTTGCTGGAATAATTTTTCAAAATTTGTCTGCAAAATGATGATGATTAAAGAATTATTTATCAAGTGCTCGTGCGTTAATTAAAGTTTGACAATGTACAGTATGAAAAAAGGAGATTGTTTTTTTACACCAAAAATGTAATGATTAAATTTCTATTTGTTATTTTAGTTTTAGAGATATTGATTTATAACATGCTGAAATATATACATATATATTCTGCATATATGTGATCAAATGTTCGTAGACTTATAATATCAACTCGAATATTGTTTGAAAATTAGCTAGTTACCGCATCTGGCTTGGATATTCCGGATAGATATTGGGGTACTTACAGACCGGGTGTATATTTCGGTTTAAAAACAAGAGATCCGCATTCTTTGGTGACTGGTTTGATGTGGTATTTTCCACGTTTTTTACGGTACGATGGAAATGGATTTAGACATTGGTGCGAGCAAGGTGATAAATTAAACAGGTACTGTAAGCAGAATCTCCTTAATTTCAATCGGATAAAGACTTTGTCGATATGGCTAATCAAAATTTAAATGTCAGATATGCGTGGCTGGAGCATGACGGACGAACGTTTGGTGTTCAAGAAATAGTAGATAATTCTGTAGTTATAAGAACGACATTCGTCAAGAGACCTGGCGGATATCACGGTGGTGACTGGACTGCAAGAATTGCGGTATCACCAGAGAAGGAACACGATAAAGGGGAAGAAGTATCGCTGTTATTTTATACCGCTATTGAGGAAAGTACGAAAGGTTGGATAAAGGCTAATCTAGGAGATTACAATCGCTTGACAGGAATAGAGGGAAACACGCAAGGATTAGGATCCTTCGTTATAAATCTGAATTTAATAAATGGTACTGTAGAAGAACATTCCTTTCTAGCAACAGTCGCATCTGGTCTAAATGTATTAAAAGAAACTGTTTTGCAAAATCTTCGCATTGCAACTGAAAAGGGATCTATGGAGAAACATGTAGTTTTAGCTGGTGAACAGCTGCTTTTGTTGCCTGACGGCAAGAAAGAGGATCCAAATTTCATAGTCACTCAAGTGACGGGAAGAGCTCCTTTCGAGATTGAAGTTAGTTACGAATCTGGCAGTTTCAGTAATAAAATAGACAAACTAACGGGTAAGAATTACGACGAGGCTCTCGAGAAGCAGAGGCAACTATTCTCGAAAAAATTTGAGAGTGTTTTCGGATTAAAGTCCAAGGGATACACAAACGACGAAATAACATTTGCAAAGATGGCATTCTCAAATCTCCTAGGTTCGGTAGGTTATTTCTATGGAACTTCACAAGTGCAAAGTATATATACCGAGGAACCTGTGCCTTATTGGAAAGCACCTTTGTACACCGCTGTACCCAGTAGAAGTTTTTTCCCTCGTGGTTTTCTATGGGACGAAGGTTTTCACGGTTTACTCATCTCGATCTGGGACACAGAGATAGAGTTGGACATTATAAGCCATTGGTTCGATCTGATGAATGTCGAGGGTTGGATCCCAAGAGAGATGATTTTGGGCCAGGAAGCTCTGGCTAAAGTGCCCCAAGAATTTGTTACACAGATCAATACAAACGCTAATCCGCCCACATTCTTCTTAACATTGGACTTTATACTTCAACATAAAGAAGAGGAATTATTGAAATATAATTTTAAGTTGCTTAACAAATTATATCCACGATTACAGACGTGGTTCTCGTGGTTCAATGTCACGCAAGTCGGCGATCTACCCGGTACATACAGATGGCGAGGCAGAGACGGAACGACTAACAAGGAATTGAATCCCAAAACGCTCACATCCGGTCTGGACGATTATCCCAGGGCTTCTCATCCGAATATCGCCGAGCGTCACGTCGATTTGCGTTGCTGGATCGCGTTCGCCGCTCGGGTTATGGCTAGAATCGCCGAAACGTTAAATTATCCTGCCAAAAAATATCAAAAGACATTCCAGTACCTATCCGATAACAACTTGTTGAATCAATTGCATTGGTCACCGAATGCACAAGTGTATTCCGATTACGGTTTGCATACCGATAAAGTAGTCTTACGGAAATCCGTAACACCATCTCACAAACAGCGATCTCATACCCAATCTGCGGAAATGATACGCGTCGTATTGGAGGATCCGTCTTTAAAATACGTCGATACGACCTTTGGATATGTGTCGCTATTCCCTTTCATTCTGCAGATCATCGAGCCCGATTCGCCACAATTGGGGAAGATATTGCAAGATTTACGGGATCCCGATTTATTGTGGACTAAATACGGATTGCGCTCGCTCGCGAAAACATCACCGCTGTATATGAAATATAATATGGAATATGACGCGCCTTATTGGCGCGGTCCTATCTGGATAAATCTCAATTATTTGACAGTACGAGCCGCGTATCATTATTCTAACGTCAAGGGTCTACATCAAGAAAACGCGAGAAAGATATATGAAGAATTGAGGAAAAATTTGATACAAAATATTATTAAGCAATATAAGAAAACCGGATACTTGTGGGAACAGTATGATAGCGTCAATGGGGAAGGCAAAGGAAGTCACCCTTTTACTGGCTGGACTTCTTTGGTTATATTGCTTATGGCAGAAATATATTAGTCATTTTTCAACGCGCGTGCGCAAGTGTATGAATGTATATACATATATGTATATATTTTAATCTTATCATTAGAAACTTTTTTACCGAAAGTGGAATCAAAAGATATGCTGTGAAATGTTTGCTTAAAATTATTATATATACTAAAATCTATTGAGCACTATATATAAATATCTATATATAATGCTAGACAAAAAAGGATAACAATTATACAATTATAAATATATATTATTTTTCATTATTTAATTAAAAATATTGTTATCTTTTATATTGTGTTATATTGAGAATATTACTATTTTATTTGAAAGAAAAGTATGTAAAACTATGGCGAGATGCACACAGAGCATTTATATAATTTGAAAAGATAATGTACAATAATGTATATCTAATGTATTATATTTTTTTCCTTTTTTCTTCTTCCCCCTTTTTCCTCGTCTTGCAGCCTCACTCTTTCCTCTCTTGACATATTGTATCCCAAAAGAAATCAAAGTATTTTTCTCTAAATAGAGTAGATAACTTAAAAATAATAATGGATAATATTAGTTTTCTTCTAGTACTACATTGTAGCTGAATAGAGAATATTATGTATTGACATTGAAAAGAAATGTATTTTTGATGAAACTCTTTCGCACACAATTTGAATCAGTTTTTGTTTTGATAATATACTATATAAATACATGTGTGTAAATTTGCAATCGGTAAAATATAAAAACATTGTAATATAGCTAGAATTAATAATAAATACTAACAATTAAACAAAAATAATAATTTTTATGATTGCGCACATATTCTCTCGCTAATTTAGCAATCATTTCTTTAAAATCATTTTTGAAATGAAATTATGGTCTCTATGTAAACACAATAATAAATACAATAAAGTATTGCTATTTATACACTTTGATTGAAATAATAAAAAACGATGATTCTTTTTACATTATAAAGTTTATTGGCTTATATACGTTTTGAATATAGTCGCATGACGGAATTAATTAACCGATGTCAATCTGTCAATTATATTTTATAGTCAATTATCCCCATGTTCCGATATTACTGTGCCAGTACTGAAAATATATAATATACGTAACGTAAACTATAGCTTTTCAGTACTGGCAGTGTATATCGGAACATGCCCTATATTGACTATAGATACAGGTTATGTTTGGATAAAATAGGCAGAGCATTAGCTGCCAATATATTATCTTCTTTGAACAAAATTGCATTCCGTTTGTGTCTATCTCTAAACTTTCCCTTGCCAATATCGGCAACTAATATACTTTGTCTCTGTATTTTATATCTGATAACAACCAAAAAAATATCGATATTTAGCAGGTTATGTGTTGGTGTGTCAAGTCCGTCTGTCTTTCTCTCTCTCTCTCTCTTTATATATATATATATATATATATATATATATATATATATATATATATATGTATGTATCTCTCTTATTTTTAAAAGGAAAGTAAAGGGACAAATGTACGTCTATTAGAAAAGGATAGCAATACCGGCTAAAATTATTCTTTTCATCTGGCGGATATTTTTTTTTTCCATTTACAGCGGAGATGTAATACGAGCTATCTATTCTTGCTATACAATATTTTTTATGATTATAGCCATCGACATAAAACTCGTTCCCTTTCAATATTAGATCTGCTCATTTTAGTACATTTTGCGTGCACTTTCTACAAAATTTCAAAAGTAAGCAAAAAACGAACCGATTTTACGTATAGAATTCATTGTATATGTACAACATAGAAATTTCGCGATATATCTAATCTAAATGTAATACCGAACAACTAATCCTAACCTACTCTAACCTAAATGCATAATCTTATGAAATTGTATTTTGTAGTTGGTACTCCTGCTCGCGACGAACTTCTCTCGAACGATACTCACTTCGCGGGATCGCTGATGACTCCCTTCAGACGTCTGCAGACGCCTTGCCCACTATTGCCCAGCTAACCCAGCTTGCCCTTGCCTCGATCAGTGGACAAGTATATGCTCGTAAGATTACGATCGTGACTTTTCGATTGAAATAAAGTCGCGTGAACGTTTCCGTTTCGTATTACCATGGAGCCATACGACGTAATTGTCAATCAGCCGGTGGTTATCGATAACGTAAGTGTCTGCCGTTCAATTTTTCTCGTATCCATGCCAGCGAAAGACAGTGAGAGAGAAAGAGAGAGAAAAAGCGATGTGTCAAATTTTATTGAGCAACGTTGTTCGACACATTGATAAAAATATCGTAATTTTCGTTTAAAAGAATGCGACATTTTTCGCTGTTTCTATTATTGTTTGCATTTATATTACATTTTGGTTTTGCAAACGAAATTGCTGTTGAAAATTATTATCGATATCATCAACAGTTGAATCGATAATGACATCAACGAGTCATACACGCAAACTTTTCCCAGTTTAGAATTGAAAGTGTTACTGTTATATACGCTCCTGTTTTTATTCTGTTCAGGGATCTGGTGTGATCAAGGCGGGGTTTGCGGGTGACCAGATACCAAAATGCAGATTTCCAAATTAGTAAATATCAAAGAGAACACAAGAATATATTAATTAACATTTAGGACAGTGCCTCTTATTTTCGATTGACTGAGAGATAGCCAGATAAGTTATTCTCTCTAATAACATGTATCTATTAAATACATGTTTCTATTATAAGAACACAATGTTTTTGTAGCAAAAAACGATAGTTTAAACATTTTAATTAATCACAATTTAAGGACTATGGCCATAATACATTTCCAGTTTGTGTAGAAAATGATATGCTTCATTGAATAATAAATTAAAACTTTTAACTCTGATATTCAACATTATTAAAATAACTTGTCATCTGTAAAAGAATTTTAGAATAAACTGTATCTTATTACTTTTAATTTATGCATTGAATAATATTGGCATATAAATATTATCGATTAGAGTAAATTTAACGCATAATTTCTTTCCTTAGTATTGGAAGGCCAAAACACGTACGTGTTATGGCTGGTGCTTTAGAGGGAGATCTGTTTGTGGGTCCAATAGCGGAGGAGCATCGTGGCCTTTTATCCCTTCGATATCCAATGGAACATGGCATAGTCACAGATTGGAATGATATGGAACGTATTTGGTCCTATGTTTATAGTAAAGATCAATTAGCTACATTCAGCGAGGAGCATCCTGTCTTACTTACGGAAGCACCTTTAAATCCAAGGAAGAATCGTGAGAAGGCAGCTGAAATATTTTTTGAAACGTTTAATGTTCCAGCTTTATTTGTTTCTATGCAAGCTGTACTTAGTTTGTAAGTAACCTTTTACAATGAGTAGAACAAATAGTTTATAAGTAATTTCTTTTAAATTATATAATCTTGTAATTACACAATTATATTTCTGACAATCAAAAGATTTTTTTTTTTTTTTTTTTTATTATACAATAGTTATGATCTTTTTTTACTAGTATTTTTACTCTTATTTACTAGTATTGATTTACTGGTATTAATTTATTAGTATTGATTCTCTTTTAAGTTAATTTTAAGATTTTTAGCAAATATAACAAGAGAGAGTTTATATCATATCTTTTATTATTTATCAATACAGATATGCAACAGGAAGAACCACGGGAGTAGTTTTAGATGCTGGCGATGGTGTTACACACGCTGTACCTATTTATGAAGGTTTCGCAATGCCTCATAGTATAATGCGAGTTGATATAGCAGGACGTGATGTTACAAGGCATCTTAGATTACTTTTACGCAAGGAAGGTATTAATTTCAAGACTACAGCGGAATTTGAAATTGTCAGAATAATTAAAGAGCGAGCGTGCTACCTTGCTAGCAATCCTCAAAAGGAAGAAACAATAGAAACAGAGAAGTTTCAATATGTATTACCTGATGGCAGTCACTTGGAGGTAATAATATCGGTCAAAAAGCTACCATTTAATTATACGGAATAAAATATATGATATTACTTTAAATGCAAGTATTCTCACCTGTAAAATCATATTTAATATAGATTGGTCCGGCACGATTTAGAGCTCCTGAAGTGTTGTTTAGACCAGATCTGATAGGGGAAGAGTGTGAAGGCCTTCATGAAGTATTAACATACTCCATTCAGAAGTCCGATTTGGATTTGAGGAAAGTTTTATTCCAAAATATTGTACTATCGGGAGGATCAACATTATTTCGTGTAAGCAAAAAAATTTCATATTCTCAATTTTATTGTATGTATATTTTGCAAAGAGACTTTCTTATAATAATATAACAAAATTTTTTCACATCTTAGGGTTTTGGTGACAGATTATTGTCAGAGATTCGTAGGATGTCACCAAAGGATATTAAAATAAGGGTAAGGAAACAAAAAGTAAAATAAAGAGTGAAAATAAGATAAATTTCAAATAAATGTAAAATTCAGAGTACATTTATAGTATTATATAGATGTGTGATATATATTTCTGATACAACAGATATCTGCACCTCAAGAACGATTGTATAGTACTTGGATTGGTGGTTCCATTTTGGCTTCTTTAGACACTTTCAAAAAAATGTGGGTGAGTAAAAGAGAATTTGATGAAGATGGTATACGGGCTATTCACCGTAAGACATTTTGAATTTAATTTAGAGAACCTCTCGAGAGAGTGTTATATATCGCGAATACGTTTATTATATCACAATACGAAATAATGGCACACTCGGCACAATAACAAAATATATCGCCGGCAAACATATTCTTAATTATTTATTTAGATAATCGCACGCGCGCGTTCATATACTTTCTACCATATTTCAAGAGATTATTATTTCTGCATTCCTAAACATATTTTTAAGACTTCTGATGGAGTCTTTATTGTTGTTATTTGAGTTATACCTTATGAATCAATGTCATATTGAATTATGAAGTCAGAGATTATGAATTTTTCTCTTGCAAAATACGTAGAAATAATTTTTTTTTAAATTAGTTTTTTTTGGTATATCACTTTGTGTGTGACATACATTGTGTTTAATATACATTAGTAAAGTATTTTTTTATTTGTACATTTGTACAAATAATAGCTATAAAACTTGATTAATTGTCATAAAGTTTATTTTTCTTGGAAATATAACACGCATGTAAATGAATTCTATGCATTTTTAATGCAGAATAATAAAAAATATTTTGCCAATTTATATCAAGTTTGAGTAGTGGTATAAAAAAAATTTCTTTTACATATTTTGCAAGAATAAAAATTTGTAGAATTTATTGACTCTGACATAATTTAATAGCTGCAATGAGAAAATGGGAACTTTTAAGGCCAGTTATAATATGAAAGCAGTTTGTAATGTCAATATAACTTTATTTTGATAGCAAATATATACATGGTGATTTTGATATATAATTAGATATACATTGGATATTTCTGCAGACTGCAAGACACAATGCAAAAAAACATAAAAACAAGCATATTAATATCATTTATAGAAATGTAAATAATATCTTTTGGAATCAAATGAATTAAGGTCAAACGTAAAATCTTAAATTTTTTATTTAAAAATAATTAACATTTTTTATATTTAGCTGTGTTCAGTACTGTCATATTGTATGTTGTCTTGTACAATTCTTATTTAAAAAAAGTGCTACATTTCATCGATTTAATATAAAGAAACAAAATATTCTGTAATTTTCATGTGCAGCAACATTTATGCAAAGCATTTGTAAATATGTATGCTTTTCCTAAAATAAATCTATATAGTCTTTATAAATGTGCATATGGGTAAAATATAGATTTTTACAACTGTATTGTCACATTGAGATTTGTAGTTTTACATTTTACATTAAGTAATTGTTTCCAACGTATTTTGTATCACATATAAACTATTGATTTTTGAAATGTATTAAATGCTGAAGGAACATTTAGGATACTCTTTATTTATATAATGTATTTTAGCTGTGATAAGAAAAAAAGAATAGGTAGTAGACAACTTGTCAGAAAATTTATTAACATTTTCATTATTGCACAAGAAAGCAAGATTATTATATTGGAAAATAATAAGTAGCAATATGCAATTAAATCAGATTTAATCATATAATTATTTGTTATGTATGATGTATAATGTATGTATCTGTACTATTCTCTATTCTCAGAAAAGGAATATCACAAGCATCAAAAAACTTGTTGACAATTATTACATTATAATATATCGTATATAACAAAAAATAAAATACGAAATGCTACAGTGTAAAAAAATGCAATGTTTAGAAAATGTTTCAATATTTTATTAAAGAAGATTTGTGCAATATATCTATATTAAAATTAATGTAATAAGCATTTGTACCATTTTTAATTATTTAACAAATGTATTTTTATTTAAATAATAAATAATTGTACGGTTTACAAAATACACGTAAAATAATCATTAAATGAGCCGATCGTAATCGTGCTGATTTTATATCTTTGTTAAAACTATAAATTAATATTTAATATATTCTACCATTATATAATATATTACAATATATTATACAATATATTATATAAAAGAGTGATATTAGAATATAAAAAAAATACAAAATTGAATTTTGGAATACGCAATTTAGCATTTTATGTTCAATTTGTACGCGAGTTATCCGAGCATATTGATTGGCTACTATTGCAGGAAATTTTTGGAAACTTAGAAATTCTCTATCTGATGGCCAATCGATATATGTTTGACAAACTCAAAACAAATGAATTATTTTAAGAATAGATCAATCAAGTTCGAGATTTGTACAGCGCTTATTTCATTATTTTTATTCCTCTATAGAAAATGTTTTAATAATAGTATTGTTTTTTTTTTGTCATGGTTAGTCCACAAGGTGCGACAACTTTCGATGATTCGTCGATCTTGACGCGCGTTCTATTAAGGCTGGTTTATAGAGGCCGTAAACTTTTTCCGTGACTGTAAATTTAAGGATTCAACCAATCGCGTTGCTTGATTCGGCAACGTGATTGGTTGAATCCTTAAATTTACGATTACGGAAAAAGTTTACGGCCTTTATAAACCAGCCTTTAGATTATTGGTCGCGAAAACGCGATCTTTGGCGGCGGCGGCGGCGGCGCCGTTCGGGCGGAGTCGGGCGCGCCTTCGGTGACGGCGACTGACGTCATGGCGCAAGATGGCCGCGGGTATCGGGAATGGTGTAGCGTAGACGAGGCTGGGCGGTAGAAACGAATCCCGGAGAATAGGTGTGTCGGTGTTTCGGCGTCGCGTGCGAGATAACACGCCGTCGGGATGATGCCCAGCCGCGTCGTCATCGTCGCCGCGGGCTGAATTTGGAGTTTCGGCGCCGCTCGCCAGCGCAGTGCTCCTCGTACGAATCGTACGTACAAATAGGCGCCGCGATTTCGCGTCCGGTCTCTTTCTCTCTCATTCTCTCTTTTCTCATTCTCTCGTTCCTCTCTCTTACCGCTTGGAATACAGATAATCAAATGTGTCACGAGATCTCTTCCCGGGTACACAGCGAAGAGATTCTCGGTCCCCTCTTCCGCGAATCTCTCTTGTCGTGTATATTTTCGCGAAGGAGACAGAGGACGGAGACGAGCTTTGCGAAGCTCGGCGATTAAAAAACGAAAAAAGAGCTAGGAGTGAAAATCGGAGCATAGAGATCGACGTTTGCCGAAAGATCTGAAGGTGCGAGGACGAGGTGGCGCCGGCTTTCTTCCGGGCGATAATCACGCTTCGTGGGAGTCCCGAAAGCCCGATCGAAAATTGCGATACTGATTGTGAGCGAGATGTGCTGAGATAGAAGACGACCGTCGTTCTCTTTCTTTCTCTCTCTTCCCCCTTCTCCTCTCTCTCTCTCTCTCTCTCTCTCTCTCTCTCTCTCTCGTCGCGAGTGTTTCGTGAAATTGCCCGGGGTGCATTCAGTATTACTATTGCTCTTTTTAGTATTATTCCACTACTGTGATACTACTACCATCATCGTCTCATTAGCTTACTCTACCACTATTACTTATCTACACGTAGTGAAGAACGAAGTGCTTTGTCAAAACGGAGCAAATCAAATAGCAAAATATCAATCAAGCAGAAGAAGAGGTAGAGAGTGACAGAAATACTGTGTAAAAGAGAGAAGAAGACTGAAGAATGCTCTTCTGTGCGCTTCAAAAGACAAATAAGATCCATTTTAAAAGAATAAATTTGGAAATCGAAACAAGATTGGACAGAGATTCATAGTTGAGTATTTTGTGAAACGACAGAGATTTCTTCGAGAACGAATAATCGATCGCGAGAGCAAGATTGCGCCTTCGAGATTCGTTCACGAGAGTAAGAACAAGGATAAGAATGCGGACGTAAAAAGGAAGAAGTTATTCCCAGGTGACCGAATCTTTTTGAGAGATAAGAAAAGACGGCGATTCGCGATCAAAATGTGTCAATTGCGCTGTCAATCTATTTATCATGCTGCTAAATGCGAATTGAGGACTTGCTAAATTCAAATGAAGAAATGGATCGATTTTGCTGAATCTGGTACAGAGATACAAGTTTCCACATACTCGATCACAGGATATTATTGTGTCACTGAAACCCCCCGGAGGAAGGAGAAGGATATTTTCTGAAAGAGCACCTGTACAACTCTTCCAAATAGCTGGACATCTAATAAGGAAGGAAGGAAGGGGCCGATAAGATAAACGGCGGCCTTTGGATTTGACTGATTGCGCGCGCGAGCTCATTTCTCTCTCTCTCTCTCTCTCTCTCTCTCTCTCTCTCTCTCTCTCTCTCTCTCTCTCTCTCTCTCTCTCCCTCTCTCTCTCTCTCTCTCTCTCTCCTGCGTGACTAAAGTCGCGAGATCTAATGTCGTATACGCGATCGAGTCGAGGCAAATATACATACAAATAATGTATATGCGGTAAAGAGGAGGTATGCGAGTCTCCGTCACTCGCATAATCGGCAAAGTAAATGCGCGAACAACTTGGGAGTCGCGACGTGTAGCTGTCATCGAAGTCGAGGAAATGGTTCACGCGGAGAGAAGCGCAAGACGAGCAAAATGACCGAGTGAAGTGAGGAATCGGTCGGCTAGAGAAGGCGAGAGAAAGAGAGAGAGAAAGAGAGAAAAGGAGTGCGAAGAAGGGGCGGAAAGGGTCGAGGAGAAAGAGGGAGAAAAGCGCGAGAGGACGAGATAAGCGCGATCGGGAATATCGGGTCCAGAGAAGCGCGCGCAGGAGTGCACCCTGCCGGTTTCCGCTTCCTCGCCTATACCCTCTGTATCTGTCTCTCCTGCGCGCGCGTGCGTGTGTGTATTCGATTTGTGTGCGCGCGGTCTCGTGTGCCGTTTGACAGCACGTGCGCGCGCGCTCGCGCACGTGTGCGTGTATATATGTGCGATTCACCGGTGATTCTCTCGTAGATCCGGATGCGGGTGCGTGAGTAACAAGGAAAAAAAAATATAATAATTTTGACGAGAATAACGGCCACGCTGTGACAACGGCGCAAAATGTGGAACATGATGTGCGATGTGATGCCAACGATCGCGGAGGACAGCATGAGCCAGCGGAGCTCGCAATTCTCCGGCGAGGACGGAAACTTTGAGCAGTTGATGGTGCAAATGCTGGACGAGCGTGATAAGATGATGGAGTCGATGCGCGAGCATCAGGAACGGCTGCAGGAGATGGAGGCGCGGCTGGCGGAGGTTGAGAAGGAACGGGACGCCCTGAATCGACAGCTTAACGCGAATATTCCTCAGGTAAAAAAATTCCTACAATTTTTTATCTCTTTAACTCTTTACTCTTTATCAAATCGAACACGGCCGCGTAATGACTCGGCGTAACGCTCGCGTAAATACGAGATAGTGACGATTATATAGGTGCGTTCCGCTTCACACATTTGCGCGCATTTTCTATAGTAAACGTAACGTGTACTATAGGTAAATGCGCGCATATGCGTGAAACGGAACGTACCCTAAATCTAAACGTAAACAAAAGAAGCGATTCTTGGCGCGTCTTTTCAAACATATCGAATACCGCGGATAAAGATCTATAACTTGTTTTACTTATTGATATAGCATGTTACTCAAGCACGGTTAACTATTTATCAATAACTCCGATTATCGTCGCGGAATTTCATTTGTGAATTGCTCGTAGATTAATTGGACGGATCGTAATGAAATTCCAGACGAATCGGACACTTTGACGGTGCAATATTCGTAAGATCTTCCGGAGACTGCTTTTAATTGCGTTTATTAAAACGCGAGCGATCGTGGACTGGCAACCGTTCCGTAAACATTTACGTAACGATTATAACGTGTTGTACAAGTGATTTAACGCAAACTATATACTTGCTCGCGCGTTATCTTTGCAGTTGTCCAACTTTCCGTGAGATATGCACGTTACTAACACCGTAATTAACTCTTTGTTTAGTGCGTTTTACTTTACCGTTTAAACGCTCGCTCGTGCTCCTGTCTCTCCTCATACAACAAACATACATACATCTGCCATTACTCCCATTTTAATTTAGCTTTTTTTGAGAGAAGGAATTATTATTCACTCTCTCTCCTCTTTTCTCTCTCTCCCATCAAAGAAACAGCCGAGATGTCTCGGATTGTTTTTACCGAATCATTTCGCCGATAGGCCTAATAGTATCGTAATAAAAAAAAAAGTTACACTTTTTTTGATGATATATGATCGAAAGTTTATTAATTTTCTCCAACCAAGTTTGAGAGGTGCAAATAAATTGGTGACAAAACACGCATTATTTTTCATTGAATTTTATTAACTTTAATTTAACAGAATATACGTATACGTGCACGCATGTGTATATATATATATATGTATATATGTACGTATATTTTAAAATGTATTTTTTTTTTAATTGTATCCGTGCATTCAACGATTCTTTTTTCTGTAATACTTGAGAAATATATTTTTTCTTTTGCGTCGCATGATTCATTCAACTGTTTCATGTTCGTAAACAAAAGGAATCATTCATCTTTGGCGGATTGGATATGTATGTATAAGAAATACATATCATTGCAATAGATATCGATATATAATGGATAATGCACGCGGTGGGGGGCATACAACAAAATTAATATCAAGGAGAAATTAACTCCCAATTTTGAATGTCTAAACGAAATTGGATGTTGATCACTTTATATTTAATTACTCACGAAAATTTTTCCTAGACTTTTACATTTTTTAAAAAATTATTCTAATATATTGGTTCTAATCCGAAAATAATTCTTCGCGAGTAGAGAGATTCATTTAAATATAATAAGTGTATAACTGTAGTAGAGCGGCAAGTATACTATACAAATATTTATAATTGATAAAAAGCGAGATGTTTTTTGCAAAGAAAACGTTTGTGCGAAGCTATTTATACGCAAAGAAATATATACGACATGCGTATATGTATATTCACCAATTTTTTATCGTGTCTTTTTTCACTCAATGATGCAAATCTTTTGTCGTCTAGGAAGTTCCTCGATGGCGACATGTTTTTTATATACATATATGTATACCTCGTAGCCCAGAGGAAACGGCAGTTGCAAAATCTCATAGACGCATCGTATAGCATTATCCCGAATATAGAGAGTGCTCTTCCGAGAATATAACATTTTTCTCTCATTTTTTTCCACGACATTTTATTTCTTAGTATTTTATACACACGTTTTTGATGTAGTAAATGTGAAAATGATTGAATAGAAGTAACGGGAGATTTTATCGCAGCCTCTTTCAATTTAACATTACATATATGTATATAATTGAGAAAAACACGGATGTTTTCAGAGATAACGAATTTGTTAGTGAGGTGACATTAAAAAATTATTTTGGGCTATATCTATTATTTGGTAATATTGCTCAAATTTTATTGTACCCATAAATTTTTATTAATTAATGATGACTAATAAAATTCCATTGGCAGGATTAATATGTTCCTAGGTACTTAATTATTGAAATATCTCAAACTCTCATCATAATTAGGGTACGCGTTTATATATACATAGATCGATCAATTAATCTATAATATACATATATTTTACTTTACCTGTATAGATTTTATACTATATATAAGCAAAATCTACATACGTTTATATGTATCTGTATTTATATTTTATCTATATAAGCATTTTTATGTATAAATACTTAAAAATCTATGACATTCTAAAAAAGAGAAAAAAATAATTTTTATATACATTTAAGTGTCAAATGTGAGATACAAATACAAATAATTTAAAGCAAACTAATGTATAGGTATAATGTATCATATATTTAGGCATACAACTTGTCATACCATTGCAATTTTAATTTTAACGATATATTCTTTGATAAACTTTGAATCAATTTTTTTTTAACGATAAATATAGGCCTTAATAGTTACCGAATTTAATAAATTAAAGAGCAAAATTTGCGAATTTAACTTTGTGACAACTAATTGATAAAATTACATTTTTCCAACACTTTTAAATAGACTTTTAATAGAATTTTAATTTAGGGCAAAGTTATTTAAAGATACGATTTTACATACATTAGATAATTTTGCATCAATATAATTTATTTACTTTAATTAATTTATAATATTTTGTAATATTCAATATAATATGTCTTTGAGTATGATATTAATTTCGTGGTTCTAAAATATCTAATATTTTATTTAAAAAAAAAAAAAGAGAAACTATAAATAATATCTTTAAACGTCCTTGCGTAGATTATATCATTTATGCGTGCACATGCGTGTCTGGTATCGATACATCCCCATCAGAAGAAGAACAGAAAGCAAATTATATCGATCCATTCGGTGAACGATTAGCTTTTACGTACCAGGATAATACATAACGGGTGTCTGAATAATGCGGAAGGTCAGAACGAAATTCGATTTTAATTTCAAGTGACACGCATCACATTTTCATTTAATGAAACGTATTTTGTTTTTGTTCGAAACCATTATTACAAAACTATGTATATGAATGGATTTCCTTCAAAAATATATATTATGACATTAATATATTTATAATTTAATTTATATAAATATATATATATATAAATTTTGTGTCAATGATATAAATTAAATTGTAAGTATATAAAATGTGACATAAATGTGTGTGTGTAATTATAGAGTATATAAGTATAGGTATTGCAAAATATTTTTGAAAATTTATCTAAAAAGAAATTATTAATATGCATATCAAACATACATAAAATAGATATATTATGATAGCGTAAAATATTTTTTAATATCAGTTTAAACGATTCATATTATTTATACATGTCTTTTGAGCTGATAATTTTTGTATTAGATTAAATTAATTTAAGCCCTTAATATGAATTAGGATGATTAAATGAAATTGAACCTTTAGCGTGGGATAGCGAGCGGGTTTGCACTGTAGGAATCAAGGTGATATCTTCAATTCTTAACTTTTATATCTTATTGTTAGTTAGATACTTGAAGCATGTAGTTTCAACGAGGAAATCGATGTCAGTTAGGAAAACATTATATAATTACACAAATTACGTAATTAAAGCGTGAATGTGTTTTTGTATAAAGATATTCTACCATGTCAATAGATATACATACATATATGTATGTCACATCACACTTGAATGAGACTGATTAGCATCGATTATACGGTTTTCTGTAAATGTCATAAACAACACAAGATATATGTTCAAAATATGTATATATAAGACATATACATACATAACACATATATAATACTGCAGATCGTATTGATCTTTTCATAGACCTGTTGCTCATCCGTTGAAACAGAAACGAGTTTAAAGGATTCGAGCAGTTAGCACGTCTCTACTTACTTAGCATATCGATACTGAAGAGTTTAGAACCTGATAATTAGGTAAAGAATAAGGAAGACTAAACAAACTAACTGAAGAAAGAATGAGATTAAAAAAAGAAAAAGACGCGTATCTTAATAATTTATAATGATTTTTATGAAAATCTTATCGTGCCCATCTATTGCGTTAATATGTTATTAGCGTTAGATGCATATACATATATACACGATATATATAAACTTTGATATTCGTTAAAGAAGAATAATAGAAAGAAAATAAGATTAAATACATATATCTCAAGACTTTCGATGATACTTTTTTTTATTCATAGATTCTTTGAAACTGCTTTTTTCGACAAAACTTTTTGAGATATACTTATAATTTTCGGGATTATTAATGATTAAGAATATATAAAGCTTTTAGCGAACTTCAAGGAAGAAAATAGATAATAAAATTAGATTCTTGAATCACAATTTTATATAAATTGACATTATTTTAATAGAATTTTAATTTAAAGCTTTAATTACGTATTATTATTTATAAATAAAATTTAAAATATTACATAATGATTTTCCTTGATTTTTTCCATTAAGAAAAAATATACACCATAAATCTAATGATTGAAAAAAACATGCTTTAAACTTTAAATGGTTTAAAACATTATTTTTCAAAATTATTCTGAAAAATTAATGTTGTAGGCTTTTATTGTAAAGTAAAGGAATAAGTAAAATTTATGTTTTGTTTTTCATCGATAACATAATTTGACATTTAATTATTTTTATTAGTAAACGTGTATACATATATGTAAAAAATATGTTGGATCAAGTTTTGAATACTTAACGGATATAGATTACTTTTCTCTGGAAAAGTGGAAAATATTTTCTAATCGGTGTTATGCGCGAATCATACATACATATTGTTTGCAAAGTTTGCGCTTATACCGGCTTGTACTAACATACAATTTGCGTAAGACGTGTTCGTATGTTAGTTGATATCTTTCTATGTCGAATCGAGAGCGGAACGTTTCATGTATCCCGTGACACTTGTGAAAAATTTTTTTTATATATGATTTTTTCACTTTAACGAGTATCTTTGTTTAATAGAAGACACACAATTTTAACCATAGGATTTGTGTTAAGCTAAACGTCATTTGGATCATTCAACATATTATTGCTCTAATCGTGACAAATTATTTAAGAAACTACCATTTATTATTGTTTTTAAATATAAAATTTCTGTAATCATTGAGAGAGAGAGAGAGAATTTCTTTATAGATTAAAACTAACTATTTAATTTGAATCACCAATCTTCTAACAATAACTCAAATAGTATATATATACAATTTTATTGTAATTAAACGTAATTAAATTTTATTTACAAAAGAGCGATATAATTGTTAAAAAGTTAAGTTTCAAAAAATGATAAAGAGATGTCAAGTCCATACATTATGTTGTAAAAAAGTTGTATAAAGAAGTGTTGTTTTTAATGTTGTATATCTTGTTGCTTAAATTTTATTTTACCAAAAATGATATTAGAAAATTGCGTCAATTTGATGAAAATAATATGCTGTTATGACAACGTTTAAACTGCTATAATGAATGTAGCAGCATTAAAAGTTTTTTTTATATATTTTTTTTACTTTTCAATTGATTTATTATACATGTTTATTAATATAATATAATATATCATGTTTTTAGACATTTTTTATTTGAAAATATATTGTATATGCGTTTTATAAGCTCTCTCTCTCTCTCTCTCTCTCTCTCTCACTTTACTTAACAATTTTATTAACATTATTTTCAAGTATATATTCAGGCGTATAATACTTTAGTAATTAGTATAATTTATTGAATATAATATTATATAATACATGAAGATTGTGCGTTGTGCCACATAATTTCCGACACGTTTTTTGCTCTCTTTCCGTGTTCACAACACAATTTTTGTCTTTTTATACTTTCGGTGACGAAAGAGCGGAAGCTTTCGCACGCGAGCAGCATTCTCGGACACGATCAATAATCACGTGCAATCCTTGGATATTCTTTCTTATTGCTGTCGCTGAAAGTCGCGAAAAATAGTTGAAAATTAATTATCTTCAAATATTTTAAGTATATGCGCGCACAAATGTTCGTGCATGCCTACGTGCGTGTGTGGTGTGTGTACATATGTAATATCGATTTTAAATTTCTACGATTTCTATCAGTTTTGAATAGATGCAAAACAACATTTTGCAATTTAAATTGTTTAAATGTTTAAAAGCAAGCTATATATCTTCTTAAACATTTTACATATTCTTATTCTCTTGTTTTCATAAGAAGACGGTTTGTTGATCGAAATGTCGCGAATAAATTTCATTTTAAGAGAATTGACCGACATTTATATGCTGAAGAAATAATAAAAGAAGTGAGAAATAAGAGAAATAAGAGAAGTTTGAGAAATATGTGCGATGGGATAATTGAAATTTTTAATGTAGAGTGGAAATTTTCCAAGAAAGGGCGTAATTCTGAATTGTTGAGTGCGGAATAGTATATGTATATAAATTAGATTTTCTCATTTTGAAAAATGTATGACTCCGTGCTTCATGATTCAGCTGATTATGATACTTTTGACGGTATTTTTTTATATGAAAGAAAAATTAAAAACTTGACTTTACGCCAGAATATCAAACGCAAAAATTGATAAACAAGTTTTAGTTTTTGCTCTATTTCGCTTAACAGTTAATCAAGGTGGTACAAAAGTTTTTATTTTCTATCGAGTTTTGTTTCAAATAAAATATATTATTGTTTAGGCTTCTTTAAAAAGAGGATTGAGAAAAATTTGTTTTTCATATACATGTAAAAAAATATTAAAACGTGTTTTAGCTAGTAAGAAGCTGAATTAATAATGATAACAATAATAATCGATAGCCAGATCGCATAATATCTTCACATCGTACGTATATATAAGTAAAATGTATCGAGTTATGTCAGAAGAGAAAAGAGAGAGAGAGAGAGAGAGAGAGAGAGAGAGAGAGAGAGAGAGAGAGAGAGAGAGAGAGAGAGAGAGAGGCACGAAATGGAAGAATTTATATTGGTTGTAGGTGAAGGGACAAAAATTTGTGAGACACAACGAGCACCGAACACCGAGCACACGAGCACAAGCGAGTGCGAGTGCAATGTACCGGGTGTACGCGCTTAGTCGATCAATACCCACCCCACCTATTCGTTCACCAGCGCATGAATGAACTTCGCCTTTTACACACTACTAGCGATCGGGGAGTTGGGAATAGTATACATTTCTTATACATTTACGTACGCGTTGCCAATTAATGTACGCGAAAAGTGCTTTTTTTGCATGTCCGCCAATTTTAATTGTGAAAAAATTTTTGCATTTTTGAAATGGAAAACGGTTGGATAAAAGTTTGTAAATCAGCTAGGGCGTATCCTCTCATATAAAATTTGTTCCTTTTCTTTCAACAAATGAGACATGTTTACTTTAGTTGTATAGAAGGCCAGTGATATAGAGACATGTGTTTGCTCGAATCGAACAGTCCAAAGTTTTATTGAAGACGCATGAATAAGTGTGGACGGGAAAAATATTACGTACAATTTGTAAACAATTTGCGTATAACGATCGCGAACATGTATCAACATTGGACTGAAACATTAGATGTTAGATGTATATTAGGTATTAAAATTTAAAATTGACTATATATCGACAATTATTTTAGTCAACTATACCGGGTGTCCCATTTTAAAGGACCCACTCAAATATCTCAGAAACACTGCGTTAAATAAAAAAATGTTTCCTACAAAAGTTGTAGGGTTTCGAGGGGGACATAACATAGTAATATTCATATGACCTTGGGCGGCGTCTCCAAGTGAAGGTGAGAATACATTTTTTAAATGGAAACCCATATTTTTTATTATAACATCTTTTTCTACTAATTAATTTGAACAACTTTTATCTGAAGCATTTTTTTCTTCAAAATTCACTTAAGGTTAACCTTCACTAACCTTGGAGACGCCGCCCAAGGTCAAATGAATATTACTATGTTATGTCCCCCTCGAAACCCTACAACTTTTGTAGGAAACATTTTTCGATTTAACGCAGTGTTTCTGACAATGAGATATTTGAGTGGGTCCTTTAAAATGGGACACCTGGTATAACAAGCGTTAATAGAATCAAATATAAAATTCACGAAAAGGAACATATCTGCAAATATGTCCATGCAAAATTTGAATTTGCATCGAATTTAAGTCTTTGACGAAGGGGAAATACCCCCTATCACCGAGTGTGTTTACACGTGGCCACAATGCCAAACCTTGTTAACTCTCCATCTGGTGTATATTACTATACTTGCAGAAACGTGGCTTTGGTTCTTTCACTCGCATCTTGCGAGTCAATAACGCCTCGCTTCGGTTGCAACGCGATAATTCGCGTCAAGTCTTATATGATGAAACCAGTCTTATGTTAAAAGGAATATAAAGATTTTCATTATCGTATTATAATGCAATTGCCATATAAGATGATAAGATCGCTCGTAATGTGCAGTTATAATGTATGCACATTTGTACATATTTTTGTGTATTACATTCGTCACAGTGTTTACATATACGATAGAATTAATGTGTGAAAAATTATACAAACGTTTCATGTACTCATATATCAGACATGAAAGTTATTTGACCAGCATCAACATAGATGCACGCTTGCAATAGAATAACCAAATCATAAAAAATATAGTTATATTCAAATGTCTCTTGATGGGAGACACATATATTTGTTATAAGAAATTAATACAATATTTAAAATGTATCAAACACACCCCATTATTACTTGATGACTCTATTAAGGATTTTTTGTGCAAATTATTTAATTCTGCGGTAAGAATTGCAAAATTGATTTATACTCTATTTTTATAATCGCGTAATGTAAAACGCGACACGAAACGTGTGATCTGTCATCGAAACGATCGAAGGAACGTGTAGGCAGACACTTTCTCTTGGCTGAATGCCATTTGATTAAAGAACCATATAGTGTCGATACAACGGCAATCAACGGTAATGATGTTGCCAAAAGCATACTGTAATGCGTACATACTATCTATGCATCTTTTTCGTCGCGCTGCTACATCTCTCTCTCGCGCGTCTGTATAAAATAAGTAACTATAATAAATATTTAATATTTGTTATCGAGGAATTGAATTACGTGCCAATATTGTTTTCTCCTCATTTTAATTCGGAGCATCGTTTAACCAGCGACATATACATACGATTATGTAATTGTCATATAAAATGCAATAATTTTGTTTTAAAATGTATTTCTTTTATATATATATATATATATATATATATATATATATATATATAGGGATATATGAAAATTGAATAATTTTGACATTTTAGAACGTTTCTCAGCAGTGTTTGTACAATATTATCTATCGTATTTAATAATTTTATGTTTTGAAAGAAGGTGCGACTTTGATCATATATTTAATAATTCATTCTTTACAAATATTTTACAATCTTCACTCGTAAGGATTCAATAAGGAATTCTTCTCTGAAATAAATTTAGTGGAAATTTAAATGTATAAACTGTATCATCTATATATTTCTTTTTCTTTGAACTTTGACTTTTTATTGTTTAAATACGCGTGTATAATTTAAATTCACGCAAGTATAAATGAAGCTGGCATGTAGCAACGATTCAATCGCTAATAAAATATGAAATGTACATTTTCCTTCTCTCGATTATGAGTCTTTACGTCACTTTTCATTTAAATAATCATTTATAATAGAACTAATATAACGATATACGTGAACAGATGTTGACGAATAATATTCGCACACAATATGCTCAATGTTAGTGATATAAATATCGATCAATATTTAGCAAATACGCATCAATGCTGGTAAAAATGGACAGCGAGAAAAAAGATAACAATCGCAGATATTGCTGTAATTATTCCTTGTGCGCAGTATTTATTAAATAATAAACATGAAAAAAGTGATCAAAGAGAAAAATGATGGATTATGGTATCTTTAAATCGAAGCACAGATCTAAAATAAAGTAGAATTAAAAAAGTCAGTTTATCGCTTCAATCGCAAAAATGCATTATTTTCACACATTTGGTTGGAATCTTTTTTCAAATCTTCTTTAATTTTCTGATATATACATATAAATAAATAAATATTCTTTAATTTCTTTTATATAAATAAATAAATATTCACAGATGTATGCAGGGAAATTCCTAGTGAAGTGACGAATGCTGCGTTACATATCCCCCCAATTGTTTGGATAGTATTTCGTCATTTTTTTTGATGTTTTTTTTAAAAAACCGCCATTATAGCGAATGTTGTTGAACGACATCATTGGCGATGTATAATTGTAAATAGCCATATGAAATTTATATACACGATGTGATCGATACATATTCAATTGGCGTATATATTGGCAATGTAGAGTTCGCATCTGCCTTTTTATGTATATATCTTCGAAAATTTTAATTTTATCATTGTTTTTTTTATACATCGCATCACGAGTGCATTTTCTGAGTGTTTTTGCACGCACTCGAATAACAGAAATGTGGAATTATGCATATAACGACCGCTGCATAGTTTCTAATCCGCAATACACGCGTGTGCGGTTGTGTGGGAAACACACGTTCACTGTCCAACTATAATTCCTATGGTTAGGTTTGCCAATTATGGCAAACATGTGTTGGAACACGATTAGCACCGAAATAGAATACCTACTATCGGTTTATCGTCATGCGATGTGATTCCTTGCATTCTATCGTTCTATTTAAAATTTTTGCCCTATACGTACTATAATTTTTTACAATCGAAACTTATTCCCTCTATAATTGAATGTTTCTTTTTTCTGCTATTACATATATTCTCGCATTTCGAGATGCAAGAAAAAGTTTATACAAAATTATTTTGATAGAAAGATTATATAGGAAAGGGAAAATTTTGCACGTGCAACAATAAATGAAAAGTAATTACAGTAAGTTCTTTTTAAAGCATGAAATTTTGTTTTTGGAAAGACAAAAAATTTAAAAATTACATAATTATTATAATACATTGATATTTTATAAAAAAAACTTACTTTTTGCAATTTTAATTATCTGTTACTATCATACTTAAATATTTACTCTTTAATATTTACTCTCTTTTTATTTGTTGATAGTCGAGATGGATTATTGAGATAAATTAAACGATTTTATGTAACGAAATAGTTATTCATATTGCATAGATATCGAATTCTCGCAAATATTTCTCTCAAAGTATATCAAAGATTTTGACAATTTCCAACATTTTAGCCAAGTTAACAGAAACTTATTTCCATATGTAAATATTTAGTATGAATAAGAATATCTTTATATTTTACTTTTGAATATAAGGCACTGATAACCTGTTGCTTAAATAGCGCATAGATATTTATAGCCTCGCAAACTGTCTATATATCTATAGGTCGATTAATTAATGCTTTTTTAATTATATATATATATATATATATATATATGTATGTATATTTATAAACGCATTAAGATATTCCTTGCAATAATATTAATTATGAGGAGCGATATAATTAATATTTAATTACACGGATAATATATAAAAACCGTTTTTATTATAGTCAATTGTCGATATAGTATAAGTCAATTTTAATATAATATTATATTATTAGTGTGTATATAATAATATTATATAATATAATATAACACTAATAATATAATATTATATTACTGTTTGAAAACATGTTCGCACAGTTACTATCCATGGATTGTCTGCATAATGTATATACAATTATATATACATATATATTACTTGCGCATACACTTATTTGTCATGCGGTTCTAATAAATTGTAAGACCGTTTGAGAGTATATCTTTATCGCTAGCTTTCTACAACTAAAGCAAATTTATCATTTGAAAAACTTTACGTTGAAGAACTTGTTTGCAAATGGATCCTGATTTTATTCGGTGTTTAAAAAAAGAAAGACTTTCTCTTTCTGTGTATTATTACGTTTTTCTTTATTCAGAAAATTTTCTAGTCAATATTTAATATTTTATCAAGTTTATATCATGAAAAAATATGTAATAAATTATTTTTCATGGTTTTTTCTCACGTAATCCATTAATCTAAATAGTGTCTTCTCGTATATGTCAGATTACGACGTATTTATTACCATTAAAAGTTCATTCGAGTCGTGCTTATTTTATCTCGAATTGGCTTTTTTCTCGAATCGACAATATTCGCAAGGCTAATTATGCTCGATGCATTTATTTATAATGTGCAATAATATAAGTTTGGCTTTCACGCGTATTAAGTTTGTATTTGACGCGCATTATTCTCATTTTCCTCGACATTTGCAATCGTTATCTTCATCTTTTTCTCTCAATCTTTACTTCTTTGATACTATGATACATTACATAACGATTAGTATAAGATAATACACATGTAGGTATATTAGCTGATAAATTGCTATAGTGTTTATATATTGTATACTATAGGTTTTTAATGAGTTGCTAATCGATATATTAACAATTTTATTACGTATCAATATACATATAGTGCACACACATATTTTTTAACCGATGACCTAAGATAAGAATGTTTAAAGAGATTGTAAACGCAGTACATTTGCGAATATTGCTGTATTATTGAATAATTAGTGATTGCACAGAAAGAAAAACATATAAATGCAAAGAGCAGAAAATTAAGATATTTAAAGATTACACAATATCGATTTGAGAATCAAATATTTGACATCTCGGAGAGAGAAGCTGGATCAAAATGCCAAATATTTGAGTTGCAATATGGTTAATCGTTTGGTACAAATTGTTTAAACCATTCCAATATCGACTACGAAAGCTACGAAAGTGAAACGGAAGAAATCTTAATCTGAATATAAATATTCGTTCTATTATCGTTGCTCCAGAATGTTATAGACTGAATTTTTTCGAGACACAAACATATTTAATATCTTGTGGAATAGGCTCGGTTTAATTCTCGATTAATATCGATCCGAAGAAATTACACCATTTATTGTATATTACTGCAAGTGATTTTTCGAAACTTTTTCTTTTCAGGGCGTTTACAGGATGCTACTTTGTTTCTTTTAAACTGTGGCTTTTTTTTACTTATATTTGAGTCAATTTTTTCTTAACGAAAAAATATCGAAGGAAATTATTGTTTAGCGCAACTTTTCAATTCTCTCAACATTATGTATTAACATTATTTATACATATTTTGTTAATTATTATATTCTAATTATAGAGTTTTGTGTGCGTTAAAGTAAAATCTACTTTAAATTGATAAATATGAAATTGTATTATCCATTTGTTTAATCTAAAGCGTCTAATTTTAGACGCTAAATAGATTTATTTTCGAAAACTATAATGAATGCTTCGACATATTTTTGCAAAGAAAAAATTAACTCAAAATCTTTTTTTTTTTTTTATATTTACTGACTTGTTCTTTATCAAGAATCGAATGGACTTTAATATTGAAAGAATTAATGTTGATAAATAAAAGTGGTAAAAATTTTCACGCAATTAAAAAGTCCTGTGCTATTATTATTTTTCGTTTACTTGTTATAATATTAATATGTGACGTTTCATTTCTGTACAGGAATTCTCGCAGCTGACAAAAGAATTGGCAGCGGCACGTGAGAATATCTTGGAAAAAGAAGAGGAGATTTCCGAATTAAAGGCAGAACGAAACAACACACGCGTGTGTAGCCAAATTTTGCTAATTTTTTTAATTCTTTATGACCTGAATAAATGTTGAAAAATTTTGAAAGCACAATAAGTTAAAGCATAATGAATAAATATAACAATAAATATAAATTAGGATCATAAAACCATCATTACGTGACGTGACTCAATTAATGTAACGTAATTTATCGTAACTTGCAGCTCTTGCTTGAACATCTGGAGTGTTTAGTATCACGACACGAACGGTCGCTCAGGATGACAGTTGTGAAACGTCAAGCCGCCGCACAATCTGGTGTGTCGTCGGAGGTAGAGGTACTCAAAGCTTTGAAAAGCCTTTTCGAGCATCACAAGGCTTTGGATGAAAAGGTAATACATACCATTCTATTTCTGGTATATTGCTATTTGTTTTATCTGCTACTTGTGTTATCTGATATTTATTACAAATCAACAATAATTGATTTATAATTGTTTCTTTTTTATGTCTTAAGGAAAATAGATATTAGATATAGATTTTAAACAAAAGACTAAGATAATTGAACATAACGATTGAGATTAATCTGTTGGTCTCGTGCAGTATGCACAAAAAAGTTTGATAAAATTACACAGGCAAATAAAATAGAAACGCACCACACAATTATGACATGTATACTATATCTATTTATATCTGTTTTATTATTTTCATCTTGTGATCGGTAAATAAAAGAGTGGCAAAAAAAATAAACTTGCCACGCGTTTAAGCAATACCGAGATGATAATGAAGCAATGCACGCATGTGCGATGATGTTGCGTCATATCATCGTACCGTTTAAACACACATGTCAAATATCTTCTGTCGTTGCATCGTATGCATCGAGTTCTTCTCTTCGGTATAACGCCAAACAATGTTTTAAATCAACAGTGAAATGCCTTATCATTATTTGCTTAAAATTTCAGTTATTTCTAGCGAAAATATATATGTGCTTGCTAAACGGCATCTGTAGGTGAAGGGTTAATGTTTCTGCTAAACTTTCAGGTACGTGAACGTTTGCGCGTGGCCCTCGAAAGAAATACGAGTCTCGAGGAAGAGCTAGCCCATACCAAAGAGGAAGTGAGTTTCGCATTTGACTAATTTAAAAGATTGAAGACGTACATTTTCTTAGCGAAAGTTTTATTGAGATTTTAAAATCGTATAGATGTGTATCAAAATGTTTCTTTTTGATACACACCTATACGATTTTAAAATCTCAATGAAACTTTCGCTAAGAAAATGTGTGTGCGTGTGGGTGTGCATGAGAGAGAAAGAAAGAGAGAGAGAGAGAGAAAGAAAGAAGCAAAATATAAAATGCCACGACACTGCGACTGCTATCGGCACCTAATGTGATCGTGTGGTTGCAGCTCCAGCAGTATAAAGTAAGCGGGCATCCATCAAAAGCTATAGAAGATAGACCAAAAGAGAACGGACAGGCGGACGAAGGTCAGCAACAGAATAAGGTATCAAAAGCAAATTGTCAATGCGATTTTAATCAAACATGTGTGCACAAGAAATCACAAATATTCACATATAAACACACGTCGCTTTCATATCTCGCACCGATCATGGATAAATGGAAATGTTTAAAATTGGTTTGAGAGTCGTGAAATGCATTTGTGGAACTTTTTCTCACTTTGCATGCTTCTCACGTTTAGCATATGCCTTTCTCTTTCTCATTCCTTTTCCTATTTGTTGATATTTAGAATTTTATTTTGTTTTTACTTATTGTCAAAGTCTATATCGAAAGCTACTAGTTTGAATAAGAGATGTGAGTCGAAAAAAATCAGGTTATTGGTAAACAATTAACTCTTTTCATATTATTTATTACTAATATTTAATATCGATGACTTTTTGTCGCCGTAATTTTATTATTACGTCGTAATTTTAAAATTATATCATCTCATCATTTCATTTCATCATCTTTCATGTTTCATATCATGGAAAAATACATATTAAGGTCACATAAAATTACACATAAAATGACCATGATCATTCATACGTTTACGTATATTTATTCTTCAAAATAACATTTTTTTTTAAGTGCACTTCTGTCTCAGATGATAAATGATAGTGAGTCATTTTTTTTTTATTTTTCACTCATCGACTCGCTGCATTCATAAGACTGTGTCTATCGTAGTGTCGTGCATGCTAGTCGTACAATCGCGTAGTTGTGTATACGTAGTTTTTTGGGAAGTGTGCGGCGATGCAGGACAGGCAATGCGAGCGAGGCATTCTGAATGTAGTGTTGTGATCGGGCAGAATGAGACTCAGCAGACAACGAGCCAGCAGCATCAGCAACACCAATCGCAGCAACAACAACAACAACAACCGGTACAAAAACCAGGTACAGAGAAGTCCGCCGAAGTCGGCAGTAGGCTGAGCAATGGAAGTCTCGATCTTGCCGAGCAGGATGCAGCAGTACGAGTAATAGACTTACAAGCTACTCTCGACAAGCAGGTACGAATTAGTACTATACGGCAATAAACGGTTAAAAAATTCAATTGTTAATACAAAATATCAGGTAGTCAATCTCTATCTCTGTATGCAAGTGGATCACGATTAATTTCCATAGTCTTATCACCGCAACACATTCCTAGTTTTTTTAAACACACACACAAAATGGATATTATTTTCAATTTTTTTCGATTTTGCATGAATTATTCACTTTATGAACAATATTAAGTATAAACGTGTAAGTCGGATAAGAAAAGTATTAGGCGATATTCATTGTGGGCTATCTCAATATAATTATATAATAAGCGCATATTTGTATTATATAGATATTTTTAGATAGCTTGTATTATATTGTATTTCGTAAGATATTTTCCGTTTTAAAAACAATTTAAAAAAGCACTTATACATACACATCTCATTACATGTTTACTTTGTTATAGAATGCATGAGAAAATTTCTTTTTAAATAAAGTACACGGTGTAGATTTTAGTCTTCGAGATTTGTAAGAAATGAAATTATTTGTGGCGCATAAAATTATTTTTTGTTAAATTATTAATTAAACACGATTATATATACGCATTATTTACATATAGTGTCTTAAAAGGATCACGGATATGTTTTAAATGACAGATTTTTTTCAGCTAATTTCTTTAAAGTTTCTTTAAAGATTTTTTTCTTTTCAGCGAAAATGTGTCTCAAAAACATCGATATCAATACATTTTCAAATTATAAGTGATTGAAAAAGAAATATTTTTTAAATGTATAACAATACTATACCCTTTTTGTTACTTTTAAAGAGAAAAAAAATTTACTTTAATTATAGATTTATAATTTTAAATTTATCGTGAGAGTTGCAGAAATTGATAAAAATTTCGACATTTGTACCGATATAAAAACTGGCTCCAAATTGGTCAAAAAATTTCTCATTAAGAAAATACTAACGATAAATTTAAAATTATAATTAAGTAATTATAATAAAGTAAATTTCTCTTTTGGAAACAAAAAGTGTATGATTTTATTATTTATTTGAAAAATTCTTCTTTTTCAATCGCTTATAATTTGAAAATGTTTTTTCGCTGAAAAGAAAAGAATCAAAAAGATGTCTAACAGTTTTTTCAGACACCTTTATACATTAAACCTCATTTAGCGGTGCCAAAACAGATCGAGAGTTAAATGTATAATTTAATTCAACATTAAACTCCCAGTCGTTGATATTATAACGTATGAAAAATCTTTCGTGTGATATCTGTTACTATATTATAATACTTTTAATGGTACCTATAGCATGCTATGGAATGAGAGTAATAAATATTCATGTTAAATATTGTTTTGTAATTGCATGATTAGTGATTAAATATGGATTTTACTTGGGTCAATATTTCTCGTGTAAAAAGCTTTGTTGTTTCTTTAATGTGAGAAATGCAAAACAAATATTAAAAACGATGGATACACGTATATACACCTATGAATATACGCATATGACAATCTTCCTGAATTAATCTTATAGCGTCATGTAGGATAATTGTCGTAAGATTTGATTACGACAAAGAGTTTTACATACCTCTTGAATTACATACTTCTCGATCTTTACACGAGCTGCTTGAACAGTTGTTTCAACAATTGGTCGATGTAAAGTAAATTGCAAATATCATTGTAGAATTCGGAATTAAGTAATTGGCAACGACGAGTAGCGGAACTAAGTGGACGTGTTACCGAATTGGAGGAAACGCTATCAAAAACACAGAAGGATCTCCTAAAGGCACAGGAGGCAGGTCTTAAATTGCAAAGAGATCTGCGGGAAAATGCAGCGCAAAAAGAGGATCAAGAGGAGCGAATAGCGACTCTAGAAAAACGATATCTCAATGCTCAACGGGAGTCTACTAGTCTTCATGACCTTAATGAAAAGCTGGAACAGGAGTTGCAGCATAAGAAAGCTCAACTAAAGGTAGTTTAATTAATCTTTACTTTAGTTGTGTATCTTTATTATAATTGTATGTCTATCATATAATCTTGTGATTAATTGAATGTAATATATATTATTCAAGCTCCAAGAAGAGAGAATCGCTGCTATACAGGAAAAACTAGAACTCGCGGAACAGAAATTAGCTCAATATGCTAAATTACCAGAAATGGAAGAGCAATTAAAACAGAGGATGGAGGCTCTGACGCAGGTGAGGAGGCCCAACCAGGTACGCAGGGGAATCATATCACGTCACATCTCGTTAACTTTCCTCCCCCCCCCCCCCTTTTTTTATTCCTCTGCACTTTAACGTTTCTGAGATACGATTTGTGTCTAGAGAGCTTTCTTAATACGCATCCTTATTGCAAAGTGCTCTGATTATATTTGAGTTGATTTCAGATACTCGAAAAACAATAATTTGCTGCTCCATGTGTGTTTTATATTATTATACTCTATGTATGATATATATAATAATAGCATTCTCAATATATATACATAATACAGGTTGAATATTTTTATGTATCGCAGTGTGTTTTTGCAATAATTTACACTGAAATACACAATTTGTGTTGGATATATAAATACAAAAGCTAAAGTTAGAGCAAATTCAATTTATTTGCGTTAAAAAAGAAAATTCAGTTATATAATTCCTTTATTTTTGAAAATTAATTACACATTCTATTTTATATGATTTGCAAACTGAGATACAATGCAGCATGTGTGAATAGTGGAAATCAACTTGGTCTGTACAAAATCTATTACTTTTGCAAGTGACGGATATGTTTCAAACATCATAATTTATAGTGTGTCATTCTTGAATGTTTATATGATATTTATATATGCGTGAGTGAGTGCGTGCGCGTTTGTATGTATGTATGTGTGTATCTTCATTCTCTTTTCTTTCTTCTTGCTCATCTGGATATAACGCGCTCTTTATTTTCTTGCTGTGTTTTCATTATAGAATGTCTCATATGGGAATATTGAATATCAGGATAAAACTATATAGAGAAATTTATAAATTAATATATTATATTATATTATTAATTGTCTTGAATTACATTTTGATGCATCGTCACATATTCTCATTAATATAATATATACATATACATATATTAACATTATGTTCAAATTTATTAAAGAGATGAAGAAATAATTTTGTTAATATCAGCTTGTGATAAAGATAGATATATCATTATCAAACATCTCATTATCAATATAAACAGAGAAAAGTCGATATAGCATTACAAATCAATTGATTTATATAATTGATAATTTTAATTATGTAAAACATTTAAGCAGGCTCAGGAAAGGCATGGTAGTGCAGAGGATAGAATCCAAAGGCTGGAGGCACAATTGGAAGAGAAAAATGCAGAAGTAATGCGCGTTAATCAACGGCTTAAGATGAATGAGGAGCATAATACGCGTCTTAGCACAACTGTCGATAAACTTTTATCTGGTAATTTTTCCACGATATTTCTTTTATACATCAGACTTTCCTACAATTATTTATACTTGCGTGTATGCTGCTTTATATTTTTTCTCTATTACTTGTAGTAATCTCTTTGAATCGTACTTTTTTTGTGGAAATAACATTCCCTTATGTTTAAAAGCAAGAAAGATATATTTAAAAATATGTCATCCTATTTATTTACCTCTATAATACGCTCAATAACTATTTAATTACATGTTTAAAAATTAAAATATATAATATCACACATATATTATATTATACTATATTATACATACATATGTAAAGAATTTTATATAAAATGCTCTAAGAATTTTTTAAATTTCTGTTTAGAATCTAATGAAAGATTGCAAGTGCATTTGCAAGAAAGGATGCATGCGTTGGAAGAGAAAAATGCGCTTACTCAAGAACTCGAAAAGACAAGGAAACTGGCGGAGGATCTGCAAAATGAAAAGACTGACATTATTAAGGAATTAGGAAAAGCGCGCTTAGAAATCGACAATGTTAAAAGACAAATGCTCCAACAGGAAATTGCATTTAATATTCAGCAAACGGACGCGTTGACGAGAAGTTTATCTCCAAATGCTGTAGATCCAGGTTCTTTCTCAAGAAGCGCGAGTCATAGCAGTTTTGATACGCATTCATTGCCTAGAAGAGGAGGTAAACGATCTATCGAAGAAGATTCATCAAAGGTATTGCTCTTACATTAAAATATAAAAAATTATTTATTGTATACATATCTAAAAATAAATGTGTATAACATAAATTGATGATCTTTAGAATTATGTGGCACGGACTTTGGCGGAACAGGAATGGGAAAAACTGCAACAAGCGCATGTGCTTGCCAACGTTCAACAAGCCTTTGATGTTTCGAGCGACGCGGAAGGTGACGGAGATAACGAAAGTATTTTCAGTTGCGCGGCTGACGTAATTAGCCCTACTGGACATACAGATGCTCAAACATTGGCATTGATGCTGCAAGAACAATTGGATGCTATTAACAAGGAAATCAGATTGATTCAGGTAAAGGAATATCTTGATACACGAATATATTTTGCGCAAACTAAATTCTGAACATTAAACGATTAGAATAGAATGTGTGTGTCACATACGTATATAGTATAGTACTAACTTTTTATTAATAACAATTAAAAAAATTAAAGGACACTATAACATGGTTAGGTTAGGTTTTAAGTTTTAAGCAATTAAAAATTGAATAATTTTTTTTTTTTTTATAACCGAACTGTAAAGCTGTAAGTGCATAGTAAAACGTTACTTTTTAACATTTAATTTTAACAAAAAATTTATGTCAACAGTTTAGTAATTTAAAAATTAGTTACATTTAATGAAGCTTTATAAATATATCTAATTTTTTAAAAGTACGTTCGCGAAAAATAATTGCTTATTTTTATTGTGGAAAAATTGACTCTTATTCCAGACGAGAAGTTGATTATCTAGATCTGTTATATATTTACTTTACTATATGTTTTATCGTTTATTCGGTGATTTTGTACGCATTTCGAATTTAGTTTAATTTTATAGGAAGAAAAACAAAGTACGGAAGCACGTGCAGAAGAATTGGAATCTCGCGTCGGCAGCCTCGAACATATGAATCTGTTAGCGAGAGGGCGAAGCCTCGAACGAGCCTCGCCGCCACTGAGTGGTCGATCCACTCCAAAGTCGCATCATAGTCCAAACAGAGATTATTTGCACAAGTACCACACCGTTAGTAATCACGTAATATTGCTAATTATGATTATTATTACATGTTAATTACAATAGTTTAATTACAGCAAGCAAATTCTGATCCCTATACTTTCTCTTTCAGGCACCCGCGTCAATGTCTCCAGCGCATTTACATCAATATGCTGCTTCTTTAGTTAGTCCGGGTCAATTGTCAGAGTCTCTTCCTGCTAGCCAGGTTTGCCAATAATTCACTCTTATTATTATTAACCTGAAGCAAAATATTTAACGCATTTATTGAATAAAGTTAAAAGCACGAAACATTTACACATAATTTTAAAGTAATTTTTATTATAATTGAGACATGTAGTCAAAATTGGTTTCGAAATATTTTCTCCATCTGAAAAAAATTTTTCCCACGTTATTTAGAAAAATAACCAACTTAAAAAAAAAAACGCATAATTTCATAAAAAAATGACAAACTTTTTATACCACACATCCTATAAATGATGACAATAGATAATAGACCTAGAGGTAATAAGCTTTGTATGTATGTGTATGCATGTGCGTGCGCAATCAATAATGATAGCAAAATACTGCGAAGTATTTTTTATACGAAAAATATTTCATACACACACATACACAAATATGAGATATATAATATTATACATACATACAGAGAGCGAATAATATTTCTTGTCTGTGACAGTTGCAATTGTCAGGAGAAGAATTACACTCGGTTAGTGAAAGAGACAGCACCGGCGGTGCGGGAAGTGGTGGTAGCGATGCAGCTTCTCCTCTAACAGCCAGATCACTGAGATTGGAACGAGTCGTTCAAGCGTTGGCTCACAGTCAGGAAGAACTTAGAAGGTATATTTCCTATTTTGCCAAGTTTTCGATTTTCTAATCAATGACTATGTTAATTGTATATGCTTTTGTACAATGTTCACACATATTTATAGTGTAAATTATATATCTGGCTCTCTCTCTCTCTCTCTCTCTCTCTCTCTCTCTCTCTCTCTCTCTCTCTCTCTCTCTCTCTCTCTCTCTCTCTCTCTCTCTCTCTCTTTCTCTCTCTCTCTTTCTCGACATTTTGAAAAGTTGCATTTAAAATATTCTATAATAATAGAGGTGCGAAAATACATTACACAGAAGATATCGCACAGTGATTCAATGTGGGGAAACCTTAATTATTAATCTCTATCTTTATCTTACTTATACATTGTTTGCATGAAACGCCAGAATTTTTATACCAATTTTGATCTCTTAAATTATTCCTACTTTTCATTGTTTATGCTATCAGACGTACTGGACAAAGCGGATTTCCAAGCAGTGGTTTCCCCACGCTCAGGTTAATTAAAGATATTAATATTGCATGCAAACCACATTATTATACGCCACTGTGCACGACAGATTTCAATAGGTCTGATGGGCATGAAATGAACAACTTTGAAATCAAATCGGGTCATATTGATGGTAACATGTTTATTATTTTAACCACTACATTACTACTTAAAATTTATAGTTTATTCAGATATATGTATGTATATATATATTTCAGATATATATATATATATATATATATATATATATATATATATATGTATTTATATTTATTGTATATAGTGTGTGCATAGTGTGTCATTTACATGCCCGCAGTAACGATTCACGAGCACAGTGGTACGGATAAAGCGCCCGATAGATCTGAAAAATACGAAATCCCGAAAGGGATCGATAGCTTCTCCTTCCGTTCATCGTACATTCAAGCCTGCCCAGTTTATGATAAACATCGCAATCTCAGACAAACCAAGTTACTTACGGAATCGAGAGAATTGGATTTGATGCGTGAAATGCGCCAGTCAGTTTCGTATACAAGGTTGTTTTATGTATAAAAACAAAAACAGAGATTACAAAGATACAGATATATTGAATATTGCATAAAATGTGCAAGGCGAGATGTAAAATTTAATACAATTTAATTAACACGCGCGGCGATATAATTTAATTTTTTAAATGGCGTTCTTGTTTATAAAATTTTTAGATTCCAATATGCAACAATTATGACATTTTATTATATTGTTAACTTCTTTCTATAAATATCTTTGTAGTCACTTTACCGATTTACATGATAATTCTATTTCTATTTTATATAGTAGGTAATCGGCAATATTTCCAGATTTTTATGTCTAAGGTATAATACTGACAATGAGTAGGTATTATACTTGTTCTTATTATTGTTTGCACACGAGTATTATTGAATTTATTATTTTGTAAATTAAAAATATTATGTAGAGTATTCTCCCTTTCTTCTCTTTTATATATTTTTCATAATTTATTAGATGTGCTTATATTAATTTTATTATTTGGATAATATTTGGCTAATACATTTTTTTTCGTATTTACTATATATAATATATGCTAATATATATGTCACCGTTATTTTGCATATAATTGCATCACAATTCACTCGAATCTGTAAGTTTCTTCCTTCGAGCACTGCAGAAAGTGTAGTATACAACCAGAAAAAAATTTACATAATCTTTTTTTTCTTATTCATTATAACGCGAAAGCAGTAAAGCATAAATATGGTAAAGATGAGAAACATGAAGCATTACAAAATATATCTTGAAATTATTTATGACAACATCATTTACAAGCAAACCATTTACACACAAAATGTTATATTCTGTAGGAGATTATAACGCTAAAACAATAATGATATAATAGTAATATATAAATATATAGAAAAAAAAGAAATAAATAAATAATATTTTCGCGTGGGCTAGAATGTATATTAGTAGCATCGATTAGAGTAGAAATAGAAATTAGATTAGCGCTCCATGCAGCAGGCATGGACAGCATAACAACGGCGCACTGAATTCTGGAACTCCCCCTTCCCCATTGTCCTCACGCCACAGCAGCCAGGACAGTTTGCACAAGAACAACTTCTCCAGCGTCGGACTGCCTATCGGACAATTGTCGACGTCGCATTTGCACATGCAATCGACCATGAGTCCAGCTACGGCGGCCGCGGTCGCGGCTGCTCAAAAAAAGAAAGGCATTAAGAGCAGTCTTGGTAGATTTTTCAGTAAAAAGGAGAAGGTAAGACATTTGTTTTCCCACTTATATTTCTAATAATAATAATATGACTTTGAATATAGAAAAATCTGCAAATATGAACCTTCTTCTCGAGAATTCTGAGACGCATCTTGAAACAATATATAGTAAACACATTAGTATATATGTAGCTAATTTTACACTATATGGCTATTTTTTTCAATTCAAGCACATAAAATTATAAATAAATTAAAATGTGAAATACGTGTTTCTTATATGAAATGCATCGTGAGTATTAAATGTCAATGATAAAACCTATATCTAACTGAAACAACCATTCGTTGTTATTGTTAGATTAAAGGAAAAGATACACCGATGCCTGGAGATGTGCCAGGTATGGGAGGTGCGAGCACGCCAGCCGATCCTGACTATGGAGACAGCGTATCTGTAGCCGGTACACTTGGAAGCAAGAGTGATTTTGATCGTAGAAAAAAGAAGAGGTATTTACATCAAAATTACAACACTCTCTGCTATTTTAATTCTTTAAACAAATACGAATTATTAAATTAGAGATTTAAGAAGGAAATTATAATGTAATTTATTTAATTAATTTAATTAATAATTTATGTACGTATCTCTTTGTTCTTTTGTTTTACTTTTACAGCAAAGATTAGTACTTGTTAAATATTATCTTTTGTACTCATATCTGCTCTCAGCAGATTTAGTTGTCTAATTTGTCAGTGGGTTTCAAATTATTGCAAGTGCAAAGGAGAAATTAATATTTTCTGCGCCCGAGAGTTATACATGTATAATATATGTATCTAGTAAAACTTTTTTATTAAAATGATTTTTCTTGCGTTATATAGCCGGCAATTGTCATCCAAATACCGCAGTATGCATATTTTAAAATCTAATCTTGTTGCACTATATATGTATAAAACAATATCGGGCTCGTGAAAATAATAATATGTATTACAATTTTTGGTATGCATATTTATTTTAGTCCGAGTATGTTTGGTAGTATGTTGGATTCTTCGCGGCATGAGCTCTTGGCGGAAGCGATGAAAGCAGGAACACCTTTTGCCCTATGGAATGGACCAACGGTAGTCGCGTGGTTGGAGCTATGGGTGGGCATGCCGACATGGTATGTTGCTGCTTGTCGAGCAAACGTCAAAAGCGGTGCTATCATGAGTGCTCTTAGCGATACAGAGATTCAACGAGAGATTGGAATAAGGTATGAAGAAATTCACGCTTGCATAAAAAAAAGAAAAAAGAAAAAAAAAACGATCGCGTTTAACAAGTTTGAGATTACTTTAATGCGATAAAACTATTATGATTACATATCTATATTTTTGTAACAGCAACCCCTTGCATCGATTAAAACTGAGATTAGCCATTCAAGAGATGGTGTCGCTTACGAGTCCGTCAGCGCCAAAAACCTCTCGCACAACATTAGCATTTGGTGATATGAATCACGAGTGGATAGGTAATGTTTGGTTACCGAGTCTCGGATTGCCCCAATACCGATCCACTTTTATGGAGTGCCTTGTTGATGCTAGAATGCTCGATCATCTTACAAAGAAAGATCTTCGTGGTCAACTGAGAATGGTTGACAGCTTCCACAGGTACGCAGAAAGAGTAATGTTTGAATAAAACGATTACAAATCCAAGAGTCACAAATCATCTTAAAGAGACAAATTTATATTATTAATATATATTAATATTAATGCTATTAATATTAATGTTGTTGTTTATTTATAATTGCTATTACTACTGCTCTTTTTATTTATTATCATCACAATTATAATATTATTATAATATACATTGCAGAACAAGTTTGCAGTATGGTATTTCCTGTTTAAAACGATTAAATTACGATAGGCAGCAATTAGAAGAAAGAAGACGAGTGGCAGAAAGTGCCAATATAGATGTACTCGTATGGAGTAACGATCGTGTTATAAGATGGGTACAATCGATTGGTTTGAAGGTTGGTTTGACATCCTCTGATACTTTTGTTGCACACGATGATGCAACACATTTTTGCGAAGAAAAATTTATATTCAATTAATTTTTATAGGAATATGGGAATCATCTCTTGGAATCGGGCGTGCATGGCGCACTTGTAGCTCTAGATGAAAGTTTCGATGCAAATAGTTTTGCGTTAGCTTTACAAATTCCCACACAAAATACGCAGGTAAATACGCAATATGTAATGCTTACGAAATTTTATCCTCTATATTATTGCTCCTATACTAAAGCAATAGGTTTTGTAAAAACTCAAACGCGCTATTTTATCTCTACAGGCAAGACAATTACTAGAAATGGAATTTTCAAATCTATTGGCAGTAGCGACAGAGAGACGACTGGACGAGAGTAGTAGCATGAAATCCTGATCCAGTTCGTCGAGTCGACTATCTCATATTCAACCGCATCACGTCTAGTCCAAAACCCCAGCTATCGTTATTATCTAATGCGCAGGTGTATTGTAAAAATTGTAAAAGCTTTAAGTATCATGCTAGGAATATCTTCACATATGTGACAAATGTGACATTTTTTGGTAATACCGAGGTGTGTTTTGACATAAAACTGTTAAGAGATAAGCTTACACGATACATTCGAGACTAGGATGCATTTTATTCATTTTTATGTCGCACATGCATCAATTTATATATATGTCGCATACCTCTTGATACTTGAAAAGAAGAAAAGATAGTTATTCCGAACAATTTTTCATATAGATATCGAAATGTAGCAGGCAGTCATTGGGGATTGATGTTATTATATATTATTAGAAAGACATTGTAAGAATAGAGCACTCTTCCTTTGAAAACTCGAAATATCAGTTGCAAACGATTATGACAATAATTCTTCCTGAGTTAGCTTGGTTTGTTTGTAAAATTGGTAATCCATAGTCTCTCAGTATTACAACGTCGCGTAATAGAATATATTTGTTATACGATTATTATATCGCGGGGGTGTTTGTATGACAGCGTGTACTTGTAACATTCGATAAATACTTGAAGCAGTGTAAGTTAGCTTTATATCGCGCACAAAGATATAGTGGAAAATCGAAAGTTCTAGGATATATCGTTACTTTTGAAGAAATCGTTGCAAGATGTCGTGTAATATGATCGGGAAGGTGAGATTTTAAAAAAATTATAACACGAAGTAATTTTTTTTTATTTTTAAATAAAACTTTATTTTATTTATTATTTTTTTTTTATTAAGGCTCCTGGCTCCTTGCCGACCGAGTCGAAATCGTGACGTCAGAGGCGAGAAAACACACGCTAAAATTTCTTAGATGCCATTTCGAAATAAAAAAATATTTCGATGAAACAGCACTTCAGATGGCTTTAGCACATTCTTAAAAAACCCCGAAAACTATCCTTTCCCCTTTATAATCAATCAACAGCTGTAAAATGTAATATTATGAAGCCCAGTCCGTCTGGTCTTTGCACATGCGCAGTCATTCCGCATGTCAAAGTCTGATATCTCGATCATTTTACAGATGTTGATTGATTATAAAGGGAAAAGTTTTCGGGGGTTTTTAAGAGTGTGCTAAAGCCATCTGAAGTGCTGTTTAATCGAAATATCTTTTCATTAAAAAATGGCATCTAAGAATTTTCAGCGTGTGCTTTCTCGCCTCTGACGTCACAATCCAATATGGCCGCGGTGAGCACCCAGGAGCCTTAAAAGATTAAATTTAAATATGATCGAATGAATTTTGTTATGGGCTATTAGAACCCACTAGAAGTCTACGAGTATAAAAGCAACAAATGTAAGATTTTATTTATAGAAATATATATTAAGACTAGCTTAATGTGTTTTATGTATAATTTTTTCAGTAACTTAAATTATTTTTAATTGAGAAAGGATGCGTCCTACTCATTATTTGATAAAATGTCTAAATATTTCTTTAGTTTTTAATCGTAGGAAAATATGTTTGGGAAGAAGAAAAGGATATTTGTTTCAAAAGCGCGCATTTTATGGTTACACAACAATTTTTTTCAACATTACAATATTTTTCTATCATTGAAAATAAGAAATATTTTTTTACACATTCTTAATTTATTTTATGTAAATCGATTTTTCTAGTCAATTTACATATAAAAATATTAAGATATAAGATCATATATTGAAAAATCACAAATAGTTTACGGGATATATTATATTTTTTATATTCCGATATATTTTGACATATATACGAGATATCATGTAGAAGATTTTTTTCAAATGACTTTAATACTTTTATGTACAAAATAATGATATTAATCGATTAATACAAAGAAAACACACTTGATTAAAAAAAATAATACAATTGTTATATTGCATTTGTGCAATTGCCAAAATTAAATCTATCTATTATATACAATAGAAAAACAATATTATATATATATATATATATATATATATATATATATAAAAAGGATTATTTAAAATTTTATATTAGGTGAAAAAAAAATTTTCGCTTAAATTTCGCTTAAATTTTCATGTCGGATCGTTTCCTTCCCGCTTGTATTACGGGAACGCTTGTGCTAAATGTGAAATATTTTGTATATATCCCGTACATCGAGGAGACTGCGTCCTATGTTTCCGTATCTATAGGATAGGTAAGCTCTGTGCGCATAGAAATTACAGATTATTACTTTTCACGAACAGAGCTCCATAGTAATCAGTTTTCTCCATTATTTTGATGAATTTGATGAAATGCCTCTAGGCAATGTATATTAGCGCGTGATATATTGCAAAGTTATATGCAAGAAGAGAGAAAGAGAGATAGGCGCGATTAATGTGCTATTTACCAAAAGGATTATAAGAATGGACATTTTATACTATATAAGATATTTGCAAATGGTTGTACAATGTGTGTTAGTAAATGTGTTATATAAGATTAGACGATTCAATTACATTTCGTAAATGGGGCTACCGACCAATTTTATGCATAATGTTTACAATAATCATCGGATATAATATTTTCAGCGGGCGATTATCCACATCCACATTATCATGGATATTATTAATGCTACATTACATTGCGTCGGAAAAAAAAATTGCTTCACTTACGAAGTACGCGCGTGCAAATACTTTTATATATTATCTCCTTTTAGATATAAGTATATAGCTCATTGTTAATAGAGACACGGTCGGTAGCGGGACAATGCAAAATGTACTATAATTGTGCAGTGAGGAAACTGTACGATCGCACGGAGGGGGAATTGACCATAGCGACAATTAAGTATACTACATATAGAAATGATGTTGCTGAAGACAATGATCGCGCGTGATGGTAATCATTATTATTGCCACTTTTACAAATATCATATAAAGCTAAAGATGCGGCGAAAGACTGAGACATTGATGGTTATTGTAATAATGAACTGATCGAAGAGATAAAAAGAGAGAAAAAAAAAGACGATCATAATAAGGACGATAAGTTATAAATGCAGGTGTTGTTAATGTTGTTGATACTTGAGCAATCATTGTTGTTGATTGTTTGTTTTCCATGAACATATACTCTTCTTGCAAGCTGTTCTATTCATCGTAGGCTCCATGGCTCTGCACGATCTTCCGAACGGGCGTAAACGTACCAAATAATTTCTACCAAAGACTTTATCAAGTATAAAGTATATAATTCATGCGCGCGCGCATCGATTCGTCATTGATTACACGCGCTTCTTCGGCGCTTCGAATAATATGTAGATATTGCGTTATCGATATATGTGGTTTTTTCTCGCATACTTGTATCACCAATCAATCACAAGGCACACTTTTCAATAATCAGACGTACTGTTGCGTTAATCCAAAGCAATTTGAATGCTACCTCGATATCGAAGTATGATGTGTTTTTTTTTGTTTTCACAGACGCATAAAGCGTTGATTTTGCATGTCCCGTACTTAATACGCTACAAATTGCAATTTATGTATATATTATGCGAATGACTCGACTAATTTACGCGCGAGTACAACAGGAATTTTGACACAACAAGAATAAAAAGTACATATATATATTTATTTGTTTACTTTACTGTACAATAGTATAATTACTTTCAACATGGATGTGATATTACTTTTGCACGTAATAAATTTTCATTTTTTCACAAAGTAGTATCGATAACGTCGTACGAAATATCGCGAAATATATTGTATATTTCTATCTTTCGAGAATTCTAATTTCTGTTTTCTCTGTTATAATAATGGAAACTAATAGGAAAATTATTGTGTGTGTGTAAATATATATATATATATATATATATATTATTTTGTATACATAAATATGGACGTGTATGAAAATGTTTGTCTGCGTTTTACAGAACATGGCCGTCTCTCCCCTTCGGAAGAGTCTGCAGTTTAAGTGTATAAAGTGATTGAGCATTACTTTTAATGTGTGATAGCTAATAGTGTCTATAGACATTCCAGAAGGACCTTCCAAAAGAAAAAAAAAAAGTAATCGCGTATATGCACGTCATGGATTATATAATATGTATTAGCTTCGCGCGACGCCTTCTATATGTATCTAAATGTAAAATGTATACATAATGATATGAAAAAAGTATCGCAAAGTTCGGCTTTTTTGACAATTGATCGGTATCAGATAGAATTGAAGTAAAAAGCACAGAAATAAGAATATTTGCGAATGATCCCGCTTGTGAATGTATATTTTTCCCGTGAAAATGTTGATCCAACTTTGCGTCTTGTTCTCATCAAAAGGTCTATGTACACTATATGTAAAGTTACAATCAACGTAATATCAAATATTCTTATATGGACTTTAAAATGAAATAATATACATCGAAATGGATCGTCGCCGAGATACGCGACGTCACATATTCTCGGCGAGAGAATATCTTGACGGTCCATTTCGTTTGCTGTCGTTCCGTATAATATGCATCGCGCCACCCATCATCGTCATCTTCAAAGCCTAATTTCTTGTTGGCGTTCTACAACGGATTAATTTATATTAATAATTAATTAATATAAATATTTAATAATTAATTTTGTTTATATTGCTCAATCGATTCATGCGACCTTTAAATAATGAGACTTTTTTAAATCTTGCAAGTATTTATTTTGTCTTTACGATATTTTCGGCAATCTCTTTCGTTTCTTCCTTTCTTCTTTGATCAAGATCATTGCAATAATTGCCAATTTGTTTAAATTTTATTTCGCATTTAACATTTTATGTGTAATATTAAAAGAAATTTTACTCAAAATTAGATTAAACTGAAATAGCAAAAACGATGGGTGACGATGGATGATTGTCAGTTAACGTTAGTCATGGTGCGTATATATAGGAAACACAGTATGAATAGACAGTGATGTAACGTTTCGTCATGTGCATAGATTTTGATTTTTATACTACACTCGACTTGGTTTCAATTTTATACGTTGCAATTATTCACACATGTCGATTTTTTTGTTACAGTTGCATATTGATTCACATATTGTCTTCAGCAATAGTAGAAGATGTGTTCGCGTGAAAAGTTCGAGTTCGATATCGAACATAATCACGTCATCTTTGTGCACTCTTAAAAATATAATATTATAAAAAAAACCTATTCTCTTTACACATACACCCCCCCCCCACACACACACACATACACGCGCGCACACAATCACAAAACAAGCAGTTTTATCGAGTCTTTTATTATAGTTTTCAATCCAACAATTGTTTGGTGAAACTATCTTTTTACGATAATGTAAAAACATAAATAACATTAATCAAGCATGATATCGATTATTTGATGAAAAATTCGGCCGAGCTGGAGAAAAAAAGATTTTGACGTTATTTGAATTTTTGTACGACATATATATTTGAGCGTTACTACTATGCTATTATATAATAAATGTATATATATATAAATATGCGTATGTACGCGCATATGTGTATATGGATATGATGTGTGTACATATATACATATATATATATATATATATATATACATATATACACACACACACACACACATATACATAGGTGTGTGTGTGCGCGCACGCGCGCGCGCGTGTATGTGTATATATATGAATTATTTATTAACAATTTCTTGTAATATTTCAGACAGTCTAGGTCCATTGCGGTGAATGCTACGCTGTATACTAATTTTAAAGAATAGTTTATTAAATCAATTATTATAAATGTTGCAATACGCATCTTTGTTTTCGAATAAATAACTTTATTTGATAATAAAAAAATTTATTATTGTATCGAGCTAGCTTATTAGTCACAAATTTGGAAATTTCATAAAATCCTCTTTTTTTATGACAACAATATGATTATAAACATCTGAAAAAAGACAAATAACCAATATGTATACATAAATGCACGTTTTTGTTACAATATGACCATATATATATGTGCGTGCGCGCGTGTGCGCGTAGGTGTATGTATATGTATATATGTGTATGAGTTATATAAAATACGTACATATACATACATTACATTAAATAGATTTATCGACTTTTTTGCACAATTTACAGTGCGATTGACACTCTTCTAATATGTAAGTGAAAAAATGTGTAATATAATTTTTCATTGAATCATCGGGCATTAAATACAAGTCGCTCAGCGATCGTACTAATTTCGACACAAGCGTTTTGCCCTAAATCAACTAAGAAGATAATGAATTTGTTAGTCTCAAGTGGACTTATAATTGAAATTCTAATTAAGAAATAAAAATTGTATAGATACACCGTTAGGCTCATTTTAATGCAGATAGAAATGAGGAAGAATTTAAGTACGAGGGACATTGATTATGAAACTATGTATAATTCTACATATATTATACTTCTTCTATTGCATTTTCATTATTTTGGGTAAGGAACGGCAATGCGGACGTGGTGTATAAATTTTTATTTCATAATTAATGTTCCTCAATAAATGCCTAAACCGTCAGTACTAAAAGACGTTCATTTGTCATGTAATAATATATATTACTTGTGTATCACAGGTAATAGTACCAGCAGACAAAACTTTAATTGGACGCTGCAAACACAAGAAGTAACATCTCCTAAATATAGAAGTAATGTATAATTAGCCGTAATATACATATATATACATATATATATTACAGAAGAGGGGGGAGAGCATATACTATATAATACTTCTCATGAAGTATTAAATGAACAGAATAACACATTGTGCATAATTAATAAATTTGTTATATCTTCCTCTACAAGTGTATTGATAAATAAAGTCACACAAATGCTATAGGTTGAGGAACACTTGATCAACAATAAGAATTTTATACGAATTTTACAAATAGATATGAAAGATATTTAATACTATGAAAGAAATGGAGCTATTCTAAATTTTATAATAATAATAATTTAGTATCTCGTTTTTTTAAATAGTTTACTATACTAATTTATTTTTAAAAAATAATTTACACAAATAAAATTTATTTTGATGAATAATTAAATAAGTAATCTAAAACATTATATGTTAATAATCCTAAATGTATATCTGTTTAATATATATATACATAAAGATTGTGTATATACACACACATATGTATATTATATATATATATATATATATATATATATATGTCGTGTATGTGTGTGTGCGTATACGTGTATGTGTGCGTGTATGTATATGTATATAAATGAAACTTGTAATAGAGTATTTCTAAAGAATGTACAAGTGCACTGTGCAGCATTGCATGAATAGTTCTCTATTCATTTTAGTTAAGATGTCATTATTCTCAAAACACATCATTAATTTCATATATTTACCAAATGTTTCCTACGATATAAATGTAAGATAACATTATGTGTGGGAAACGGGGCACTTCCTAGTTGTGATGTTAACAATAGAGAATTTGTGTACGAAGCGAAAGTGGAAAAGTGAATCAGATTTATTATCATATATTATTTATTGCGAAAACAAAGCAGTATTACTAAATGCGTATTAATATATGCGCGACAACGATCGAGGATTCTACTAGCAATTAATGTCATTTCTACGAAAAAAGTGACACATATTCATCAAAAATACAAAAAAGGCGAAAATGATGATATACGCGACGATATCTATACAAAAGAAAATTGCGCGATTGTAGAGTGATTGAGAAAGAGGGTGGAGGGAGGGGGAGTGGGAAGACGGGGCAAGAAAAGAGGAAGAACAAGGGGAATTTAACATTGGGCTTTATGCAAGTATACGTGCGGAATGGTAGTTAACGAAACAATTCCTAGTTATCTGATTAATGAGTATCAGTAACATTATATATTATCACTACCACTATAGTTGCTACTAACTTTACGATTATTGCTATGAAACTACTACTATTACTAGAAAAAAAAAAAAAAACTACCGTTATCTTATTATTATTACATGAAAAACTATTACTTATCACTATAAATTGTCCTTGTAATTTTTATATGCCAAGTGTATACTTTAATAGGGTAATAACAAAGAAAATGAAGAGAGAGACAAAAGCCGCAGAAAATGTAATATAACGCTCCTTTAAGAGGAAAGAGCAAAAATTATGTTAATTGAGCTATGACTTATAAATATATTGTATAAGAGGATTAATAATAATAATAATTATAAAATAACAACAATAATAATAATAATAATAACTATTATTGAATGATTCGGTGAATTGTAATTTATCCATCAAACTGCTTCGTGAGCGAACGAGTTGATTATTTATCATATTGAGTTGATTATCGTATAATACAAATTTTGTCATTAATTTTATATATATATATATATATATATATATATTTATTTATTGTCATAAACACAGTGATCTATAAATGTATATATTATATCAAATCAATATCATGTATAGAGATTTCCACATATGTCAAAAATAATTCCTAAAAAATTTTCTCCTATAGAAATCCAAATCAGTCATGTTGTATCTCCACATTCTTTTTTTGTTTTTATACTACCACTTTTTATTATTTTTTTATTTACATTTCAATCCATTTATATCTTAACTTTTTCGCATTCTTCTACTTGCATTTCGTCAGCCTATATTTTAAACGAATGGATAAAAACATCGTTTATGAGCATCAAAATACTGGGAAACAATTAGGGATCCCCTAGAGATAGAAACAAAGAAAATTTTGATTAAAGTTACATATTCGCTATCTTGACCGCATAAAAATAATTCTCTGGGATGAATGAAAACAAACTATAAATATGGATGGAAAACTCAGCATGGACTATATAGCGGTACCTAAATATGTACCTTTATCCCAAATATCTTAAGAGAGAGAGAATATATATCGGATCATCTATTTTTCTTCTTAGCTAATTAATCTAATTAGTTAATAAATTAGATAATTTTTTATAGATAAGATATGTATTATCGTAAAGAGGAAAGTGGACAAGAAAATACTTGAAATCTCGCCTCTCTCTTTCTCTCTCTCTTGTCGTGATGTCCACCTCAAAATACATATAATTAATTATAAGCATATACTATATATCTCTTCTTATATCTATATGGTAAAAAAGTTTCTTGTCGTTTTTGTTCGTTTTTTTTTTTTTGGATTACAACAAGTCAATTGATTATATTTTATATGGTTATTTTATGGAGGAATCTATACTTTTCGTTAAATATAATTCGAACAACTGTTTGGTGTCAATAAAATTGATGTTTTCTTGTTGATAGTGTAATAGAGGTGAATTATCAACTCATCTATATATGTTTGCTTATATTTTCATAAGCTAGAGAGAGAGAGAGATGTGATGTAAATAAGCGATACAAATCTATATTAAAGCAGGGAAAGAATTTTTATTGTTTGTACAAATATTGTATATACGAGGTCCTTTTTGGATTTCTAATACGTGTGATGGAAAGGGAAAATATTCAAAAAATATCATCTGATTATATATATCTTGTTTTTACTTAAATAAATATTTCAAATATTTCTTCACGGAGCGAACGGATAGTTGCGGAAAAAAGCATATACAGAGATTATGTGTTATCGAGGAATTTGATTGATTTATTATTCGTGCATTTTAAGCAGTCTGTCTAATAAGAGTGTGTTTGGCACAACTTTTAAACTATTTTATTATAAAAAATGAACCAAAAAATTATATATGTGTAGTACTCAATCAGTACTACGACACTTTTGTGTTGTTAATTCGCCGAATTACCGTTATTATTAATTATTGCCTGATATTTTCGAGGTTTTACACCAAATTTAAAGCATATTCTCGAGGTAAAGATAGCTATTTCGAAAGAATCTATCGAGATAATTGTTTTACTCGTGTACACTTTTTTTTTTACGCAGTTTTATCTTCATTAATCCCCCGATATTTTCAATTAGATTTGCGCTTGGTGTCTGCGATGGTCAGTCTATAATAATGTTTCGATGTCATTTTCTTCCTTTTAATTGGGAAGAAAGATAACTCTGATATTTTGGGTCACATTTTTCTCTTGAAAGATCCAGTCCTGACAATAACTGATTGTGAGACCCTTATTTATAATACATCATAGACGCGAAGAGCCCTTTCATTTGCTCGTTCAATATTAGTTTTCGATCTAACGATTTTCAAACACAACAAACAAGTTTGCTTTAACATGCTCATGTATATGTATAGTAACAAAACGAGAATCTTTTAGAAATGTTTCTCTTAATCTACACAGAAAAGTTGCAGAGACATGCAGAAATATATTTTGCTGCAAGATCTCAATATTATAATAAATTTGCACAATATTATACTTCAACATTTGTTATAGGAGCAATGTTGAAATGTTTTTTTTTTTTTTTTTGAGAGAGGGGAGGAGAGAGAGGAAATCGAAGCGTAACACATCACATAGCAATATTTATATGTAATGTATCTGTAATAAAACAATAACATTACAAATTGTAAAGTATAACAGCGAACATTTTCAATTTTAATCTACAAATTTGGAATGAATAAATATTTTAAAAAATAAAGTCTCTCTCTCTCTCTCTCTCTCTCTCTCTCTCTCTCCATATTATCTATTTTTACAACCACTTTCTTTCTACCGTTGCTTTTCATTCTGTCATCCCATTTATTTTCACAAACTCTAGTTTTACATATTTATCATGTAATCACGAATACGTATAGGGCAAAAATAATTTTGTGTGTATGCATTATTATTATATAATTTAAAATAATTGTGCATATGCAATGACATTTTTACATGACGCATGAGTGATTACGCGGCGAATGCAGAATAATAGAAAAGCAGCGAAGAAGAGGAGAGGTGTGATTAAGAGTAAAATATATAATACGAAGACTCAATTATATTTCGAGATTGTGTAAGAATTATCTTTGCGAAGAAGTAGAATTTATGACAAGGATAAACCAACGAAATAGACAGTGTGCGCTTTTTCAAAATTTAATAGCGAAGAAAAAACGGTCCATGAAAGAAATTAGTATATTTAATAAAAAAATCTTAATTAAATCATTATATGTACATACATATTATTAAACAACAATAATATGTATGATAATTAATAGTGTTTAGATAGATAAATAGATTTTTAAATCATTATCTTATAACATTCCATTCTATGTGTACATATATAATATTTCTTTATATAGCTTTTTCTTTCTTCATTTTTGATTTATCAAATTATTTATTAATTATATCGTGCAATGGCGAAATATAATAGAATAATATTTCTGTTCTTTTGTATGCGCATTTAACATATACACACCCACATATATTGTTATTAAATATATGTTGTTTAAATCAATAAAATGTTATTTAAAATCACTTTAAATTTAATTTTATTACATTTTTTTCGCTTATATATGTATACGCTAAACAATTCTAGGTATATATAAATTATCGGACTAGAATGGACTATTGAGAGTTTCTTAAATTCGAGATACTTATTTGGCGTCTAGCACGTATACCATATTAGTCACTTACAATCGTATATATGTAAATAAACATGATAGGTTGACGAGACCTTGACTTTAGAGCCCTTGTGTTCTTTATAACTTGTTTTTGAAGTAAGATCTCTGAATTTGCGAATTCGCAGCACAGTACGAGTATAACGACCATGGGGAGTAGTAGTATATCTGTGAGAGAGCGATACGATTATATAATAAAATCGGAAAATGACGATAGTTCATACAGGGGATTAATACTGTCTAATCAAATAAAGGTGCTTTTAATAAGCGATCCAACGACTAAGAAGGGCGCCGCTGCGTTGAATGTTGATATTGGTAATTATTTTTTTATATTTTATTATTTTATATCGCGCAGGGCAATTTTGAAAACTTGGCTAAGATGCGGTGACTCTTTTTAATGGTCGCGTTCAGCAGAAAAAGCAGCTTTCAACTGTTGTAAAATTCGTGAATCTGATTGGTGTATTCTTTTCATCTTAGCTGAAGAGCCTAAGAGAATACACCAATCAGATTCACGAATTTTACAACAGTTGCAAAGCTGCTTTTTCTGCTGAACGCGGCCAATGTTTTTCATTGCGGTCATATTGAATTTAATCATAAAATTGTAAAAAGAGAGCGAGAAATTATACATTTTGGAAAACAAAAAAATAAATTAGTTAATATTTTATATGCCACACTATTATTATTAGTGTTCGATAATATGGATTGGTAAAATATGTCGAAAACTCTTTTTTTATTATCCTGCATTAATAAATGCAGGAATATAAGCAAAAATATTCCTGCATTAATAAAAGCAAAATGCAATGTATTATATATGTATTACATATATATATATATATTTTGTATATATATATATATATATATATTTAATATTTACAAATTTTTATTACTTTTTACTTTGACACACTTTTATACAAATTAGCGAGGTGGGGAGAGACGCAGAAAGAGAGAGAGAGATTTATGCAATTAAAAAAGAGTATTCATTTCTCGATTAAATTTCTGCTTAGATATTCTTAACAAGTTTTGTGGATAAAAAGTGTTTACATCTTTCTTAAGAAGGGTACATTCGTAGACACATATGACATATGACCTTGCTCCATTCCCAATATAAAATATGCTACTAAAGGCTTTGCTAAGGACAAATATACAAGATGTTCCAAAGAAATTGAATGTTTTTTAAATTACACATTCTATAAATATTTTGGCAATGATCTTTTGAGACTATTGTACATAGGAAATCTATGTATATCTAAAATACCATGTCTAATTTGCACAAAGTGACTACAATAATTATTTGCAAAGTTAGCGTATGTATGTAAAAAAATTATTTTTTTTTTATGAAAAACGATTCAGAAAAAATAGGTACATAATACAGAAATAATTACATCATAAATGAAGATATTAAGAACATTAGACAGAACAGCAGGCAGAAAGTGTTTAGTTGGAAAATTCTCACTGTTTGCAAATAATTGCAAATATTTGTCTTTTTATTATATTCTCTCTCTCTCTCTCTCTCTCTCTCTCTCTCTCTCTCTCTCTCTCTCTCTCTCTCTTTCTTTTTCTATAAGAAACTCGCGCGCGCTCATTGTACAAATATCATATTTGAATAAATATAATGTATGTATGTGGAATATGTATCGGGGGGATGATTTCAAAATTAGACTATATAAAAAAATTGTCTATCGCTTTTTGTTTACTGAAAGTATATATGTACAATGTCTGTGTGTGTGTGTGTGTGTGAAATCAAGAGACTATTTTATTTCTCTCTTTCTTTCTAATATATTTAAATAATATTTATTATATATGTAGCTATAAAATTGCTAATGTTATATTCGATTGATTAATACAATATGTTTTATAATCAAGTTATTTGCATTAATTATACATATAGTTATTCAAGTATAGTAATAATGTAGTATGTTACTGCAGGCTCCACTGCTGATCCGAAGAATATGTCAGGATTGGCGCAATTATTGCAACGTGTCTTATATATAACGGACCAAAACGATCGACAGAGAAACTTTAAGGATTACATAAAACAGAATGGCGGCACGATCGAGTGTGAAACGAATGAAGACTATAGCAACTATTATTTTAATATATCTGTGACCAAGTTCAAAGATACTTTAAAGATGTTTGCTGACTTTTTCACAAAACCGTATAACTTTAAAGAAGCAGTGATGAAATCAGAAATAGAGATCATGTGCAAAGAAAATATACCTAATGAAAAAAATGATATAGAGGTATTGAATCAATTGTTTAAATGGATCATAAACTGCGATCATCCGATTTCGAAACGCGGCCACAATTTTACAACCCAACAAAATCATGATACAGTATTCAATAATCTGGAAAAGTTCTATAACAATTATTATTACGCTCATGCTATGTCACTGTGCGTCCTTAGTAAAGGTATGATCCATATAATATAATTTACTTATAATTAATAAATATAGTATGTATATTTCTTAAATACTTTCTAATTTTTCATCTATGGATTTCTGAATTAATTGTTTGAAATAAAATGTTTTGAATAAAATTAATTTTCGTATAAAAGTGTTTAAACAAGAGAAATATATATATATATATATATATATATATATATATATATATATATATATATATATACATATATATGACTATTTGTAATTATATTTTTTTATTTCATATTTTATTTCGTATTTATTAATGAGATGATTTTATTACAATTGTATATCATTTTATTATACATATATCATTTACTTCAGAAAAGAGAATATCAGCTCTCTCTAATAATAATTCGTTGAAGAAGGTTTTAAATAATTTGTAAAGAGGCTTTTCTGTTTTAATTTGTGTTTAATGTTGTTACATGTGCGAATTGTGTTATCTTTCATATATATATATATATATATATATATATATAGGTGTATTTTGTCTAGCACTGCGAATTTAAAACCGACGTTTTTCCTTAGTGTAAATGTCCAAGATTATTATTTACCATAAATCTTTAATTTTTTTTAACCAAATGGCTTTCTAAATAATGCTCAAGTTACAAATTTGTTAAAATACGTTAAATACTTTATTGTCACTATTTATTGTCACTGTTTGCATTATTTTAAAACTCAAGTCTATCTATCAATCTTTTATGTTTACCGTTTATAACTTCTTTTAAAACACAATAGTGTAGAAAATTCCCCATTCAGACAAAAATACTATTTTATTTTATTTTAAGTATTTTTTATGTATTGGGTGCGTTGGCTATATGTTTAATATAATATGTTTATTTTGTTAATGTTAACGAATGAATTTTTTATTTAGAAAGCTTAAATGAACTTGAAAATTGGGTAAGAAAATTCTTCTATGAAGTAAAAGAACAAAATGCTACAGATATTCCTTGTATGAAAATGCAACGTTGGCGTGCACCTCAATTTACGTCTGTGTACAAAATATCGTGTGCTCCATATAACAAAGATACTCCGTGTACAAGATTATATGTTATATTTCCTACAGAGACATTTAATTATTATCGATATACAGTAAGACAATTTTAGCTTTGATATTTTTTTATACGAATATCACACACACACACACACACACGCACGCACGCACAAATTAATGTACACAATACGTGACAATTAAATATAATATTTAATTGAATCTAATTTAATTTTAATTATTGTGATATTGTATATATAATTTTGTACCACGATAATTTCGTTCGAGATTTTTGTCATTTTGTCTTAATAATACTGACTTGTTTTAATGTAGACTGCGCTACAGCATTTTCTCGCCTATTTGTTCAAATATGACGGCAAAGGATCATTACTGTCAGTTTTAAAGACTAAAGGTTGGGGTTATTCCATCGAGGCTGAAAGCCTTCCCACTTCCAAATGCTTCAGCTTTTTCAACATTACTGTTGATTTAACTGACGAAGGTCTTGAGCATATCGATGATATCATGACATTGTTTATTCAATATGTCAAAATGTTTAAGGAAGACGACGGCAGCGGGCTCAGGAGGATATATAATGTAAGTAATGAAATGTGTAATCTTATTGCTGAAATCTATTATAACATTATGATATATATAGTGTGTGTGTGTGTGTGTGTATACACATCTTTTTACTAACATAGTCAATGAGATGATTTCTTGGAAATAAAATGAGTAAACGTAAAATAAAGGTAGATGCACATTTTTTCATAATTTGCATATTTTTGTGAGAAAATAAACTTTTAGGTTTTAAAAAGTATTAAATAAGTAAGTATGTATGTGTGCATATGCGTTCAACTATACATATTTAAACTTACATGTTTAGGATATATGAATATACATATATAAAGACATGCTTAGAATATATGGTTTTTTAATAATAATATAATAAGTCGCAATTCGAGCGATTTCTAACGCAATAAGTATTATTATTACATATACTGCATTATTAGTACATTCGCTATGCATTAAAAAAATATATATCGCGACATAGATCACATGTAAAGAAATATTGAAATTGTACAATATATGACAAATGAGGGTGTATGTGTATGTGTATATGCGTGTGTCTCATTTATTAATATAGATATGTAAACAAATAATACGCAATCAAACATCAGGCGCAATCAAGTTTCAAAATTATTTTAGTGAATATAAATATTAGCAAAACTATTAGCAATCAAGAAAAAACTCGTTCCACCTTCTATTCGTTTTGTTTATCATAAGGATTGTCAGTTGTAATAATCCGATGGCGATATTTTTAATGTTATATATAATGTATATACGGTGCACGTATAATATACATATAGGATATCTAATTTTTAGGAATATAAAGAAATCGTGGAATTAAAATTTCGTTTTGACAAGAAGAAACCCTCTTTTAAAGATGTGAGCATTATTTCGCAAAAGTTGCAACATACAACGAATATGAAGGATATTCTGTGTCTAGAATATATTCCCATCGTCAATTCCGGGCGGATTATTAAAAGCGTAATAAACAATTTCTTATCGCCGCTACGTATGAGGATTTGTATAATTGCGGAAAAGTATAAAAATTTTACAGAGGAGTTGGAACCTTGGTATCGTTATAGATACAAGAAAGAGATGGTATCGGTGAAAACATGTGCTAATTGGTGGAATAATCCATGTGCGATATTGAATTTACCTGCTTACAATGAATTTATACCAACAAAGTTTAACATAAAACTATGCGAAGATAATGAAGATAATGAAGATAATGTAATTAGAGATGCCAAATTTTCGTAATATTAACCATTAAGCATTAGTATAATATGAAATTTTCATTATAAAATTTAAACAAAATCTGTGATTATCGCAATATTGTTATGAGAGTATGTCGGCATATACATATATAAATATAAAAACATTAAAATAAATTAAAATACATGTTGTTCTTTATATATATATAATTTTTAATATTCAATAACAGTTGGATATATGTATAGAAGATATAGATTAGAATAATAATAGCTTATTGCTTATAGTGTTTACGGGTTAATCTGTACAGGATATTGTCAATGTTGTAATTCGAAAGAGACTTTAAAAGTAGTTTTTTGTGCAAAAATAAATACAAAATATAAAATAATTTTTTTTATACGAGTCTTAGTTTAAAAAAAAATCAATTTCAAGAATTGGAAAAATAATAAAATCAAAAATAATATTATAATTATTTCTGTTTGTTATTTTCAAATAAGGTTCAATCGATAAATTACTGAAGAATGAAATGCGTGTGTGCGTATATTCCAATAACTTAGATTACTTTTAATTATTTCTATTAAAGGAATAGGATGTCATATCTTTTAATCTTATTTCTATAGACATTAGTTTTAAATAAATAAATTGTATCATGATATATCACATATAATTTTCATTAAGAATTATTCAAATTTTTGAGAGATGCAAGATATTATCCATATATATTATATTTTACAGGCAGAAAAAGGGGGTCCTACCGTTATATGGAACACACAATTCGTAAGACTTTGGCATAAGAAAGATGATGAGTTCAACGAACCAAGGGCCAACATAAAATTTCATTTTATCTCGTATGCAGACAACAATATTTTGAATAAATTCTATTCTTGAAATTAGTACGGTAAATGTTTAACGTCAAAATTATATTTTCAGTCCATTCGCTTATGCGAATTCTTTCAATGCTAATTTAACGCATCTATTTATACGGCTTATTAATAATTCTCTCAGTGAGTATTTATATCCTGCTGCTTCAGTTGGCTTGTATTGGAAACTTAACGCTACTCTCTATGGAATACAAGTGAGTAAATTAATAATAGAAACAACCATAATAATAACATACAATAATAATTTCAAGTTTTAAGATATATAGGACAAAGTTGGTCAAACGAATCAGATGCTTCGATTATTAATAACGCACATACATCTATGCGAACACGAGCGCATTCGTGTGCATACGTAAAATGGAATAAATACAGAGAATAAGCTAGTAATTCTGTTCATTATTGAAATATTACTGCTGTAATAAAAATGGCATCTTATTTAACTCGATATGCGGATTTTTTAATTTTATATATTCTCATCATAAGTTAATTCATATGCGAGCAAAATAATTTCCTCGTTCGTCATTTGTTATTTTCAAGTTTGATCAATTCTGTCTTTGTATAAGATAATATTTATATTTTAATCTGAAATATATATACAATACATATAATTTTTTCAACAACATATTGTATAAATTTATAAATAATAAATTATTTATTTAAAATTAATTGTACATATATGTATAATACATATATATACAATATATATATACATATATACGTATATACTTGTGTGTATGTGTGTGTTTAAGATATGTGTTAAGATTAATTGTTTTCTTAGCTTGATATACGAGGATTTGACGACAAGCAATATATATTGTTGAAAAAAATTCTCGACCGAATGATAAACTTTCAATTAAGTCCGGAGAATTTCGAAATTGATAGACAAAATGTATGTACAATGAGATATAAAGCTTTTCATTGAATTGCAATATTACTTATTTAGAATAATTTTTGCAGCATGTACAGTCTTGTGCTATGCAGCTTAAACAGCTCGAACACGAAGAGCCATTAAAACAAGCAAACTACTATCTTTCAATGCTGCTAAACAATTATTCATTGTCTCGAGATGAAATATTGATACCAATAAAAGGTAAGCATGTGTAAAAAATAGTATTATGTTAACATATTATTAGTAAAAGATGTCTGTGTCTGTTTTCTCATAAAAGAAATCTTTTCTTTTAAAATGTTTCTTTTTAAACATGTGCGATTATCGTTTATGTATAAATAATTAAATATCTAGATTATTATGATAAAAGCTATTAAAATAAAATAAGAATAATTATACTTTTTTTTCAAGTTTATAAAATGCACGTGCATTTATACTATATTATTTATTTATTATAATTTAATCCTTGCCTCCCGGCTTTGGATGGCTCATTTATACTATATATATGTATACGTGTTATATATATTTTATACGCATGCAGACATACATACATATACATATGCATACATAATCACGTCTCTGTGTGTGTATATGTATATGTGGGGGGGGGGGTGCGCACGCGTGTGCGCGTGTGTGTGTATATACGCGTGACTAAAAGTTTCTCTACGATAATGTTACACAGCTATTACTTTTAAAAGAGTTCAACAGTTCATATCAGATTTATTCAATTCGATATATGTGGAATGCTTAATATATGGTAATATAACTAGAGCAGAAGCTTTAGATGTAGCTCATCTTATTGAGAACAAGTTGTCACATGTCATCCCATTGACGATAACACACTTAGAAATGTACCATGATTTCGAAAGTGGTGCGCGACATAATATAAAATGTGATGAAAGCAACGGTAAGCAATATACAATTAATTTATAACTGTAATTGAAAAATTAATGTCAATTCCCGATAAATATTTATGGGTCTATTCTGTAAAAGAATGCTCTATAACGTTGTATCTCTATATGTTAATGCTAAACTATGTAGCACTGTAGAGCAAAAAAGGAAGAGTGAAGAGCAAAAAAAAGAAAGAGCTAAAAAGCTACAGAGGACAGAGCTTATACATATAGAGCGAAAATTTTTTTACAGAATATATGACTTTGTTTTTTCTGTTTCTCATTGTTTTATTTACTATAGCAAACATTGCATATAGTAGATGAAACCCCGGAAAAAAGTTTTATGTATAGAATTGAATTAATATAAATAAAATGAGTGGTTGCAAAGTTATAGTAATTAAAACAAAGTTTATGTTAACGTCATTATCAAAATAAATAATCATAAGTAAGCACTTCCCAGTGAGAAATGGTGGTCGAATCGATGTCGATTCGACGTCGAATCAACGTTAATTTGGTCGAATTGATGTTGAATTGACGTCGATTCGACCAATCATTTCTCGCTGGGTTAACTCATATAAATAAGAAATGCCCAAAATGGCCGCCATTTGATTGAAGACAGCCAGATTTTTATCTATGGGGACATAAAAGATCTGGTATGTATTATTCGTAATCTACTGATAACGAAAAGATAACAATGCATAATTAATGCTTGTGACATTACGAAATCGTCCGGGAACCTTTTTTAAATGGTTCCACAATCCTTACTTCGTCGTGTTAAAGGCTGTCTTTAATCAAATGGCGGCTATTTTGAGCAATTCTTATGAGTTAAATGCTTACTTATGATACTTATTTACTTATATGTATATACATATATATATACACCCACACACATATGTATATATATATATAATATATATAAAAGTGTGTGTGTGTGTGTATATGTATAATTTATCTCTTAACTTTTCAAAATTTATACTTTGAAATATGTATATATTAATGTTTATTTTTATATTTTTATTTAAATATTTATTTTTTCTCTCTCTTTCTCTTTTCTTTCCTTCCTCTGTTCCTCCCTACATGTTATTATAATTTTGTTTATATATAATGCAACTTTTGTGTTCACAGAAATAAAATGTGTGATATTAATGAATCAATATATTGTTTATCTGATGCAGTCTAAATTTATATTCATTTTAGGTGATTTTCCTAGGTGTGTTGTAAAAAATAAATTTTCTAAGAGGTTTGCACAGTTCTTTTATCAAATTAATGAGCGATCGAGGACACAATCGTATGTGCTCTTAAATCTCATAAAACAAATAATTGATAAACCTCTTAGTGATTTAATAATTGAGAATGAATTGAGCGATAAAGTATATACTGGTGTACACAGAGAAAATAAAATACAAGGTTTGAAAATCCTAATTGAAAGTTTAAAACAGGATCAAAATCAAGTGATTAAGAAAATTGTTAACTTCATGAATAATAATATGAAGGTAAATATTGCATTATTATCATTAATTTTACATTATATTGTGATGATCTAATATTATGATATAAAAATGGCAGTCTGAAGAATTAAATCGGAAATGTATATCAGATTTCTTTCACACAAGATTTTGTTTTCAATAAAGTTTTAACATGAGCATTTCGAACTTAATATTAATTTTATGTTATTTCTAACTTTGGGTAATATTTAATGTTGCGACACACTAAATTATCGAATGTGTATCTATATAATATAATATAAAAAAACTGAAATTATATATATATGTATATATATATATATATATATATATTGAATTATTATATATATTATTACATATATATATTGAATCATTTTGAATGATAATAATATGCTATATTTGATAAATGCGTGATTTGATCAATTTTTTTCCAATATCTACTATTGAAATATATTATAAATAGAAATACAACATTTTATTTAGGAAAGTAATGAAATTATATTTTACAAATAATTTTATTCAATATATAAAGGACTTCAATACAATTTTGGCCGATTTTACGTGAAATGACCTATATATATATATATATATATATATATATATAAAATACAGTACATTCTATCTGAAAAAATAACACACACACACGTATATATTCAGAAAAAAATAGGAAGCCCTTTTCATACTCTAAAAATTCTGCTATTTTCAAACTGTTGAAACTCCAGCGAAAAATTATCAAAGACAAAAAATTAAGAAAGTATTTTAAAGCTTGCAGTTATAACTTTAATCCGCTATCGGTGGTTTAAAAAAACTTTTTTAACTTCAGTTTCTCAAAATCTGTAACTGGGTAAAAAAAAAATTGTAAAAAAATTTTAAAATAGCACTTTGTGGGTAAAATGTTGTAATTTATGGAACATGAGTAGAATTTTGCGAGAGAAATTTTTTTATCGAGTTGCAAAGAGTGTCATCAAAGATGCGTAATTTTAAGAAACAAAACAATAATGTGTTATTTCTTAAAGCAGAGAACCGAAAAATAAAAAAATCTTTTAAAACCATCAACTCCGTGTTGAAGTTGAAACTTATTCAAGCTTTAAAATGCTTACTTAATTTTTAGTCTACCTTGATTTTTAGCCAAGTTTCAGTAGTTTGAAAATAACATAATTTTTAAGATATGGAAAGTGTTCCCTATTTTTTATAGTATAGTATTATTTAAAATTATTCAATGTGAAGAAATACGATCTAAAAAATTTACGATATGTATATAGAATACTAACAAAAATAACAAAACAAATTATATGTTTTTACAAAAGTATAATTTATAAAATTATAAAATTACATCTATATATTTTAAAATAACATTTCAGGAATACATAAATAAAATGTCTGAAGAAAAGTTTCAAGAGAGCAAAAAATTATTTGCTGATTCATATCGCGAAGAAAAACCGAAAACGTTGTATGATGTATCTACTGCTTTTTGGGCTGAGATTTCGAATCAACAGTATAACTTCGATCGAAATGATCAAGTAAAATATTTACATCAAATTACGAAGAATGATTTATGTATATTTTTCGAGGTAATTGTTATATAACTTTTCTTATGTATTACGAACTGTTATATTATCGAAAAAATAATGATTCTTCTCTTTCTATCTTGCTCTTTTTATGGGAAAGTAAGTAAAAAAATACAATCAACATTTTTTTATATAGTTTTTTTTTTTAAATTAAGTTTAGCATAGTTTAGTTTTATATTAATTTTTTTACATTAAGTAGTTTAGCATTAAAAAAATGAAAGATTTTGAAAAATAATATAATATATTAATCTGTATATTTCTCTTCTATTAACTCACTTTGATTCTTTAAACGAAACTTTTTTAAACACAACATTATAATACTAAATGTATCGATACTGAGTGTTAGAATATGAATATATAAAGTACAACACATCTAATTTAAAATACAACACATTCTATCTGAAAAAATAACAAATATATTTGATATTAAAAAACTTATTGTTAGAGTAAAGATTCTTTGAATAAAAAAATTTAGCATTTTTATACGAAGAGAGAGAGAGAGAGAGAGAGAGAGAGAGAGAGAGAGAGAGAGAGAGAGAGAGAGAGAGAATCATTCATTTTTCGATTGTATCACAGATTATAAATCGGTATGTCTGTAATCTAATATAAAATTTTATTAGTTTAAAGTTATGGCAGAGAATATCTATTTTTATTCATTAAAAAATAATTATAATAAATCTATACACACTTTTAAGTTATAAATTGCAATTATTATCTTTTCTTATTTACTCTAATATAATTTTCAAAAAATATATAACTATATTTTTAAGAATTTTAATATATGAGAACTAGAAAACAAATATGAAAAAGATTCAACACGCACGGATGAAGATTGTTATTTCTTATTAAAAAATTTTAACGCCTTTTTCGTAATAATATTTTTCTCCTAACTGGAACATTTTACTGCATGTTAATATGTGTTTTAATTGTTTCAAGTATAATGTTTACATGATTTTATGTTTAATTTTTAGACACTTTTAGACTCAACTAACAATAACATAATATTTGATGAATCCATATAAATAATTAAATGGCTAAAATACATATTCCACCAAAATTACATAGAGAAATCCGTAAGAGAAAATCACAAAAGGACATTATCAGAGAGAAAATCAATGATGTTATGTCAATTCAAAGGAGATATTATTTCAAAGGAAAATTATATTTTTGATATTAGGACTATGGAAGAAAAGGTGCTCTAATATATATTTATGTAACAATTATTAAATCGAAAGAGAAAGAAAATTAAAAGGGGAAGAATAACAAAAACTTACATATTATTTTATAATTTCTTGAATTTAATTAATACATATCTTAATTTTTATTTATTTTTATCAGCTTGTTGAATATTATATACGTATATAAATTATTAATAATGCGAAATAAAATAATTATGCGAGTTATATTATAATATACTGAAAGATGTTTTTATATCGTAAGAGTTAAATTATATATTATACGTTTCTCGAAATTTGATCAATTAAAATTAACTTATATTAATTATACAATTTAACATAATTGCTCTATTTTTTTACCAGAGATTTTATATTATCATTTTATATAGTGTTTAAATATTTTCTGAGGCGTTAATCTCAAAAAAATTGTGTGTGTGTATCTCTTAAAATAAAAATAAAAATTAAATAAAAATATATATATGTTTTAAAAATGAATAATATTCTAACTAATGCGCGACTTTTTGATTGTGTTCATCTTGCTAACTAAACAATATCATATATTATATATAAGACGAATATAAAAATTTAATATTAAAATATATAGCTTTTTAAATATTTTTAAAAATGACTTATAATTATTGAGGATATGTTTGCAAATTACTTTTGATTATAGGATATACTATTATATTAATAATATGTGAAATCAATTAATTTATTATTAGAAATAATAATCGCATTTATATAAAATTTACAACTTACAATTAGATAGCTTAACGTATGCAGCGTACGCGCATAGTCATGTGATGGTGAAGGTATACGGGCCGGAGCACAGACTTTTGCAGAGCTTTACGCTGGGTCCACAATAGGTGATTTAAGCCCTAAGGGCTAGTCTACAATAGAGTCGTAAGGTTGTAAACGTAAGAAATTGACCAATCACAGTTGAATTCGAGGAGAATAATCGACTGTGATTGGTCAATTTCTTACGTTTACGACCTTACGACTCTATTGTAGACTAGGCTTCAGCCTTAAGAAATTAATCTATCGCAGTCAAGTATGAGGAGAAAACTCGACTGTGATTGGTCAATTTCTTAAGGCTTAGGGCTTAAATCACCTATTGTGGACCCAGAGTAAGGGTGCCGTGTAAACGTACTCTATGTGTTTGGGATGTGCGACCAAAACCGAGGCCCGATAGTAGTACCTATAGGTATTTATAGATGGCATTGCAATCACAAGATGCTCGTTAGTTTGAGAAAGAGGAGAGATTGCAGGATGTAGAGCAAGAAGGATAGAGAATGACTAACACAAAAGTCCACCGTGTACGTGTGAGTCCCGTGAGGCAAAAGCGCAACCTTGCGGAGCATTAATAAACTACAATTAGGCTCGACATTTGGTCGCACATTTCGATAATTCCTCAATGCTAGTTCGGCCTCCTTATCTCTATTCTTCATGGTCACAGTCAAATATGAGGAGAATACTCGATTCACTTATTGTGGACACGGCCTAAGGAATTCAATCAGAGACAGAGTCCTTCATTTCTAATTTCTATTCTGAGGATAGAAATGAAAGAATATGAATACTGGGGCCATAGATGTTAGAATTTTACATTCTTTTCTTTCTGAACTGATGTTTGTGTGCACAATCATGTTTGAGGCATATAATAACGAGTGAAATGAAAATTAGCGACAACAAAAATGATGAGCGACATGGGAGAAGCTGAATCGGCCGAAATTCAATTGAGAATCGAGAAAGAAGCGAGGTAACCTCTTGATAACTTATTTACATCAGATCGTTTAGAAATATTTTAAACATTTTAATATACTTGTGTGTGTGTGTGTGTGTGCGTGCGTGTGTGCGTGCGTGCGTGCGTGCGTGCGTGCGTGTGAGCGCAAATGTTTATTGAATTTATTTTCAAACTTTTGCGTTGAGTCTAACAACTTGAGTGATTCTTATTTGAAACGAAACAATAATGAATTGTCTGCAAAACTATTCCATTCCTTGTTTAAATATAAAATAAGTTGTTTATATATATTACAATTCAAATTTGATTTTCTTAAAGTTTCTTAGAGTTTATAACAGGTTTTAATTTATGACACAAGAGAAGATTTATAACTTGTAAAATATAGGTAAATGAGTTATAAAAATATGACATTAATATCTATGTAATTTTCTTTTCTATTTTATGAATATTTAAGACACAATTAGAATAACATTATTGTTGATACATTATATTCGTATATTAATTATATGTGTATATAATACGTGTCCATATTGGACAGTATAATGCATAAGAAAAAAATATTACAAATAATTTTAATGATAGTTCATTAATTTAATAGTATTATTCATTTATTAATAGCGAGGATACAATAGATTTTTCAAAAGCGGTAGAAAAGTTGGCCGAAGGTCTCTTGAATATTTGTCAGCCTCCATTGGAACAAGTTAGGAAAGAACTTTTTGAACTCACGTAAGCATGTCATTAATATGATGAAATCATTAATAAGAAAGTTAAGATTTTGCTTTGATTATGTCTTTTCTTGTAGAAGTAAGCAAGAAGCTTTGCTCGCTCAAATGCAACTTGAAAACAAAAAGATACATGAGATATTTGAAGATATAGATTTAAATGATATGGTATGACTTATAGCAATGTATACTTTGAATATTAACATTTCTATTTCACAATAGCATAAGCCAAGTAATATACACATACATACACATATTTATTTTACAGTTTGCAGCTATCAAAGTTTATCAAGGAAAATTAGCATTGATAAGAAAGGAAATGATTAATATTCACGAAAGAACTTATAAATTAAAGGTGAATTAAAACTCCTTCCTGAAGAATGCTTATCAAATGTGTGTATGCGTACGCATGCGTGCAGATGTTTGTACTAAAAAAAGAAATTTTATTATAGAAACGCGCGTTACGTTTACAACAAATCAAACAAAAGGAAGCATTAAATAAGGAACAACAACGTGAGCAAGAATTGCGCAGAGAACAGGAATTGATTGGTAGATCTAAAACCAATTAAGAGTGTGTAGATGTTAAGGCAGGGTAAATTAATAATTTATATAAATCGTTTTTATAAAAGAAATATAGAGAAAGATAAAAAATGCTATGTATTAATTATTAATTGATAAGCAGATAGCTATTGTTTTTAATAAAACACATGTCAAAATTGTCAGAGTCTTTGCTCACAAGTATAAAAGATACTTTCGAATCTATCACTAAAAATAAGTCAAGCAGTTGCCAGCTTAGAAAGTAGTCTTTTGAAAAAAAAAAAAAAATTTTTTCAATATCTCTTTTCCCCCCTCTTTCTTAAATCTGTTCTTAAAAGAGCAGCTTGACAAACTGACAATGAGTCATGTGAGCAAATTGCATTAAATTTGTGTCTGTTATTTTATATATTGTGCGTGTGTGTGTGTATATATATATATATATATATATATATATATTATATATGTTTCATACATTTTAATCGATATTTATTTGTTACAAATATATTGTACGATTATAATAAAATTAATAATATTTCGTAACTCGTGTGACTGAGAACGGTCGATTTGTAATTTTGTATATGCGGCCTACCGATAGCTGCGTCGACTTGGTATTTTGACATATCAAAAAAGCGTGCACGACGGCATTTGTCGAACTACTGATGGCTGTGGTGATCGTCTATTAGTACTTTAGCCGTAGACATATAAAATATTTTTCTTTATTCTGATTGGTCAAAATTAAATTTTTGATTCTTCAATTTTTAATGCATAGTCTGATATCGGCTTTAAAAGTGTGAGATTTTCATTTTCAAACAGATGACGACTTCAAGATCTGTCAAAAATTCTTCTTATGTTGCGACATAGAGTGTCACAAATAAACTAGCGATAATGATTGTTTAATACAATGTCTGAGATTTTCCGATGATTAAAATATGACGGCACGCTCGATTTTACAAGGTAGATAATATTTATTTTATCTTTATGTTATTATGATATAAACGCAAATACATCAGCCAGAGAGAAAAACTGTTTCTCATCTTGTGACAGAAATTAGAAATTTGCATTAATGTACAATTTATACAGTACTTGCACGATTTATGTATATATATATATATATATATATATATATATATATATATATAGTATATGCTAGTAATATATATATAAATTGATTTGCTCAGATATATTATTATTAAAATATGTGTAATTTCTTATTTTTTTACATTTGTAGTGTTTGATCAATATCAAAAGGCGCGATTACTCTTTGTACAATCTATAGCGGATTTATCCTCGAAACCTAATAATATCGATTGCTTAGAAGCGGCGGGTGTGATAGATCTATTGCGTCCTTTATTATTGGATGCTGTACCATCTATTCAACATATGGCAGCATTCGCTCTTGGCAAGCTAGCGAATCATAATTCCAGACTAGCACACGCTGTTGTTAGAAGAGATATATTATCACAATTGCTGGAGAACATAGACAAACAAAATGTATGAGCTTCTTATTAAATGTAAGCATTTTAATCGTGATAGAGAGCACAAAAAAATAAACTTTTAACATTTTATAGTTATAATTTTTTATTCTAAATATACATACATGTATATTAGAATTTTTCAGTAATTTCAGAATTTTTTATTTATATATTATAAAAAAATATAAACATGAGAAAAAAGTATATATTATGTGTGTTGCACAGAAATTTTACAAGAAAGCAGCACTCTTTGTCTTGCGAGCGATAGCAAAACATTCACCAGAGTTGGCATTAATAATAGTGCAAAATGATGGTTTGGAGACTATAATTGAATGTTTGGAAGATTTTGATCCCGGAGTGAAGGAAGCTGCTGCTTGGGCATTAGGATATATCGCGAGACACAACAAGAGTTTGGCTCAAACAGCAGTAGATGCTGGTAAAATCATTTCGGCTAATGTTTTCTAAAAACATGAAGAAAATTATTAATATTTCGCTATATTCGATTTTTTTGTCAGGTGCGGTGTCGCTTCTTGTATTATGTTTGCAAGAACCCGAATTGTATATTAAACAAATCAGCGCGTCGGCTATTAGCGACATAAGTAAACACGGTACCGAACTCGCACAAGCGGTTGTGGATGCAGGTGCAATCGTCTTCCTCGCGAAAACCTTGACTAATCCCGATGCTAAAGCAAAGGTGATTTGATACCATATATACATTAAACAATCTCTAAAATATTACATTTAAATATTTGTAATATCTATCTGCAGCGTCAAGTGTTGTTGGCATTGAGCAGTATAGCCAAACACTCTGTAGAATTAGCAGAGGCTGTGATCGAGGCAGAAATCTTTCCTGATGTTTTAGTGCACATGGCACATCCGGATGAAAATGTCGGTAGAGTTGCGGCAATTTTAACCAGAGAAATCTGCAAACACACGTTGGAAGTAAGCAGCAGTTGGTAGCTTTTTAATGCAAAATTATTTTTTATTTTACTCTCTTTCAGTTGGCGCAACTTGCAGCAAACATTGGAGGTATTGCTGCACTTATCGAATTAATTAACACCTCAAAATCGATGACTAGATTACCAGCGATCATGGCACTTGGATACATTGCTGGTCATTCTGATCAGTTGGCTCTAGCTGTAATAGGATCCAAAGTATCGATTAATGAAAAATAATAACATTCGGTTCTCACATATCTCTCTAACATGATATACTCTAGAATAATAACTTTGTATCGCAGGGTATCGTACAATTGGCAATTGTTTTGCAAGAAGAAACAGAAGATCATATTCTTGCGGTGACCGTATGGGCGATCGGACAAATCGGCAAGCATGCACCCGAACATGCAAAAGCAGTTGCAGCCGCGAATATACTATCTAATTTATTGAAGGTATTTGAGAATGTCAAATTACTCTCTGCCAGAATTAGTTTTGTTAAAATTGGCTGATGTATTAAACTTCTCTTACTTAAATCTTAACAGCTGTATAGCAATCCGAAAAGTTCCGAAGATCTCAGAGCAAAATGTAATACAGCATTAAAACAAGTTCTACAAAAATGCATGTACATCGAAGCTCTCGAATCTTTATTACATGACGTACCTCTTAATATCTTGAAGTATGTCCTGGGACAATTCAGCAAGGTAAGACTGTAATTTAATTGAAAGTAATCTAATGGTAAATATATTTGATGACGATAATATAATTAAAGGAATGATTACAAAAATCAAAGATTTATTAAACATAATATAAATACTTTATTATTATGTGTTTCACATACACGTGATTTCTCGTGTAATATATACGTTCTAATAATACACGTTATACAATTACAAAGTGAAAATACAAACTTTTTTCACCCAACATAATAATGCATTTAGAATATAATTGCTTGTTAAAAAATCATGTAGAATCTTGACAATCGAATAAACAAAGTATCTGTCGCTTCTTCTTCTACATCGTTCCTCAATAAAAATCCTATTTCATAATTGCATATGTCCATATACACTACTTAAATATATGCGCAAGCAATCAGATGAACAAACTGTAAACAAATTTTCGTCCTCGTGCGCTGTTTAAAATGCATGTCAATGTTTCTTTTTTAAATTTCGTAGAAACTATTATAGCATAAAATACAGCTTCCAAGTATCTTTATTAAAGTTTCATATGAATCTCTAAACGTTATCTCGCAATACATACGTAACAATACGAACAATACTTAATAATAGCACAATATCACGCAAATATAACTTGTATATTCTACAAATCCTTTGATCGAATCGTAAATCAATCAATAATCACTTTATATTGCTCGTCTAATTATTTTGAAGGTAAGATAAATCTTTTTGCCCGGACCGTATGTGTTATCTAGATAGAATATAATTGCAATATGTTAGAAAATGTGCATTGATATACTTTGTATCATTGCATACACTCAATGTTAGATCAGTAATCCAGATATCGATAAATACAAAAAAATTCTTTCTCTTTTTTTTTTCTCTCTTTCTTTTCCTCTTATATAGCATGGCACACATTTAATGTTTCAAAAGAGTACATTTTTCAGTCTTACGACGACGAGTGATTCGGTTAAATACAGAGACACATATTTAGTTTATTTGATATTCATTTTTTTAAAAATGTCGGTTACGTATCCTTTAGGAAATTATTAAACGCATTGTTTTTCGAATTGCTCACTAATTCGCGTCTACCATATCGCGTAGTTTTATTTTCTAATGGCAGTATTTGTATGTGTGATAGTATAAAGATGCGAATCATACAAAAAGGTATACACGATGACTAAGAGCGATTAAATTAGTAATAATTTAATGTTAATATATATAATTACTTGATTAATCGATAAAAGATGTCAAAGTATCAAGTAATAAGGCATTGATTTGATATTCGCATTAATCTATAACTATTATACAAATCTTATACTGTTATATATGCTCTTATATACTTTGTGTGTATGTGTGTAATATTAAGCTCGTTAATAATAACACAGACGATAATTGCAGTATACATTAAGATATTGACCGATTTGATGGGTCAATTTAGATAATATCGGCATTAAAGTTTGATACATCGTTCTTGATAAAAATTTTTTTTTAATTGTATAAAAAGATTTGATATATTATAAAAGCGTGAAAAGTTTAGTGTCATTTTTTAAAATATCATACAAAGATTTAAACATTGCATTTTAACATTTTTGAGACATGAGACGACATACATTGAAATAAGTAAATTTCAAAATGCAAATATATAATATGCATAGTAAAATTCAGAAGAAAAACAATTTTACCAATATTTTTGCGTCTCAAATCTTAAAGCAATTAAAGCGTATACTCGGCTCGAAGCGTACAATCTGTCCAAATATTTCTGCAAAACAAAAAAAGATTGTTTAACATTGTTTCATTGATAATTGCTAAAAGTGAGCATAAGTTACAGAATATGTCGAAAAATTATATATATAAAATTTTATATATATAAAAGTATACATATACATAGGTTGTCCGATAATTCGTGAACCACCTCTCGTACGCATGTAGAGGATATAGAGCAGAGTTAATGAGAAATTAATTTTAAAAAGACCAATTCACGCACCTACAAGCACGCGCCGAGAAAAGACAGACCAGTGTTACAGTTGCTAAGCGCATTACATAATTGTCACGTACCTAGTAATCGCGAAACATTGGGCTGTCTTTTCTCACCGTGCACGTGAATTAGCCGATTTTTAAAAATGAATGTCTCATTAACTATTGCGAAAATCGCAAAATGGTAGAGGATTTTTCTATTCAATTTAATATTCTCTACATGTGCTTACGAGAGGTGGTTCGTGAATTATTGGACCCTGTATTATAATATGTACATATTAGTTGTTACATAAAATTATTATTAAAACCAATGACGCTTTTTACAAAAAAGTATATCTATAATAGTAATTAATTTTTCGATAGGCAAATTTGTCTGCAGAGATAAATCGCTTTTCTCAATTTCTTCTGCATTTTTGTAAAATGCAAGAAAGTCAGACAGAATGTTCATAAATGTATAAAAGAATTTCTCCTCTATTTGTATATAAATCTTTTCACTGGCAGTTTTCTTCAATTGATCTTGTTATTTATCATTTATTATTTATTATCAGTGACATAAAAAAAGGAAAACGTTTCTTACTTAAAAATTCGTAAGAAAAATTTGTACATATAAATTGGAAAAAAAAACAAAAAAACACAAATAGCTAAATTGAATGTCGTGAAACTTTAAAAAAAAATTTATTGAAAAAAATTGTGAAGTTAGTCAATCGTTAAATATAGAAAAATATTAAATACTTGAATAAATGTATTGAAGACGAATTTTATTTTATCTTATTTATTAGATAATTATTTATAAAATGATTGAGAAGAATAAATAATAAATATTTGCAGCAAAATAATATATATATATATATATATATATATATATATGTATAAAATTTATATTTTTTACGGTCTAAAATACGGTATTTCAATATCGATAATTATTTAATTAATATCTTAAGAAATTCGATTGTAAATATTTGAAAAAAATCTACTTATTTACAAAATTTTTTTCATGTTGCAGGAGTTTCCTGCGAATTAAAAAAAAATATCTAATTGCATTTGTGTGTGTATGTGTGTGTGTGTAAAAGAAAAAGAAATGTATAGAGATAAAAAAACTCTTTTTTTATTTAAATTAATAATTCAAAAAACAATTAATGCATTTGTGTTAAATAATGCAATTATATATTAGCTTATTCATCTGTTTCATCATTGGGTTTAATACTAGCATAATTGTTCATGTTTCTATTTACTCTTAACATCTTGAGAAAACTGCCTAATACCAGTATAGTTTTTCTATGCCTCCTAAAGATCCCGGCATACAATTCCTCGCGTACATCCCTTCTATCGCTGACGTCAGAATCAATACTTGATACAGAAACAACAGAAGGCTTAGCCGAGACCGGTTGATGATAACTATTGGTCTCGCCAGTATTGAGAATCACACAATGCTGATTATTTATCATTTCGACGGCTACTTCCTATTTCTTTCTTTTATTATTTTATTACACTTGCTTCTTTCAATATACTATTCACACAAATATACAATTAACAAACTTCACAATTTGTTTGAAACGTAAATTGAGTTTTCCAGATACTTTTTAAACAAAATTTATAATGGAGCAAATTCTAATAAACTCATCTTTTAAAGCAGCCAGTCTCTGTCGCGTGATGATGAAAAAACTGATTAGGAGACTTCGCAGAAGAGATTTTATAGATATGCCAATGTATGCACGAATACACATATACACGCGATACGCGTAAGAGAGAATAATAGTAAAATGTCCTTGTTTTGTCATTCAAGTTGTCACGATATCTCGAAAATTATTTAAGACAGCTATCTTGTTTCTTTATCAAGACTATGTACCGAGCGCTTGCGATTATGCGATGCTTACAACTATACGGTATTATAACAAATTACACTACACCACATTCTTTCTAAAAAATTGTAACTTTTTTTTAATCTCCATCTATTGAATCATTGTTGATTAAATTTAAAGCGTATTAATTTTCCATAAAAGAATCTGTTTCTTCATGTTTTTACAACGTAAAAGCACAATTTTCAATTTTTTGAACGCACATTCGCTCCAAATGCTTTTATGTTTCAGTCCAAATGCATTTTCGTCAAATATGTGCCGTAATAAAAAGCACGAATTGATTGCTCGTTTTCTTGCAGAACTTCAAAGCTTGATCAATAGTCGTCCTTACTCTGCAGGTTGATGAGAGTAAAACTGATTGTAAATGATTTTGATATTTTCGCCATCGAATATGATGCAATGGTTGAAAATACACGTTGCAGTATCTTCCACTACATGTCAATGACGTAGCTTTACTGATGATTCACAAAGTAAAACTGCAATAAGACGCTGTAAACAGATGAAAATGAGGAAATTAAAATAGATGAACGATAATGTAAATTTAAATAAAATTATCCAGATTACACGTAAACTTAATATATGGCATTTTTAAGATATTGCGCGAAACACTAACAATAAGTGTATATATATACATATATACACACGCACGCACACATTTATTGTTAGTATGAACATAAATTATTCATACATTATATATAAAACTGTGCAGTATATATATGTATATAATGAGCTCTCTGTGATATAAATATTACGTTAAAATTGGTGCTATTAATAACGATATGTAAATGTTGTTTACTAAATGCCCATGCCAGCAATAGAGAGAATAAATTAATAAAGTTTCGTATAGCACTAATTCAAAATTAAAAACACTAATGTCAGAAATATTGTATATCTTTTGTTTTTTTTATCATATATTTTCCCTCCCTTTCTTAATTTTCCTTTTTACTTTTCAAAGACGCAAATTAAACTCGTTATATTTTGTGAATGCGAGGAAGGGAAGAAACTTGAAACACAATAACATAAAATAATTAATAAAATAAAACTCAAAATTCATTAAACTATTAATTAATGTTTTTATATAAGTTTTTATAAAAATGAATCTAATGTTATTTTATAGTACTTTGTAAAACATCAACATTTCCGCATAATTAAAGCATATGGTGAGCTAGATTTTAGAAACGATACTATCAATGGTCTAACAAAAAAGGAGGTCTATCTACATTTTTATCTTATAATATTAATTTATAATTAATAGTACAGAGTATTTTTGGTTCAATTATTTTTGTTTTACAATATGATTCTGTGAATTATTGTATGTGTTGTTATAGTATAATTCAAAAATTTGGAGCAATAACAAGCAAATTCAACACTATAACTTTACATCATCGCAAATATTGGCTTTCAATATCTCGATTAAAAATAAATAAAAATTAAATGGCGCATATGAAATGTTGTATATACAGTGATACAACAAAATAATATGTGTAATTATACGTGTACAATGATATGTATGTAGGAAGGAGGTTTGTTATTATTTTGTAATTATCATTTTCATGATTAATGGGGGGGAACGAGGCTGATATGCGAATGTTGCGTATAATACAAAAATTGTATACAAAGTAATACAAAGCAATAGAAACAAGCAATTCTTTAAATGATAAGTCAAAATTAATGTCGCAAGCACATTGAATAACAAGTTTATACACACACACACACACACACGCAAAAATAAATGTATATAGTTGCGCGCGATAAATAAATGAAATAAAGAACTAAATAAAAGTGTTAAATTAAGATATAAGAAATATATAAATTTTCTTTTCTTCCGAATGTACCTTTTAACTATAGATATGTCATATTTCTCTACCCTTGCCAAGATTTATTTGAAAAATACACATCACTGATTGCTACATAAGAAAAGGCAACATAGGTTCTATGAATATAAGTATATGCATTCACAAACAAAATTGTGCAAATTTAGTCTAATTTTAGAAACTTTAGCCTTATGTGATTGCTACAATAATATTTTCGACACCTCAAGCATATTTTTGCAGTATAAAGCCATTCCATCCCATAATATAATTTCGAAAATATTAATTTATTTTGTTAAAATCAATTTTTTATTATACAGATTAAATAATGCCTTTATATTTCTACTAAATAATTCACATTTGTATATGTATTATTGCTTGTTTAGTTATACATAATGTTATATTTTTTTTGTACAGATTTTACCAAATGATGCGAAAGCAAGAAGACTATTTGTAACATCTGGTGGCTTGAAAAAAGTACAAGAGATTCAAGCTGAACCTGGCACCGCACTTTCAGAATATATAACAATTATCAATTGCTGTTTTCCAGAAGAAATTGTCAGGTTATTTCCTTTTTATTTATATATACAGGGTGTCCCAGAATGATGGGGACTAAATTTGTGTGCAGATTCCTGGGATCATTTGGAGACGATTTTTCCTCAGCAAAAATGTCGAGACACCAATAATTTTCGAGTTATAAGCGATTGAAAATAAAGGGTTTTTCGCAAACTAAGCCTTGTGGAAATAAAATAATAATAAATTCACATTCTTCAGTTAATTTTAGGTAGAGTTTACTTTAATAGAATTTTAATTTAAGGCTTAGTTACAAAGATACATGATGGCAAAAATTGGAAACATGCAAAAAATAATGACCTCCCTCGTCATTTTCGCTGAGGAAAAATCGTCTCCAAATGATCCCAGGAATCTGCACACGAATTTAGTCCCCATCATTCTGGGACACCCTGTATATATTATCTGTGTGTAATATAAAATTTAAAAAATTATTCACCTTAAACAATTCTATCAAACATACATATTACTCTCTCTATATCATCTATTATATCTCAAAATCGTCTCAATATCATAATTATCATCGATTCTCATTCATTAAATCTATAAATCACACTAACAAATATTTTTTCCACAATTTCCATTCAATAATTTCAATATTCAATAATCTTTTCCTCACAAAAACCTAACAGCCAAATCATCAATTATTTTATAATAAACTTTTTTTTATGCACTATACAATAATTTGCAGAAGTATATATAAGAACTATAAAATCATTTTTGTTTATGTACAATCACAAATACAATTCCTTCGAAAAAGCAGAAAGATATAGATTAGATTGTGTAGATGAGTGTTAGAAAACAGATTAATTCACTCAAAACACTAGTTGCTCATACGCATAACCCTTTTTGACGCGAATAAGTTACTTACACATGATGAGATGTATACTTGAGGAGACAGATTTTCTATTACATCTCTATTAAAAATCCAGCCAATTTATGCTACTCTTGTTTATGCTGCTAGAGAATATATATAACTGCGTGACTCCGTTTCTGGAACCTTGTAATCTTAATTTAAATCGCTCGAGCAATAGGCAATAGACGGCATGCCCGCCATGTTGTTACAGCTGATCGCATTCGAAATACGTAACAGTACATAAACGTGAAACGTTTTAGTGGATCAATAATATTAAGTCTGGATACATTATTTTTGTACACTGATGCATTTAATTAATAATTTTTTTACAAATATTTATTGCGCGCGCGTATGCTCCACACCACACACACGCACACACACAAACCAGGCACTCGCGCGCACGCACATTGTGCGCGCAGAGAGAGGGATATTCATTTATCAAGAAATACATTCGTATCTCGCGCCAAGCTACGCGCAGTTAACAACGGGTGCGTCTTCACCATCTTGCCGTTAACTTAATCGGCTGATTAATTAACCGGAGATGGTGAAACTGGCCCCAAGCACTAAATATATAGCATTATAAATATATTTCCTCTTATATCTAGTTGCTGTCCTTTATTAAATTCATGGAAAATTATTTTAGATATTATTCGCCGGGTTATCCAGATAGCCTTTTGGAAGCTGTGGAGCAGTACCAACCAAAATGTCTTTTCGTATTTGATCATAGATCATCGTCTGAACACACGGATTCGAGTTTGCCTGCGTCACTTTACAACGATGAGGGATGATTCTAAATTATTAATGTTTTTATCAATATGTTCTGTTTGTATAACGAAATGTATTCGTTAATATACACAATCTAAAAATTTTTGTCACTTTTCTCATATATATATATACATATAATTGTAATAAATTTTAAAGAGAAGCCTTCATTTGCGCACAGTACAATTGCACACGTTGCAATTGCACACCGTGCTATTAGACACAAGTTGGTTCCGCTCTCGTTACGCTGGGTCCACAATAGGTGATTTAAGCCCTAAGCCTTAAGAAATTGACCAATCACAGTCGAGTTTTCTCCTCATACTTGACTGCGATTGATCAATTTCTTAAGGCTTAGGGCTTAAATCACCTATTGTGGACCCACTGTTAAGCCTAGTCTACAATAGAGTCGTAAGGTCGTAAACGTAAGAAATTGACCAATCACAGTCGATTATTCTCCTCGAATTCAACTGTGATTGGTCAATTTCTTACGTTTACGACCTTACGACTCTATTGTAGACTAGCCCTTACGCGTTCTGCTATTCCGCTACATGGCTTTTCATCCTCAATCCATGGGCTTTCACCCTGGGTTGCGTTCGGAAACGTCACCGAGTGGATTCCCTCTCTTTCTATATCATTTCTCTCTCAGTGATATAGAAAGAGAGGGAATCCACTCGGTGACGTTTCCGAACGCAACCCTGCGCCCTCAGTTCGAGAACTCGGACCAAGTTTTAATATCGTGGACACTAGGCTTAAGAGATTCAACCAATCGGAGCCCTTCATTTTCATCCTGGGCTGCGTTCGGAAACGCGTCACCCGAGTGCATTCCCTCTCTTTCTATGTCACTGAGAGAGAAATGGCACCGTGTACCGTGTAGGCACTCCAGACTCCAGCAGCCAGAAGACCGCGTGAGGAAGAATCGTGTCAGATTATGTGTATCGAAGATATATCCACGATATATTGAATAAAATCGTGTTTATTATATTATAGTATTCATTATACTTTATCCTATATATCGAATAAATTTTCTAATGAATAAAAAGACTATGCAAAAAAAAGATTTTAAGCATAAGGCAAACAGCAACGAAAAAAATACGCAAGAAATAGATTTTAAGCGTAAGGCAATTAGCAATGAAAAGATTATGCGGAAAAAGGATTTTGCGGAAAAAAGGAAGCGTAAGGTAAACAGCAACGAATACAAATTTAGAAAACATGTACGGCCGAAAGTATTATATAATAAAAAATTCTCGGTTCCTTTGAGAAAGAAACGGAAAAATGAATACGACGCTAATGAAGAAGCTAGGTGAGGCATAATATATAATGAAAATAAGGCAACAGATTTTTTCTTAAATGTAAAATGAACATTTAATTTGCAGATTAGAAAAAATAGTTTTTGGTGAGCCAAGTGATGTCATAAATAATTTATTGGATGATCAATCTGTTATAAAAATAATTAATGAACCCGTTGATACTGAAAATCAAAAAGTAATAAAAGATGATGAAAATAATTCAGATGAAGATATCTTAGTTTTAAATAAAGGGGAAAATGCGAAGCTGAAAGAAAAGACAGCAGTATGGATAGACGATGATGATTACAATTATACGTATGTGTAAAAAAAGATATATTTTTGTTTAATCTTATTTATTTGGTTTTAATTTATATATAAAATGTATGTGTGTGTCCGTGCGCGCGCGCGTTTATTTTGTTTGTGTACCTATGCTTTATATGCTATATATATAATATTTAAATCAGTATACACACGCACATATACACTGATATTTTATATATTCTATAACAGTGTGAATGAAGCCTTAAATGTACAGAATCGCAAATTGCCAGTCAAAAGATCAGAAAAATTGTATACAACATACTTGGAGAATAGATACAAACTGTTTGTGGGCACTCCAAAATGGGCCGAATTTGAGAAAAAAAATAAAGCTGTTGACTTGGATAATGATATCTTGAAGGTATTAACATTTTAGAATTTTCTTTTTTAGTCCTATAGATCGAATTTTATTTTTTTTTATTTTTAGCATAGTTGCCATTTGGAGATGCCAAAGATAAAGAATCTGCCAAAAAATATTATTGACATCAAAGCACTCAAGACTTTGAATAAGAGTACTCATACAGAAGGTCCTATTATTACGAGTGTAGATTTTCACCCATTGTCCACTGTAGCTTTGGTTGCGGGTACATCAGGTATCTTGTCACTATTTCAGGTATGTGTGTTTAAATAAATATTACTTGATTTATTTAATTAAATTAAAACAACATTTATTATCAATTTTTATTGCTGCATAAATCGTTTGTACTCTATAGGTAGATGGTCATACAAATGGTAAATTGCATAGCATGCAATTTAAAAAATACCCGATTAGCAAAGCAACATTCATGAAAAATGGAATGGAAATCTTGCTTGGTTCCCAACATTATCCATATTGTTATACTTATGATTTAATGAGTGGTAAAACATATAAATTACCTTTACCACATGGAATTACGAATATGAAGGTTTGTTGAATTAATAGCTTTACATATATTAGAAATAAGTTTCTACAACTTGAATGAAATTATAAACTTTGTGATATTTCTAGCTTTACGAAGTATCTCCCGATGGCAATTTAATAGCATTGTGTGGAAGATCGGATGAAATATATTTATTACATAATTCTACTAAAGAACTTATCAGTACGCTCAAGATGAACTCGAAATGTAGGGCACTAACGTTTACTCCAGATAATAAAACACTCATCACGCACGGCAGTAAGTAAAGTTTTACGATTTTTATTTTAATTTTTACCTTCTAATAGGATTTAAAAAAATTTTTTAAATTCTGTTTTTAATAATTCTTAATCTAATTGAAATGCAGATGGTAGCGAAATGTATATGTGGGATTTAAATACACGTACATGTATTAATCGTGCCACAGACGACGGATGCATATCTTGCGCGTCGCTCGCCGTATCCCCAAATGGTCAGTTTATAGCTACAGGTAGCGCTCAAGGTGTGGTTAATCTTTACGACACAAAAACTGTACTACAGCACCGAAATCCCATGCCTTTAAAAATAGTAATGAATCTTGTAACTAGTGTAACAAGTTTGAAATTTAATCCCACATCTGAAATATTGAGCGCGGCATCGGTCGAAAAGTATAATGCATTTAAAATGTTGCATATACCCTCTTTTACCGTATTTTCGAACTTTCCGACGTTTCAAACTAACATAGGTATGCCGCAAATGATTAATTTTTCCCCTGGAAGTGGTTATCTCAGTATTTCTAATAGAACAGGTTCTGCTTTGCTGTATAGATTAAGACATTACGGAAATTATTGATTTTACAAATCTACATGTGTAATCAAATTTTTAACGTTTTGTAAAATATATATAGCGAAAAATATATAGTCTATTATAATTATTTTCCATAGATATATTTTAACTGCATGTTTAACCCTCATTGATTAGTTTATTATTACATGACAGATAGAGAGAGAGTGACAGATAATATTAGAATACTATATTACAATTTATGTGTGCTCAACCACATAAATATTTTAATTTCTACATGAAAAAAAAGCACAATTATGTTTATATTTAGACAGTTATCATATTAGTTTAGTCTGTTATTTTACATTTATACACATTTATAATAAAGAAAAATTGAATTTTTTTAAATTTTACCTTTACTAAAAGTAAAGTGTGATTATATATTTTCTTCAAGTTGTATAAAACTTGCTATTTTAAGAAATTATTACATAATATATCCCACAAAAATCATAATTTTGGTTACATAAAAAAAAGAGATTTTTCAATTCTAAAATATCACCTGCCCCCTTAAGAACTAGATATAGTATTACGAAAATTTTCTAATATATGAAATATAATAATTACATTAAATTAAATTTCCTTTTTTTCATTTAATAAAAATAAATCTCATACAATATGTGTATATGTATGCGCATAATCGAATAAGGTATGAATGATGAATCCATTTTTGTACGATAGATCTTATCCGAATCATAATATTATACGTATTATACTGTGTATATGTATATATAATATGTATAAATAGTTGATATTCTTGAAATTCTTGAAAAATATCTAATATTTGTGTACTAAATATTAATAAAGGATTATGTAGAAATTGTATATATAAATAAAATAAGTTCAAGTATATTATATGTATATATATGTATATATATACATATACATATATATATATATATGTATATATATACATATATATATATATATATATATATATATATATATATATACAATGAATAATATATTCAAGAACGTATTTGAAAAATGTAATTTTTACATTATATATTTGCTTTATATAGTTGTCGCCTTTGGTCGTTTATCGCCTGTGTACGTTCAATGAGAATTCATCTAATTGTAAGATTGTATACAGAGATAATTAATCTAAAAACGAATATTATTTATATAAAGTAAAATATACACATGATGCGCATTTCTTTATGCCACAGTGTGATTTAGCGCTGCTAAGATATGCTCTATTTTATTATTACACTATACTATTTTCATGTAACTTTTTTTAAGAACATTGAATTGTCGCGAACTTAGTAATCTAGAAATACATAAAAATATACACACGCACAAAGGATATTTTGTCACTATTGTATTAGATTTTAACAGCACATTCTTTAATCAATTTCGAATAAAATATTTCTTTTTTGAAAATGTGAAAGCATTTCAATAATTTTTTTAGTAAATAACAATTATTAAAAATAAAGAACTTTTTATACGAGTAATGTTTCAGAGATCAAAAATAAAATAAAATCATATTCTCTTTAACTAATTTTCAATTTACTTTTTACAGACTTTGAATTTAAGATTTAGTTATAAGGATACATAATATTGAAGATATATAAATTGCAAAAATGATGACTTTTTTTTATTCTTATAGAAAAATCGATTTCAACTTGAGGAATGTGTTATTAAGTGTTTAAGAGCTAACAGAACAATTTACACACACACACGCGCGCGCGCGCACACACTTATATATATAATATTTATGCAATATAAATATACACATAATATTTTCTACCATGCGCACATTTATGTACATTCTTTTTGTGTTTTTGCGCAACTTGCACGCTTCAAGTCTTTCCTTCTTTGAGCTGGAACGTTTCCACATCAGATTCTTCATTTTCTATATTCCTTTGGTGAATCGGTGTAAGGAACACTAGCTATTGGTCCGTAGTGGCCGTTGGAAGAGTGCTCGTATCGCCGCTGCTACTCTCTACTATGAGCATCACTGTTTCGGCTGCACCTCTCACACATTCCATTTGATGACTTGCCCAATCCTTACGTTGACAAAATGTAGAACAGTAAGGCGTGCGCCTGCATAGGGAACATTCTGCGAATGCTTCTCGATTGCAATTGGCACACTAAAATTCATTATTATTATTGTTATTATTATTATTATTATTATTATTAATGATATAGTCTAATGTGTTTATTTTATTATGCTCTGTAGAATGTATTTTTTCTTTTTAAAAAGATCTCTTTAGATAATTTATACTTTGTAACAAAATTCAAGACAGAATTTCATTAATAAATTTTATGCATCGTGTAATACAGGAAACATTTAAACATATAAAGTATATACATATCAAAATATACAGGGTGTATCAGACCACCCGCCGTCCATCCCTTTTATTTTGGAAACGATTCAAAATTATGAAAAACGACGTAATACATGTTTGATTATTTCGAGAGACTAGTCTTTTAAGGGGGTTTCGATGGTTGTCCCCCCAAGAGAATGTCCCAGAAAAATCCCAACTTAACAATTTTAAATGGAACCACCCATATTGTAGTATATCGTTTAAAAGGGCATAAAAAAAGAAAATTTTTGGCGCAAACCGGAGGTTGATACGTTGACCCGTTCAGAAGTTATTTAGAATCAAAGTTCGAAAAAGGCCAATTTCAAAAAATCATACGCCTGTATATCAGCATACACATATATAACATTATAAATAAAATTCTGTCTTGTCGCGAATCGTAAATTATCTAACCTTTAGTAAAAAAAATAAAAAAAGTTTATTTCAAATTTTAATATAAGTAATATAGTATATATTCTTCTGTAGCTGCAGTATTAGTAATTTTCAAAACACTAACTAAATTGTTACTCCTTTCTGTTTATTTGTATGATATTTGAATAATATCAATTATATAAAAATAGTGATACAAAATATAGATAATTCAGCCAATGTGAGACAGATAGCATTATACAAAGAGATATCAAATGAGAGGATTTGCTAACTATAATTATGAGTGTTGAGAATATGTGAAGTAAAGGTCTGTAATCGCTATATTCAAAAGTTGAAAGTTAAAAGGATTTAATATTACAGAGAGAGAGAAAGAGTGGAATTTTTAATAACATTTAAGTACACTTATAGTGGAATTTCTCTTATAAAATATAAAATAAACAACAAATCTTTTCCTACACGCATTGGTATTCTTTTTACCTTTTTATTATGTGTGTCGGACGCTGGTTGTAGGCCAACAGTTTCGATAACGTCCGTCCGTCCTCCGAGTTGTGCAACTAGCGCCTGCTCTCTTCTCTGTTGCCTGTTTAGCTCTTTTGCTTCTTCCAAAGTACGTCTAAATTCGTAAGCTAATTTAATCATTTTGTTTGACAATTCATCCAATTTCTTAAACATGTCATCGCCTTGACCATTCTCCGTTTGATGTACATTTTGCACGACAGAGTCTTGTTCCTGGGATTGTTGTACGACCAACCCATCCGTGGAAACAAACTGCGGCCAGACCTCTTTGTCAGGCACGACGATCTCGTCGCCACTTTCGTCGTTATTGCTGCCATCTCGCGAATTTTCAATTTTGTGTTTACGCGAGGGAGCGTCTCCGTCAGATGGATCCCTGGCTCTCCTTCGGCGCTTGTATGGAGTAAACAGTCGCACTGGTCCCGTCTAAATAGATTGACATTGTTATGTAATTAAAACTTGAATTTATTTCAAACAGAATATCTCTTAGAACACAAACGATTTACTTACTGCACTGTCGTCATCGCAACACGCTGCGCAAGTACAAGAAGTGGCATGTGGTTTTAAGATCTGCTCGTCGATGAGCGTCTGCAAACTTCTTCCACCAAATCGAATACTTCGTTTCCAATCTTTGCTAGATGCTCTTCCGCAGAGAGCCTCGAATTCGCTAGGCGTATACCACTCTGAACCGACCTTGATACAACGACCCCTGCCACCAGACCCGAATCTACTCTTATGCAATTCTGCATTTGTATTCTTACATCTGACAGGTAAAACTGCTAAATTTGCGGATTCAGACCAACTGTATATTGGCTGAGAATTAGGCGCGGAAACATGTATTTGTTCCGATTCTGTTTCATCCGTACTATTTTGAATTACTATGTGGGTTGCCTTCAGCTCACCATTCCAACGTAGAGGATCCGAGTCTTTATCGGTACGCGAGTCACAAATGAATCCATTATCGACACATAGCATCGGTTTGAATTGTCCTGAACCTGGCAGCTGCAAATAATAAATGTAATTCATATATTATATTTATTTATATTATTGTATCTAGATACAAATCATATATATATATTTTCTTTTCTTTTTGTAGAGAAACTCGATTAATGTTAACAATAGAATAAAATTAATAAATGTATATGCTGTATGATTATCAAAGGCATACTACACATTTATAAATAAACATAAGGAATTAACAATAAGAGTATTATTTGCGCGCAAACCGATTTTATGTTTATAACAATATATGAGATTTATGTGGACTGGGAATTACATATCTTAGAGCCGTGCCTCGCGGTTTAATCCTTAATGGAACAAACAGAAGAAAAACAAGATAAAATTCGCAATAAATTGAACGAAAGCTGAAATGTGAGCGTCGTTGACGAAACACAGCGCACGTGTCCTCGCGGATTGTCACCGCGCGTTGGACAGGCGCACTTGTACGCGTCACATTACCGCCGTCATCGTAAATAAAATAATACATGGAAGAAATAATATCATCATCTCGATCGCGTTCCTTCCGTTCGCATAAAATCGTAATTCGTAAAACTGCCTCCATGCGTTCCTATTATGACACGTTTATCCGGATTTTACAGGCATTACCTGTAGCTGATCCGAGGTGATGACGTTGAAGGTCGCGCCATGGGCCGAGTTCGCTACGCCAATGATGGAGCCTACGGGTAGAGAAACCGGTACACCAACTCCGGGAACGCCCGGTACGCCTGGCACCGAAGTAACACTCGCCGTGACCGCGACGGGATGTGCCTCGTGTTCACTCGTCAGCGTGGTCGCCTCCTCGGTCTCGCTCGTCAATGGTTCGGACATGTCCGGTAGCACGGCGACACTTTCCGATGTTTGGCTCTCCTCCATTTCGGCTGTTCTCGCCTCGTCTCGCCTCGTCGCGCCGCGCCGCGCCTTCGTCTCCTCGCCTCCTCTTCGCCTCTTCGCCGCCGTCGTCCGTCGTTCCCTATGATCGTTCCGAGTTCCGATAGTTCCGACGGAGCCCACCACAGCCCACCGATGATATTTGTCTACCGCTCGCAAGCCGCAGCTCGCAAATTCGTTGGCAATCGTTCGCGCAATAGCGTCGGCGCACGCTCGTCGCAGCGCCTCACGGTGTCTAATTTATCCAATCTAGATGAAAAAAGATGATCAAATTCTCTGTAACGAATTTTCCTTCCTACTTAATATACATATACATTGTATGTATGTATGTGATATTTGTACATTGTATATATATATATATATATATATATTTCAAATGACAATAACTTCGTAAATAATAAAGATAGAAAGGTTTATAAAAAACAAAAATGAAGCTTGGAATCTCTACTTTAAGAATCTATTTATTTTAATGTTGCGAGATAAATTTATTGAAAATGTGGCGGATGACAAAACGAGAGCATGCAAAATTGAAAAATAATAATCCGAGTTCGCCACGGCACATGGCGTGTGAGTCAAATCGTCGTAACTTAATGGGATAAAAAGCATATGATAGTATACAGAGTCTCATCCTCTTTAAAATGCTTTTTTAATCATCTCGTACTATTTGACTCACGCCATGTGCCGTGGCAAACTCGGACCATTATTTTCCAATTTTGCATGCTCTCGTTTTGTCATCTGCTATTTTGAAAAAAATTGTTGCACATAATTGCGATATAAAATTTCGAAAAGTGGAAATCCGAACCTTTAAAATGCTTTTTGTAAAATCCTGCTAGTTGTGCTAGGATATTCAATTTTGAATTTTTAACAACGCCGAATTGCAAGAATAAGAATTCCGTGGTTCATCGCCAGCACCGCGGTATTTTAAGACTCCAAATCGTCCTCGTGGTTGTGTGCGTATGTATGTTAGTGAGTGTATATGTGTGCGCGCGCGCGCGCGTGCGTGAGTGTCGTGTGAGAGCCTCATCCTCTTTAAAATGCTTTTTTAATCATCTCGATACGATGATTTTTCGCATTATTCGCATTTAAAGTAAAAAGTTGCCTTTTTATTCAAATGTGAATATCTCAGCGAAAAATCATCGTATCGAGATGATTAAAAAAGCATTTTAAAGAGGAGACTCTGTATATACTATCATATGCTTTTTATCCCATTAATAAGTTACGACATTTGACTCACGCCATGTGCCGTGGCGAACTCGGACCATTATTTTTCAATTTTGCATGCTCTTGTTTTGTCATCCGCCATTTTCAATAAATTTATCTTGCAACATTAAAATGAATAGATTCTTAAAGTAGAGATTCCAAGCTTCATTTTCGTTTTTTATAAACCTTTCTATCTTTATTATTTACAAAGTTATTGTCATTTAAAATTTGATAATTTTTTCCCAAATTTTAAGTGTACCGCTTTTTTTTGAGTGAGTGTATTTTGTTTTTGTATTCATTTTTGTATACATGCGTATACAGGTAAACAATGATAAATATTTTTTAACATATAAGACTTTTTTAAATTTTGATTCTGCAAATGCCAAGAAAATTTCGTGATTTAAATTGTTCAATTTATATAATTGAAACGATTTCTATAAAACTCAATACAACACAATTTTAATGCAAGATATTCCCTCTTCAAGAGACATATACTTTTGATACGATATGATATTTTGACTTTGTGTCGATCCAATATCATAGATTTCTTGTAAATGAAAAATTGTCATCTATTATAAACCTATATGCTCAAATTCAAGAAATCAGTCTTACAGAAGCATCGAGACAAGCCTTTGGAGCTATTTATCTCTCTATTTCGCAAAAACACAATCTCGAAATATACCAATAACTAATTAAAAAAATTTTCTTGTAAAATAAAATATTTATTTAAAATTTAATTAAATGTCTTGTCAAATTTTCTTAGAAGAAGTTTATTTAATCACTAATTTACGAGTCAACTAAACGTGATTCTAAAATTACTATACAAATGTATGCACTAGCGGATCCAGGGGGGGGAGGGGTTAAAACCCCTCCCTTGGAAATTAAAAGAAACAGTTTTGCCGAATTTGTTTAAAAAATATAAGTAAAGAAAAACAAACATTAAAGAGCTATCGACGTCGTTGCGATCCTGGAATAAATAAATCTAATCATGAAACCAAAAATATTAAATAAAATAATTTTGCAAACCCCCCTCCCCCCATTATCGAAGTCAGGATCCGCTAGTGAATGTATGTATACACACATGTATATGTATGTATATGTAGGTATGTATATAAAATGAATTTAATAAATTATTATACGTCTTTAGTTTTAATTTTTTAATCAATTAATTATTATTATATTTCTTTATCGTTCACAGAAAATTGCGATAAAAAATTTGGTTTGAAGATTTTTATGTTGGACTTTCCGAAAATCTTTTGCTATCTTGTTTCTCTTCTTTATATATATATAATTGTCAACGAAAACAACTTATTAAATTTAAATTATTTCCATTAAACTTATATGTATATGTACATATATATATATATATATATATATATATATATATATATTATATACAAACAATTATCTTATCTCATAATTAATTATTTGTATATATAGTGACGAAATAATATATAAACAACTTTCTCATACGCTCACACTTTAACGCATCTCTTATTCAACAATGGTGATTGTAATTACGTGATTTGAGGCGACGAGAAAGTAAAGCACTTATCTCGATTCAGAAGACAAATACAATGCTCGTTATTCGGGGCATCAATTAAATTTCTCGACTTTCTATTTGAAACTCTTATATGTACGCATGGACATCTAAGTTTAACTCATTATCAGTCGCTATAATTTGCTGCATGGTATGCAGACCGTGTAAACAGTGTTTCTGGGTATATTAGACTTGACACCTTGAATCTACGCAGGAGATAGTTGACACGGTCTGTCCAAGAAACTATAAACGTCTGCCTTTGAAAATTGTTGTATTATTTTTATACATTATATTACAAAAAAGAAGTCTATACAAGAAAAGTTTAACAAAAAAGCGATAGAGTCTATATTTATAACGATATATAGCGGTGTGTTTAAATTTTTTAACACTCTTTCATTTCAATATATAATTTTCAATATTCAACGCGACGCGTTATGATTCTTAAGATGATCAGAAACCGATCGTTCATTGCGCTTTTGATATGTTGCATTATATTTAACATTTGCGTCAATGCTTGGAATAATCGCAGCAGACATAGGATTGCGAATAGAAGACGATTATGGCAGAAAAATGATAATGGTGCTGCCATTTCGATTCAAGAAACGGCGAAACGCAAGTGGGAATCGCCGAAATTTCAAAACAATAATCGGACTCATATCGCCAGAGAGAAAAGACGTAAGTGATATAAATATTGCGAGTATAAATATACTCTCGACTATATAAAATAAAGGAAAAATATATTATGCGATTATATTGCGCACGTGTATAGTGTTTTCGCTGTTCACATTGGTGAAGTTCGACAATAGCATCTGCGGTGGATTAGATGGGGAGAACGGCACGTGCGTCGCAGCGGCAGAATGCGTACAGCGCGGTGGTATCTCCAGCGGTGTCTGTGCCAATGGTTATGGGGTGTGTTGCATAGGTAATAAATCTGTCTAATAAATTCGCCCTCTCTCTCTCTCTCTCTCTCTCTCTTTTACGTTATAATATAAAAAAAGAGAAACATGTCTCAATTTATTTCTAACATTCTGTACTTTTGACAGTCACGGTGTCTTGCGGCGGCATGACTTCCGACAACAATACATACTTTGTCAATCCAAATTATCCGTCCACTTTTGACAGTATGGAATCCTGTCAAGTGACGCTAGTAAAATCACATCCAGATGTATGTCAATATCGGTATGGTCTTTTTATATATAAGAATATGTACATATGTATATTAATGATGATTTTTTATCAAAAAGTTTTTTTAAAGAATTTATAATTACTTAATAAAATGAAATACACAAACACATATATATATACTTTTGGTATAAAAGTTTTTTTAGAGGAAGGTTGGCCTCTTACTCGATCTTATTTTTCATTATGTAGATTAGATTTTGAACAATTTAATATCAGGGGTCCGGAAACGACGAATAATGTCTGCACTTATGATCAATTTATCGTTTCTGGTGGTAATCCGGTACCAACGATATGCGGTAACAATAACGGAAACCACAGTAAGTTGAAAAAAAAGAGTATCATTTACTCTTTTTCTTTCATCAATATTGTTATCCAATTTTCGATTTAATTCTCCATACAAGCTGATTACTCTTTATAGTGTACGTAGATACAGGCGTTGGACAAACTAATCCGGTAACTTTGATTTTTGTCACGAGTGGCAGCTCATTTTCACGATCGTGGAAGGTTCGTATCTCGCAGATACGATGCAGTACGATATATCGAGCCGAGGAAGGCTGTCTCCAATATTTCACTGGGGTTTCCGGTCAAATAAAATCTTTTAATTACGATCCGACGACCGGATTGCAGTTATCAAATCAAGATTACAGTATATGCATAAGAATGGAGAGAAACTTTTGCGGAATTCAATATATGGCGTGTATTGACGATGGTATGAAAGAGAAACGCACATATGTACATATTTAATAATATACATATAATATAATACATACAGGGTGTCCGATTACTGATGAATGACCAATAACACTTACGGGTAGATTCCTGGGATCATATATGGAGACGATTTTTCCTCAGCGAAAATGTCGAGACACCAATAATATTTTTCGAGTTATAAGCGATTGAAAATAAAGGGTTTTTCGCAAACTAAAAGGCTTGTGGAAATAAAATATTAACAAAAATCACATTCCTCATTTAATTTCAAGTAGAGTTTACTTTAATAGAATTTTTATTTAAGGCTTAGTTACAAAGATACGCATGATTGCAAAAATTGGGAACATGCAAAAAATGATGGCCTCCCTCGACATTTTCGCTAAGGAAAAATCGTCTCCAAATGATCCCAGGAATCTATCCTTAAGCGGCGGTGGTCACTCATCATCAGTAATCGGACATCCTATATACATGTAAAGAAAGAAAAATACAATATATGCAATAATATATAATATATAATAATTATATATATATTTTATATATTATATAATAATAATAATTAAACTATAATATATAACATATAATTTAAACTAAAAAAATTTTTAATAATTTTATTTATAATTTATATATCTCTTCAACATTGCGATAATGTCTATATATATGTGATTTATTGTTTACAGCTCAAGGGATGATGCCTGCTATCACGGCAGGAGTAGCGGGTCAAATAATGCGTAACAACGCATTTACGCTTACGGGAAACACGCAGAACACGCAAATAGCATCAATGACAGGAGCATCTTGTTTGACCGATTGGTTATCGATACCGTGCGCCATCAATTTGAGCCGGATGCCCACGACGCCACTGATATGCGTTGATCGATTATGTGGCGGTACCTTTAATTCGGAAACTCAGAATTTGAACGCATCATCTGTTATCAGTGAGTTTCTGATCAAATTCCTGATGTATTATTGTTCTAGCATATGTATATATATGAGTATATATAGAGTCCTGCTATATGTGAATGTACGCGCGTGCGTGTGTTGAATATTATACATTTTTCTTAAAACTTAAAACACAAATCGTGTGACTTTCATATTTCGTATAATATAAACTATATATATACTTATATACTTTCAAGATAGATTAAAGATAATAAGAATTTTTTAAGTTATTCTTCCAATATTTTGCGAATTATTTTTAATATTTAAATCAATATAAATTTATCTTTTTATCACACATACACGCAATTTTTTATACAGATTTTTCAATTACTCCTTTAGGTACCGTGAAGCCGTTCCGATTAATTTTTCACACGGATAGTACCGAGGCACCAAGCGATGTTGGAAATAAAGGTTTCTGTCTTAATTATGTGCAACAACCTTGCACAACAAAATTAAAATAAGGTTGTCAGTAAAATTAAATACATAAGTTTGCGGAATATCGATTTTTATTATTTTGAAATTTTTGACACACATTTTTTTTTAACCATGTATGTATTTTTCAACATGTGAAGAATTAGCTCGAAAAAATGTATTTGATAGCTAATAAATAAGGGTTGTCGTCGTATAGAAATTAAAAGAAATATATTTTTCAATACAAACATATCTTTTTTCAACGCATAAACGTTGTGTTAAATTTATCATATTGTGCACATTCTTTTAGATTAAATATATAATATCCTCTAGAAGAGAAATATATATCTTTTTAAATTTTTAACATATATCTATATCTATATTGTATTTATAAAATTCATATAATAAAAAAATACAATGATTGAGATGAGAATGTTAAGAACAATACAAACGGAACGGTAATGATTATCGCCGTAAAAATTATTGTTAATATTATATTCCGTTATCATGTAACTTTTTGGTTTAGTGTGTACAGAGAGTAATAGCGAGTAAAATACTATGATTACAACATTTATAATATTCACAAACTTTGAATTATTAACGTCTGCAAGTTGGTAGACTCATTATAGAGGAACTTGAGCCAACGCTTAAATTATAGATGTATATTTAACATACATTTAACAAAAGCAGAGGTAGCTTTTTCCATCCCTTTCTTATAAAATATCAAACTCTAATAATACTTAAAAATGATAAAATGAAAATACACACATAAATATCCGTGCGTGTGCGCGTATATTATATATGGCTGGTATACATGCATTTGTGTGTGTGTGTGTGTGTATATATCTAAAAAATTTTTTAATAATTTATATATATTATTGAGAGGAGAAGAAGATATATGTATATATAAATATTATACATATATTCTTAAAACAAAATAAAATTTTGCAATTAATTCTTTGAATAATTTTTCGAAATTTTCTAATATTTGTGCTCTCTCAATATATCGTAAATGACTACATATAGTTGTAAGTTTTAGTAGAGACAACGTTAAATTCATGAATTATATCACTTCATTGTGCATCGGTATTCATTATATTCAATCAGTTATTTATTATTATTTTACATATTATATTGGTCAAATTGTTTTCTATTCTAATTAGACAGATGTGATTTTTTTGCATTTAAATTAAAATACGGAAGTGAGACGACTACCTCAACTCACTTTAGTTAAAAACGTCAGTCAAGTAAATAAATAAACTGACCTTATATTATACATATTATCTAACGGCCATCACAGTTACAATAAATTTTCGTTATAAGTCTTTTGAAACATCACGATAATTTTCATATATTGTTTCATTCAATATAATTCAATACATTCAATAATTTTGCTTTTAAAGCTTTAAACAGCTACCATAAAATGTGAAAAATTTGATCCCTCTTACATTGGCCACGCAAACATGGAAAAATATTTACAACATAGAATAAATAAATAAATAAATGAAATATTTTATAAGTGATTTTATAAAACAGTCGCAGCCAAATATACAAAAATGCTAGTAACATTGATGCATATATGTATATATGTATGCTTGACCCGATGATGATGCGACATTATCATGTACGCTTTTAACAAATATATATATGAGTCGTTCGCTCTAAGAACGACTTAAGTCGACTTAAGTTTTTGCACAAAAAATTGAATTAAAGATTCAACTGTGTGGTTCGAGTTATTAAATATTATGTACCTTAACTTTTATATTTTTGAACATAGAAGTATACTATATAGTAATGATTTATTACCATAAAAACAAATTTTAAGGCAATATAATTGTTTCTACCATGGATTACATAAAATATGACTTAAGTCGTTTTTCTGACGATCGACTACAACAACATGTAAAACATCTTTGACGTCCGAAAAAACTATTATTAATATATAAAAGTTGCTTTTTGGCATCAATTTCAATTACACATAAAATAAAACATTATAATTAATTTAAAAGAAAACTACAGTTGTAGATTAATGTAATATAGAATAAAATAAATTTTCGTCCACCGAGATACTAAGTTTTCTTTTAAATTAATTAATGTTTTATTTTATGTGAAATTGAAATTGATGCTAAAAACCAGCTTTTGTATATTAATAATATTTTTATTTCGGACATCAAAGATGTTTTACATGTTGTTGTAGTCGATCATCAGAAAAACAACTTAAAATTTTATATATGATTTTAATGTAATCAATGGTGAAAACAATTATATTACTTTAAAATTTGTTTTTATGGTAATAAATTATTATTAAATAGTATACCTCTATATATTAAAAAAATATAAAAGCTGAAAAACATAATGTTTAATAATTCGAATCACACAGTTGAATCTTTAATTCAATTTTTTGTGCAAAATCTTAAGTCAACTTGAGTCGTTTTTCGAGCAAACGGCTCATATACATTATATACAGAAATCTGAGCGATTAACTGTGAATTTAACGCGCAATGACATCGACAGCGCACTATTGGCGCGTTGCGGTGGCGCGGTGCGCCGTTGAAACCGCGCAATACAAAATATTATTTTAAGACCTTAAAATAGTTAGGAAATTAGCGAAACTGAACAGATTTATTGTTTAGATGAATAGTAACACAGTGGCAAGCGAATTTTAAAAAACGACTTAAGTCGACTTAAGTCGTTCTTCGAGCGAACGGCTCATATGCGCCCGCACTCGCTCTTATCCACTTTTAATATTTCATATTTTATCAATAATACTGTATTCTCTCCGAGATCATATGTAATTTGATTATTTATATATAATTCAATTTTTTAAAATAAGATAAGTCATCAAAGGATAAATATTAATGAATATGTATAATCGAATAAACAATATAAATGTACGTATAAATATCTAGCTAGCAAGAGTTGCCGATGTTGGACCAAATAAATATCGCACAGGCCTTTAAACTTTAAAGTATAGATATTCCTAGTGATTGTAAAATTTATTATCTCTAAATTATCATGAAATATGAATTGAATCTGTCACTTGACAAAACATGGTTTAGTGCAATATAGGTAAAATTTAACGAATTATTGATTGTTAATCAGTTTCGATAAGCAGAGTTGAATGTTGTCGTAGAGGGTATTTATCTGTCTTTTAGATTTTAGATAATAAGATAGAAATAATCGCTTCTTATATTTATCGACTAATTATTGTGCGAAATAAATTTTGTTTATAGTAAAATCGATCGATCAAAATTTATTATACCGTAAAATTGATTGCAGTTTGTAAAAATATATTAAAATTTGTACAATTTGATGTTAGTGGCAGTGCAAAATCTGTGAACGGATTATTAATTGTATATGTCTAATCATTGTATATTTTTTCAGTGTTGAGTGTTGATTACAAATATATATATTTGACGCAAGTGAAATTATTGTTGTGTCAAATAATTGGGAGATACGCATAAATATCGATGTCGATGTCGATTCAATTAAATTCTATGTGTTATAAACATACGTTTACATACTTTCAGCATGTAAATGTGTGTAAAATATAAGATTTTCCAAAAATATGTTTTAAACAGTCTGTACTGTATCTGTATATGTATATGATTCTTCGAATTGAAGAATCTTGCGCGACAAAATTATACAACACTTACACAATTATCCGTGTGCATATAATATATCATTTAACGATTACAGCCCGTTTAATTTAAAATTGTCAGATTGGTCAAATATTGGCAACTCTTCATCATCGTTGAGATATGATATGCATCAAGCTTGTCAAATACTATACGCGGATACATCGTCAAACAAAACTCCTTACTTTTCAAAGAGTTTGAAGAAAATTGTCATTCTTTTTTTTCTGTTATTATATGTCCCACAAACGCAACATTTTCATGCGCGATTATTCCTTCGGCGAAGCTTTTTTCATGAAATAAGTCAGCATATCAATCGGTAGCGGGAACACAATGGTAGAATTCTTCTCCGCCGATATCGTGTTTAATGTCTAAAATTAAAAGAAAAGTGCAAAGAATTTGAAAAAATACAAGGACGCAGTTGACGGGGCAATGCGATAATAGATTATTGCGATAACACACGCGTTATCTAATCGATAATAATAAATTAATAATGATATCAAATTAATGATAATAATATTATTCTTCTCACCTGCAAATAACGGAGCTGCAAAGCAGCCGGAGAATCGCCGATGACTTCCGACGCCTCTCTCAAAGCCCTGCTAGCCTTTTGTTCACCTTCCGCGGCAATTACCTAAAAATATAATTATGAAATTATAAATATTTAACGATACAAACAAAATGATAAAAGTTTGTTGTTAACGTATGGCTTACTTTAGCGCGTGCTTCACGTGCAGCTTCGGCTTCCGCCGCCATGGCTCGCTGTAGTTGAACAGGTAGACGCACGTCTTTGCTACATATAAATATAATGCAAAAATTTCAATTTATCTACACATGTATGTACATCTATATATAGATACACACACACACACACACACACACACACATACACAGGATGTAACTGAAAAAAGCATATATGGAGCACACCGCATTCTCTGGCCAATTTATATAGAGACGATTTTTCTTCAAGAAAAATGTCGAGGGAGGTCATCATATTTCTTACATGTTCCCAATTTTTCCCATCATGTATCTTTGTAACAAAGTCTTAAATTAAAATTTTATTCAAGTAAACTCTACCTAAATTAAATGTAATTTTGTTAATAAATTTTGTTAATATTTTAACTCTACAAAGTTTAGTTTGCGAGAAACCCTTTATTTTCAATTTTTTAAGCTTGAAAATTATTGGTACCTCGACATTTTCTCACTGAGGAAATACATATATATAGTATATATATATTTTCTTGTTTATTGTAGAATCTTTTATAAAATTTACGATAATTATTATTATTATTATCATCATCATTATATAGGATAATAAATCTTTTTTAAAATATGCAATTAATTATTATTATTTTCAGTTATCATTATATACAGTAAAAGTGATTGCGTGACATTACGCAGTATAAGAGTGATTTGTGTTTTACATTACTTACATTTCGACTCGTTCGACCTTTATTCCCCATGTGTCAGTAGCTTCGTCTAAGGAAATCTAATATATTTATAATTGTTAAAATAATGTCATTAACATTTTTTTCTTAAAGTACTTGACAAATTCTATCGACGTATTATATTGAGCTTAATTTATTTTAATATAGGTTTAAAGAGCTTGATTTATTTTAATATAGGTTTCGAGCCACGCACACAGAACTATGATCGTGAGTCGTGCTTTAATTGTGTATCTATAATAGAATGAGCATCGCGGTGAATGATTAAAAATTTTATAGGCGCAATAATAAAAAAAAATTTATCGTTAATTTATCATTTAATTTGAAAAACTTTGTGTATTAAATATCTTTATTTAAAGAATAAATAAAAAAATTCAACCATGTATGTACATGTACTATTTTTTAAATATATTAATTCTTTTGGATATTTTGATTGGTCTAATAATACTGGGTAAGGTTCTCTACTCTTGTATATACCTGCATATTTCCGGAGATTGTTTCACGTTCGCTCAATATTTCATGAAGCGGTCGTGTCCCCATAGTATTCCTCAAGGTCGTTTGGGCCAATAGTCTCGTGCTGTGATGCGCGTTCTCCACGTTCGCAATCGAAATGGTCGCGTTATTAACGCGATAGTAAACCACTGCGTCGACGGAGACCGTAACACTGTCTTTCGTCAAGACCTATAATATATAGAGTATATGGGGTGTGAATATAATATAGATAGATGAAAAAATGAAGTTATTGATATATGCTAATTATATGTAATATATTCAGAATTTCTTTACATTATATCCATAAGGATATAATACAGATGAGGAAAAATAGGTCGGAAAACAACTGAAAAGAAGATAATTTTTATGCAAAAAAGAAAATGTAGAATACAATTTTTCTACACGAATTTATGAGAAAATTAACTTCGAATATTGAAAAATTAATAACATATTTATGCATTTTTAAGTTTAAATGATCTCAATGATTGAAGTAATAATCACAATTAGAGGGCTTAACAATAATGATATGCTTAGAGTTGTGCGATTAAAGGAGGCCATTTAGTAGATAATAATATTAGATAATAATAATATTAAATTATGATGAAAGAATCAAAGTAAGAAAATTATGATTTTCGACACAATTAGCAATTTTATCATGCATAATACACTGTGTATATAATTTGCAACAGAGATTTGAAAATTCAAAAATAATTTGTCAGCTCCTCTCTCTGCTATCACTATTATATATGTATATTTAATACGTATGTTCAATATGTAAATTCGATTTTACCTCTTGTGGAGGTACATCGTACGTTCGCGTTCGTAAGTCAACGCGCGCGTAATTGTCCACGCATGGCAGAATAAAGAAGATTCCTAGAAACATAAGCGCACAATATGAGGCTTTGTTTAATAATTGACAGTTTAAGTATTGTGTGGAATATAAGAAGAAAAAAAAAATTGCATTTTGTATAATATATTTGTGTGTAATCAAATTATTTAACCTTATATATAAGTTAATAAATTTTACAATCAAACATTGTGTTAAAAAATTATACAATTATATAAGTTTCTTATACATACAACCGCGCAATCACACATGTTGTAGCAATTAATTAAACAGATTATATCCGTTTTGTGAAACTAAATGGATTAATATGTTTATAGTTTTTCTTTTAATATCTTACCGGGGCCTTTGGCACCGCCCGATAAAAGACGCCCCAATCGAAATATAACAGCTCTCTCGTATTCTTGCACGACCTGCAAATCACCCAAAGGGCGGATACATTTTTTCCGAGACATTAAAATGAGGATTTTTTAAATAAATAAATAAAATATAAAATAGATATTATCAAATATAAATTGATAATATTGATAAAAACTTGATAAAAATTATGACGAGAGATTAATCATTTCGAGATGGCTATCCGAGGTGAAATTTTGCTTCTATATTCAATCTTACTTTTTTCTTTGTTTATTTTAAAGATTTTAAAAGATTTCGATAAAAATTTAATTTATATATAGGAATTGAACTTTTACATATTGTACCTCAAATAGATGTTGGATTAAAAATTGAGATTAAAAGTAGGAAAAAAATTTTGATTCGGATACTGCGAGTCGTAATAAATTAATTTTTTGCTTGATTTTATTGCAAAATTAGTAATAAAAGCCATAGATGATATAAAAGGATGATCAATATAGTATATATAACCTGTTAATGAAAGCGCATGTATGCGATAGCTAATAATACACACTGATGCATATCGCACTCAATGGCTTTTGCGTAATCTAATAATAAGATCGCAGGGAGAGAATAAATATGTGCATGTATATCATGGATATTGTTATATATACATGTATAATTATAGTCAGTGCTGTAACTAGCCTGCGCGTTGTGCCCAATGCAAGCTCAACATTTTGCGCCCTCTCTCCCCCTCCCGCAAATACCTATAAAGAAATTGAACTTCTTGAAAGTAAAAACGACGTTTATTTTGCTGTAAATAAATATATTTTTTTCACAAACTTTTCCCAAAATTTTTAAAAAATTTTTTAATTTTTTTTCAAACTTATTTTATCACCTTGACTTCGTCCTCCTGAAGCTTGCACCCGCCGCGCGGTGCGCGACTTAGTTACGGCACTGATTATATAGTTACATCAGAATAATATTTTTTATTTTAGTAAACAGATAAATATTTCCCTAAGAATATCTTACCTTAAAGCAGACAAAGAGGGAGAACGGCATCGTCAAAATTACGACAATCCATGATAATATAATGATAATGTTACCGCATGTCGTTGCGTCGTTTGCTCCCTGATGTGCACTATCATCCGCTGCAACGTATAATAATAACACATGATTCATTAATGTTCAAAAAGTTTAATTAATACGCAAATAAAATAAATGATTTTGAAGATTTTAAATTTGTTTCTTTTACAGATCATGTGTTGAATCGATATATTTGTGTGAAATAGATTTATAATAGAAGAGAAAATTAAAATATAAAGATTAATTAGGGAAAAAAGAGTTTGGCAAATTAAAGTCTCGTATTAAAATCAATGACTTTAATGGCCTAGTTTTCCTATAGTTTATAGCAGTTTGTTAATATAATTGAACAAGAGTTTAATAGTATTGAACGGCGAATAGTATCAAACATGTGTTCTAAAAAGTTGTGATCAGATAATTAGCAATGCGTCGACACAATTACACATACCGTTGCTTTTACGTTGCTATTAACTGTCGTAATTGTTTGTGTGACCGACGACATTATAATAATCTCTAGTTTTTGAAGTATATACATATACACTATATAGCGCATATATAGTGAATACATCCTTCAGCCTCTGACACAACTTTTACTTTTATATAATTTGAGTATTTGCGTGCTATCAGAGTTTGACTCTTTATACTATTTCATGCATGCTTTCTCTTTATGATTAATGATAAAAATCTAGCAGAGAGAGAGTGGCATTATTGCAAAATGAGAAGCAATCAAAATAATTTGATTAATATTTAATATATAGTAATTAAAATTTATATTAATAAGAATTAGGAATATATTCTTTAGTGAAGAATTAGGAATATATTCTTAGTGAAGAATTAGGAAATTATAAAATCCAATTTTAATTATATAAAATATTTACTTAGAGTTTTTAAATATGCAGTTCCGTTCCGGAAGTAAAAACAACAAAAAAGATGTATAATATTTTAACAATATAATATATATATATTTTATATGATTGCATATTTCGTAATGTCTTTTTAGAAAATTAAAAAATGCAATTCTCGAAAAATATTACTACCAGAAAAAGAATTATATGATTTATTTGCATATATAGTACTCTTGGATAACGTCTATAATTACGCAGCATACGCGAAATTACTTTGTGCAAGTGAATACAAGTATGTATAATGATATTGTCATATTATACTTGTGTCGCTATAGAGACAAGAGAAATACATCATTTAACATTAACGTTTATTTAGCTATTCAATAGAGATTAGCCTTCTACACACACACACACAACATTTATGCTATGATAATATCGATTTTATTATATGTATATGTTACACGAATATCAGATGAACAAATATTGTATACACACGCGCGCGCGCGCATATTCTATATATATATATATATATATATATATATATACACACATATATACAATATATATAGAATATGTGTGTGTGTGTATATGTGTGTGTATACAATTTTGTTTATCTGATATTTGTGTAACATATATACACTCGTCAACAAAATTAACGCATATGTATTTTAAGTCAAAATTTCGCATAATTTCAAATAAGCATAACTCCGCTAAAAATGATCGGGTTTGAAAAATTTTTTTTTCACTGTCAAGCTTGAAGTCTCTACTTTAAAAACCATTCGTCAGATTTTTAATTTATCCTCCTCCCCCGTACGCTACTGCTTCAAAAGTAAGGACGTGTTTTGTCTCTAAAAAATTGCGTACTTTGACGCACTCCACGGGGTAAAATAAATTTTTTTCGCAAATCTTATCATAACTATCGTAAAATGTGGACTTTTTACTACAAATTTAAAAAAAAAGCAAAGTTCGTATGATTTTTTTTCGCGGAGTTATTACATATGGAAGTTACCCATACATTTTTTCCATTTAATGACTCCAAACCCTCTCTGCTGTGTGTGTGTGTGTGTGTGTGTGTATGTGTGCGTGTGTGCGAGTTAATAATAAAATCGATATTATCATAGGATAAATGTTATACAACATAATACCATTTAGCATTAATTTTTAAATATATAAATCTGAATGCTGTATCGGAATATATAAATTTATAAGAGCGTGCACATACATAAAAAAAGTGTATGCACTTTCTTATTGTAAATCGTATTAAAAGTGTCGAGGTATATCTATAGCGGTAAAGAGTGGTTTTTTTTTATTACTTATATATTTTCTCTTTGACACTATAATAAATAAATCTAGAATACACGAGTATAATTTTCAAATTGCATAGGACATTTTTGTATGACATGTTGCACGTAAAAAAAAACAGAAATTGATTTTAATTTTGAATGAATAATAACTTTTGAAACAAAGATATGTGTGAATATCTCTGTAAAGTTTAAAGAAATATAGAAGAGATTTTTCCTAATATTAGTAAATAATGAAGATAATTGCCTTTTTTAATAACTAACAATAAATATATGTGTGCGTGTGTGTATGTGTGTATATATTGGGGGTAAGCGTGTACGTACAATCGCCATTGATTCCGCAATGCCTTCGGCTGCTTTACGCGCCGATCAATATACATATACGTCATACATGCACACAACCTACATTCGAAAAAATGTTAATCTTACAGAGACGGAGCTTTAGTCGAAGATATTTTAGTCTAGTCGCAATATATATATTAATTTTAAATAAACATTTATAAACGAAATTTATAAATTAATCTTAATTAATCTTCCATAGTTTCCAGCTTAAACAAGAAATATTTATATCAGGAAATAAAATCGATACAATCTCTCTGTGAGTTTATATTTCAATATCATAGATACATGCGAAAATAAGATTCATTTTAATTCTTTGAGAGAGATGCAAAGTTTAAATTGTATTTTCTAATTTCTCAAAGAAATTACACCTAATACAACTTGGAATAATAGCTTTATATTTTATGGAAAAAAAAAGAATTTATACATTATATCCAACATTTTACAGATGTAGACAATGGATAGATGAGCATGCAATCGGCAAATAAGATGTCTGAGCTTTTGCGTATAAGCCGTTCCATTAAATCAATAGCTTTTTCCATCCTAATCATCCGTCAATCATCTCGATGTAATTGCTTACCAGCATCCGTCATCTCGAAATAATCCCAGATCTTAATCTCGATTCTCGCGTTCTGTCACTTTGCAGAACCACCGAAATGGCTTTCTCTCTCTTTCTCTCTTTCTCTTTCTCTTTTTCACAAAGATAATAGTTGTTTTGCGTTCAAGAATCAAAATGGGATAAAATAAATGGTCGGAGCACGTTATTCGCCTTTCACACGATTTATCGCGACTAAATGTTGCCACACACAAGTTGCCACCTCTCTCTCTCTCTCTCTCTCTCTCTTCTCTGTCCCTCTCAGCCCAGTAACCTCTCTTTCGTTCATCCCTGTCTTTTGCCCTCGTCGAAGCAGCATGCGCGAGGTGCGCGTTGCGCCGCCCTTGGTTGTTGGCTGTTGCCCTTTTTTCACCCTCCGCCGCTCTTTCATCCCTCATTCTCCTTATCCGTACTCCCATATGTAACCCTTCTTTCGTCGCTTTAATTACCGTTTTTCCTCCTATATATCTCTGTGTATTTATCCCTTCGTTCACCTTATTTACTCGCAAAAGGATGAGACGACATATTTGAGAATCGTTCAGGTCATAACCAATCCGCGTGTTCCTTCCGCCAGCACACACACAAGAAGAGAATAATGTGTGTGTACAGAATTTTTTGCAAAATATAGCATTTTCTCATTCTATATTAAAAATATAGATAGCATTTTATTTCAGTAACATATCGAGTAACGTGTTGTAAAAAAGAAAATTTTTTGTAATATTTTCAAATTTCTTGAAAAATTTATAATCTGTACTAAATGCATATCCAATTTTACCATAAAGCACGCCTATATATATATTATTATATAAAACTATCGTGCATATGCTACACTTCGTTGTCGTCAGAATGGATATTTACGTCGCTTTCGTGATGCTTATCACCGTCCGATCAATTGCGTGAAAGTAAAAACAACAAAAGGCTTTATCAGAACAGCTATCAGAGGAACTATTCGACGGTGATGGCGTCGTACATTGTTTTAAAAAAAACTAGGTAAATGTGCGACGTTGTTCGTTATTGTTAGAATCGAGACTAATCGAATATTATAGTCTCTAGGCGATTTCGGTCTCTCTGTTCTTGGATATTTCATTTGACGATGTGTTTATAGCGTTTATAGCGATGAGTCTATAGAAAGCGTACAAGGTGAATGCTAATGTGTTCCAAGTTCACGTGTGTCTCTGCGTATAATGTGTATAGGGTGTCCCAGACCTAGCGAGTCATTTCCTTTGCTTTATTTTAAGCTTCACTTTTTCTAAGTAAAAATATTGGGAAAAGTCATATCATACATATGGAAATTTTCATCAATTTACAAATATACTATATCGCAAGTATCTCTGCAAATAAACTTTAAATTATACGAATATATACATTCGAGTAAAAGCTGTTTAAAATCAATTGGAGAGAGTGTAATTTTGCTTCTTCTTTTCTAAAACTTGGCTCATTAGTAATCTTTTATTATATTTTCGATAGAGTTGACTGTAAATTGTATTTACACGTATTTTCGGTATTTTTATAAAGAAAAAATGTATTTCAAATCGACTAAGAAAAGATTTGTAGTGAAAAATATTATATTATTAAGACGAGAGTTTGTATAGGCACTTTGTGCACGCATATTGAATATGAACGTATATCGTATATCGTATATCATATGACATATATGATTATATGATCAGGTCACAAAGAACACGACGGGGACGTGTGGCTCGTCAAAATCGACTGTCTATATAATACGATATTCTTTTCTAGATTTTTTCTACTTGGAGCTGCGTAAAGCTTTAGTATCAGACTACGCAATAAAGATTGAAGATTAAATTTTATTAATTAGATTGAAATATTTGATTATTAATTGGATTGATTAATTGAAACAAAAAAGGAGATACAATTTTTTTCTTCCAATTCAAATTTTGATATCTTCAATCTTTAATTTCAATTTTCAATGCACAGTTTATATAGATATACGCGGGCTTAAATCGTCCGCGTAATTGATTATTTCATTTACAATGTTTTACTATTGATATATTGACCAAAGTTTTACTATTGATATACTATATAGCGAAGATACGCGCGACAAGATATGAGGTGCGACTTATTGCGTAATCAATATTGCTAAATCAGAGAAATTATATAATGTAAAACGTCTCGTACTAAAACGTGGATAAAGTATATAGAAAGACATGAACGGAATTAATAAATATCTTATCTTATGATATTTTAATAACCTATTTTTGATAGTATGCATTTTGCGCGAAAATATATAATTTTTATCGTCAGATTAGATCTATCGGGCGAATATGCGAACGCGCAATATTGCATTTATTCGTCGAACATCAACGCGCAGAGCAAAGAAAGATTTAAGCTCGTCAGAAGATCGGCATTTCGTTGTTAAAATTCTTACATATTTTAAAGTTAGATTTATACATGATACACTTTTAAGATAATCAGCTCTGATTCTTTTCACAAGTGTCTTTTTAATAAGCCGTACGATATATATAATTATACTGACAAACTATTGCACGATTCATGATGATGAAGTTTGGCTACGTATGCGCAAGTATTTGACCTTCTTTACACTCTTGAAATAATTTATTTCTCGAACTTGAGGTTCGAGAACAAGGAGATATACGCGTATATAAAACTTCCGTTTGTGACGGTTACGATGATGAGAACACGTTTATTAATTATATTTCTTAAAATAACATTAAGATAAAATGAAATAAAGTAAATATAAAAAAATAAAGATAGAGAGCAATAAGATGAAATAAATTGAATTGAAAAGTATATGATTTGTGCTGCTATACAAACAAAATCAAAACAAGAGATGAAACAAAAGCAAAAAATTAGACGCGCACATTATTTATTTTTCACGTTTTTCTTTTCTTATTTAATCAATGATTATAGAAAATATAAAGTAGAAATCCAATGGAAACATTAAAACATGAGACAAGTTTCTCCATCATATACAAATTCTCTCATTATATGTTTCAAAGTTTTGCTTATCGTCATCGCATGAAGAACTCACATCCAATGATTCGTTTTCGGATGTCATCAGGTCGACTATTAATCTGCATTGTTGATTCATTGCCATTGCTCATGGTTGCCATAGGTATGGACATATCATCGGTGGGAGTAACGCGGGATTCGAACCTCGCCACCTAATAAATAAACAGTCCAAGTACTCTTTTTTTGTAAAAGACAACGCATATACATATACGCATATATATATAATGAATAATTTTTGTATTGTAATATATTTGTATTAAACTTTATTCGTTACTGTAATATCATTGGAATTTAATAATATTATATAACATGTACAGCATTTGCAAAGATTTGCATCATAGTTACTGCAATGCGCGGTTAAAAAATTCTGTCTTAATGGGCTGTGAAACTTTCATCTCTGTTTATGTCAACCGTTCGATTATTGCAATGCGCTCAATGCGCGCACCGCACTACGCACAAACAAAGCAACATTTGAACAATATAGAACGCATCAATAATGATTGAACGTGCGATTGCACTCTATTCTACCGCAAATTCAGATACACGATTTAATCATCACGCTTCTCAAGTCAGTCACATATCAATTAAACGCGTTAATTGGATTTGATATTTTGGATTGCTTCGATTTGTCGTCGGCATACGCACTCGCACACGCAATGCAATGTTGTTACAGATTCACCATCACCACGAAAATAATTTTGATAACTGTACCGGCAACCGGAATAATTAGACTTTTTTAGATCATCAGATAACGATCGATAACAAATTGGCAAAAAATTCGAAATCGTAGGTGTAACTTTGCGGGGTGTGAAAAAGAGTGCGAGTTTTATTTTCGTCACCTTGTTTCGCTGCCGACGACGCGTAACGCGTGCTGACAGAGGATGAGCAGAGTAGACAGGACGGGAGTGAAATCGTCGTCGCGGCGTCGCGACGCTTTATATAGAGAACGGACCGCGGGCGCCGCCCCTGGCGAGTGTACTAGTGCACGCGGCACGAGGGGCCGAGGCAACTTATTGGACCGCCCCACGAGCCGCGGCCGCGAACATACAGTTCTCATTGTCATATATAAGTATACGGCGCGCACACCTTATATTCGCGCTCGCGAGTTATATCTTGCATTCCTCCGCATTTCATGAAATTTTCCCAATATAGATTGAAAATTGGAACGATGATAAATTTCATTCGATTGCGCACAATCCCCCTTTTTGTTTTTTACAATTATTCGATCATTGTGCGAACGCATTTTGTTTTATTGAAATACAAATTTGAAACTTGGGACATGATTTTTTCAATCTCTCTCTTATAATATATTGTACACACACACATCCGCGCGCGCGCAGATACATGTGTGTGCTCATGTGTATATACAAAACCTCTCAATTTTTCGAAATTAAAGTTTATTTTACACATTTCATTGCCTTTATGAAAGCAAATTGTACTACAAGATAAAATATACATACGTTACGTGTATTTTATGCGCGATTCTTTATCGCGTGAATAATATATGTGAGAAGAGAAACACTTGCGCGCGCGCAAAGGGTAGTACAGGAACACTCACTTTTCTTATATCTGCTATTAAAAAAAGGCGAGTCAAGGATACACGTGAAAAAGGTTAATAGCCAATGGAATTCAAATCAATATAAGACTAGATTAATTATAATCTATAAATTTATTTTTGCGATTTCAGTATTATCGCGCGATGACAATTGCAGTGTGTATTGTTGCGATGGCACTTTTATTAAACGTACTCGACATATCAGATAACATCACAAACGACATATTCTGCATGATTAAAAGCTCAATTTCAAAATTGAGTGCTTTTATTAATAAAATCTTGCGTGTGTATAACAAGTATATCGCGCACGTTTGCATCATATATCTGGTTATAGATACACGTGTGTGTGTGTGTGTCATATCGCTTTCTAAGCTTCGATGAAAGTCATCAAAGTCTTTGTCTTGTAAATGATAAAATTATAAATATTTTCCTTCTTGTCAGTGCGTGTGCGATAACACGCTGATAACAGAGCGCAGTAATATCGTTAAAATTCGCATGTTCGAGAAAAAAAAAAAGTGAATTATAGATACTTATATATCTGACTCAATATATAAGACAGCTTTAAAACACACTATATCTCGTATTTATCAAGTTTATATGCATAAAAAGTGAAATATAGAAATGCACTGATTTTATTTATTTGTGATCTATTTTGCAAAAAGAATAATCAATGTCAATTTCTTCTCGAATGCTTTACATGGTGGTATTTTAACGATTTTTTAATCGCCGGTTAGTCGGTTGAAGTGAATCTCTCTCTCTCTCTCTCTCTCTCTCTCTCTCTCTCTCTCTCTCTCTCTCTCTCTCTCTCTCTCTCTCTCTCTCTCTCTCTCTCTATGTATATATTTATATATACATATATATATGTATAATGGAGGCAAGTTATTACAATGCGAAACGTGATAAATAACACTGCTATACGCGAGATACGTTTCCATTGCGAGTTTGGATACTACTCGCGATTCGACATAATCGTTCAACCATTATATATCTACGAATATTTCTTGGACGATATATCGAGTCACTAGTGACCGCATATACGGTCACAGATGCGTCTATAGACATGTGGTAAGCCATACGGTAAAAACTGACTTTGTTTTTATCATTATTACAATATTCACTGTGTGCAATGTTGCGACTAACAATATTTAGAAAGCGATACCGGCCTCTGAGTAAGTAGTAAATATCTTTTCAATCGAATTGGCATATGCGGCTGTCCTCAAATCGAGTCCAAGATTGAATTTCATGGCAGTCTTCATAATGGCCTATACAAAAAATGTATATTCATAAAACAACAATGAGACTTGGCTCACGTTACGCAAAATGTAAACTTGCTACATTGATTAGTCTAATTAATTACCCTAGCGGATCTTTCCATTGTATAATCCAGACCAGAATGGACAATGTCTTTTTCGGAAGCACCCGATATACGTTTCTGGAAAGCTTCGGATGGCGTGACGGGAATACGGCCGCCGACACGACCAAACCTACGTTCCAGAGACTCCTGTACCGATTCTACGGACAAGAATAAATTTTTAGAGATATCGCGCTTGCACTTTCAATTCTCGCTCAAATTTTTTGTTAAATTTAATAGTATTAATTTGTCGACTGTACCTAAGAGATGATAATTGGACTCCCTCTCATATTTGAAGGTAAGACGGCCGTACGATACGTGGTTCAAGTTCTTTAACCACTCGAAGAATGAGACTGTGACACCACCGGCATTAATATATAAATCCGGGATTACAAGAATATTTCTATCGATTAGAATCTTATCTGCGGCAGGAGTGGTCGGTCCATTGGCAGCTTCTGCGATTATCTTTGCCTAAAAAAGTGCAATTTAGATTTAATTAGCGTCTCAAGTGTGCTTAAAAATTTGACTGTTTTAAGCTCTAAAATTGTATTTCTGTCTTAATTTATCAAAATTAATGGGAAATGTGGTACATGACTATTTCTCATCAAAAAATTTCTGAGTTTGTAGAAAAAAGGTATACATTTTAAAGAAAAGAATTTTAAAAATAAAGTCGAGCATACAATTTTAATGAATTGTAATTTGATTGACTAAACTTTAATTCGATATAAGTACATGCATGTGTATATGTGTGTGTGTGTGTGTGTGCGTGTGTGCGCGCGCGCGCGCGCGTGTGTACACACACACACACACACACATATATACGCACAAAATGTAATTTCTTTCAAATATGTATATCTAATATAAAACGTAAAACGTATTTCGTGCAATGTTAAATTGCTTTACCTGGATACGTCCGGCGTTCTCTTTGGTAATAACTTTCTCTATGGCAGCGGGTATAAATATGTCACACGGTTCGTACATAAGATTTTCGCCTTCGTATGGCTTGGCTCCGACAAAGCCAACGATGGTACCGTTTTCTATGCGATACTCTTCTAATTCCTGAAACGTATAGAAAGCGTAACTATCCATAAACTAGACAAATCTTTCCGACGTATAATTCATGGTAAAAATTCAGATAATCACAGATAAGTGCGTCTTGCCATTTACCTTTGGATTTATACCTTCAGGATTATAAATGGATCCATCGTGTTCAATCACGCCTATGCAAGTCGCACCCGCGCGGTGTAAGTAACGCATCGAATGCAAACCTACGTTACCAAAACCTTGGAGAATAAACGTTTTGCCTCCCCAGCCAGGTGTAGTACCTGCGAAAATTATTATATTTCTTTATTTATATACATATTCTCTCTAATAAAGCTGTTGGATATTGAAATGCCATAAGATGATATTACACAGAGAGCTTACTGCGTAGCAGAAAGATAACTATACTTTACAGCCAAAATATATTTTAAACCAGACAAGATGTGTTTTTTTATAGATTTTTGGATGCTGAAAACGATGCCGCCAGGCCAATTTTCACCAGCACGTCAAATTTCCGAAATAATTCAAAGTTTAATATGCAAAAATAGCTTTTTTTGCGATATTTGAGATTTTTTTTTGTGAAAAAGATTAACGTTATCTAGAAATTCTGATCAGAATGTCACGAATATATTGTTCATCCTCTATAAAATACATTTCTTTTTATTTCGATATCTTACTTTTTAGTCATGTTATGAAAAATTAAAGCTAGGAACTACTTCTTATATAGGACACCCGCGTCCCCTTATGAATAGTAATTACAACTTGATTTTTTATAACATGGCGTGCTGATGAAAATTGGCTCGCGCGGCATCGTTTTCAGCATCCAAAAATCTATAAGAAATACCTTATCTGGTAAAATAATGAACAAATTTTTTTGTAAACTAGTGTAAATTTTCATTGTATTCTCTCTAAATTAAAAACTTTGCAATTAATCTTTTTAATCGCTCCCAATAATTTATTGAAATCGTATCCGATAATAATCGATTACGTATTGTACGTGATTAAATACATGAATTAAATTATAAATAAAAGTAACAATTCGCGCGCAAACGTACCAATCATGCTCATATAATTAGCCTCGTTGATAAAATTCTCCAATCCATGAAACACTCCACGACCTGTCGCGGAAATGCGGCCGTGAATGCCACCCTGGTTAATAGGTTTGCCAGTGACGCAAGCGTGAGCGTTGATGTCGAGATGACCGATAGTTTTTGCATAAGTATCTGCTATCCACGACATTTCCCGCTCGCCAGTTCCCATGTCAGGTGCGGGTACGTCAACACCAGGTCCTTCAAAAATATAATATTATTTAAGACAAGAGAGAGAGAGAGAGAGAGAGAGAGAGAGAGAGAGAGAGAGAGAGAGAGAGAGAGAGAGAGAGAGAAATTGATAAAATGGTTCATCGATATGACGTTATTAATATGTACATCGCTATTTTGTTTTTAATATTTAAATTTAATAATAAAATATATTTAAATAATAAAACTTTAGTGAAATATCACATAAAATTTTAACTTTTATTACTTTAATAAAAAAATAATTAAATTTTATTTTTATTTTAATCTAATATTTTTTGTAATGTATTATGTAATGTATCAAATGTTAAAATTTCATCATTGTTAATTTGTATCAATTTTTGTATCAAAATGTCTCACATATTTCATTAATTAATGTAGATATTTCAATATTACAATACAACAGCGAGAACGCGAGTGAAGCGAGCGTGTGAGTTTTTTCATTGAAAAGTAAGATAAAATTAATTTATATAATATTAATTATACACCCCCCCCTCTCTCTGTCTCGTACATATATATTCGAAGCTAGTCTATTTATGTTGTAAATTCTTAACATGTCTTATTCTTTTATAATTATTTGTACATGTTTTTTTTCTATAGGATCCTATTTTCATTTTGTGTAAGTAAAAGATTTCTCTGTCTCTCGTAATATATTTATTGCCGCACAAAATTCACTATTATGTTACGTCATAGCAGAAACACATTGCAAAAACAGAGGACTGTTGTGCAGCCCGATTAATTGTCACAAAGATTTATTAGCTTATAACAAGCCGATATAATAAGCACAAATTTTTAAACACGTTTTACTTACTACAGTTTTTTCTATACAAGATCTTATTTTCATTTTGTGTAAGTAAAAAAACTCTAGAGAAAGTAAAAGGCGTTTAAAAATTTGTGCTTATTATATCAGCTTGTTATAAGCTAATAAATCTTTGTGACAATTAATCGGGCTGCATAACAGTCCTCTGTTTTTGCAATGTGTTTCTGCTATGACGTAACATGATAGTGAATTTTGTGCGGCAATAAATATATTACGAGAGACAAAGAAGAATCTAACAGATTTTCGCGTCTACTCGCAATGGCATCTAAAATTATCGCGCAAACGTCACGCCTCTCCGTTCACATCGCTTCATCACACAACAAGTTTACGATGATGTAACGTCGGAGATTCGTCCTTGTCTCTAGTCATATCTATACTCGCGGAAAAGATGTTTCTCCATTATTTTTTTTAGCGTAATACGAGCTTACCGATAAATCCCTTCTTTGCTAATTCCAATGTAAATCTCCTGGTTATTTTCTCCAATTCGTGTTCCGAATAAATTTTAGGATTTATCTTAATGCCGGCTTTAGCACCGCCAAAAGGTACGTCAACGCATGCACACTTGAATGTCATTAGAGCTGACAGAGCCTTCACTTCATCCCGCGAAACGTCCATCGAGAAGCGAATACCTAGAAATGTATTTAAATTATTAATCTCTCTTTGTATACAAAAAATAGATATGTAGAGCAAATAAGAAAAGAAAGTATACATGTATGTACATTTACATGTATGTATAAATAATAAGAAATAGAAGAATAAATAAATAGATAAATAAATAGAAAGAAACTAATTATCAATATTTGGAACTTTAAAACTTTGTGGAATGTTTTTGAATATGTAAAATTTATTATATACATAACGAAATCAATCATTATAGAAATCAGATATTCAAATGACACACAATATCAGAAAATAATTATTTTCTTTTTAATTCAATATCACTGTCGAGTTTTATTTATTTATTTATTTTTTTTAATTATATCCTCTTTATGACTGCTGTAATCGATAATTATATGTTTTTTGAAATAAGTTTCTTAATTTCTACATGTATAATTGTATCTATATATTATTAAAATATATTAGCATATTTACACAGACTCATCATATTGCGTCAATAGTGAGATTTGGCTAATACAAGGATGGAAAAATATAAGAAAGTATAAGAGAAAGCGCGCGTGTGTGTGTGTGTAACATACATGTATGTATTTCTTCATCTATTCCACTGAATATTTTGCGTGTGTACATGTATACATGTATAATTAAAAAGCTATAAAAAATCAAGTAAACATTATATATAGTTCATGCCTCGCAAACATTTTCGCGATCGCATAATATTTGTTCTGTAAGTACTCGAATACTTGGGAAAAAATTAGCTGACAATTGCGTATATTATATAGCTCTTTGTCTTACGAAGAAAAAAATGGAAAAAGAAAAATAGCCCACGGGTCTCATGTTACGTTGCTGATAAATTAAAAGCGCGCCTACATATCATCTCGCGCTTAAACAATTAAGATATCTATAGTACTCGAATACTTGGGAAAAAATTAGCTGACAATACGCGGATGTCCCGAAATTCGCGAATCAAAATACCATAGCAAAAAAATTTTTGAAAAAATAAATTAAAAAAGTATTTGCCATTTTTTTCATTCCAAACAGTAGTTTTTGAGGTAAACATGTTTAAAAGTGGCCAATTATATAGATTACGATTATACGCGGACGCCTGATGTGTCTGATGTGAGTCGCGCGTCGATAGTATGTTAGTATATAGCGACCACACATCAGGCGCTTCCGTTTAATCGTAATCTATAATTGGCCAGTTTTAAATATTTTTACCTCAAAAACTATATTTGTTTGGAATGAAAAATGACACGAATGATATTACATTTTATAAAAATGCAAAGTATAAAATATAAAAGTAGCAGAAAAAAATGTATGATTTTTATTGTAATTATTGTAAAAAATCTATACAAGTGAGATGCAAAAAATATATGCTTTGTTACTACTGCGGAGACCGTTATGACATAATAATAAGTTGTAGACGCGCCCGTAAATATTTGCAAAAATTTTTATCACATGTACAGAATATTCAAGCTTTGTTGGATCTCGCAAGGTTGAAGTCGTTAGCAGCGAAACCATAAAATTGTCATAAGAGTTACGCGCACCAATAAATAAATCACTTGAGACAATAACTATATATAAATACGTAAATAAACGTCAATGTAATTATTTTCACATTGTTATTTGAAAAACAATAAGTATTAAAAATAAACAATGGGAGGAATAAGTGGATAAAAGTTAATGAAAATAGTTATTTTTTTTCATCAATAAGTCTCTTAATAAATCTTGAATATTACACTTTTGTACGCGATAGCGGTAGCTTTTTGATGAATCGCATAAATATTCAACATATTTCACAAAATATGCATCGTCTCGTGTAGAAATGTGCGAATTTATCATCACACACATATATTGGCTGAAGGCATTTCGTAATTTATATGTAGCTGAAGAGAATTCAGATCAAGCAAAAATGAGCACTGATATATACAAATAATATAAACGGTAACAAGTTTTAAATGTTATTATTATTTAAATATTTTTCTCGATTGATATTTAATAATATTATATTCGCGGTTTATGATCATTATTTGTTTGCTTAGAGTGGATTCGAGTTACAGTATGCGTATATACAAAACATGCACGAGAAAAAAGCGCAAGTCGATCCGCGTGCGAGAGCTATTTCTTTCCACGATTTCCACTCTGTTCCACATCATTATTATTTCAAATATTTCAAATATACATGTATATATTTTGGACAAGTGAGAAATATTATGCCCCTATATTATATTATATTATATAAATTTACAAATATTGTGTGTGTGCTTATTAATTTATTAATTATCTACGATAAATCTCATACTCAAAAAGGATAGAAAAAAATAGAAATGTAAAAAAAAATGTGTGTGTGTGTGTATATTATTTTTTAAATACCTTTTTATACCTCTTTTTAAAGAAGAAATTTTGTATTCTATTTTAAAGGCGGACAAACATTATGTAGTAAAAGGTCACCTAGGAAAAAATTCAAATCGCGAAATACGAGTTCGGCATATTTTTGCCTCAAAACGGAGAAAAATGGAAAAAAATCACGATTCGAAAATTGATAAAAGGGGGGGGAGAGAGAGAGAGGGGGGGGGGAAACAGAGAAAGAGAGTGAGAAATATTCGCGTCTCTTTCTGCGCATACCTCCTTTGCAGGGTATTCGATGGGTCGAATGCTGGGCACGATAGCCGGTAATCATCTCGTAGTCACCGGAGTCACGTCTGAGCGGAAACGTGGTTTCGAGGATATGATCACACGGCTCCATGAGCATCAAGATACCCTTGACTTTCTTCTTGCGCTCCTCGATGGTTACACGTGATCGTTTGCCAATGTCTTCCACCAATTTGTCTTCGATGATTTGGCAGGCGCGATGAAAAAAGTATTCCACCATATCGAAGAACCTAGGGTTTGGTGCTTCAGGTACGTCCTTGAGACGGTCTGGTACTTGGTGATCGGCATATCCGCGACGGGCTGCTGTTTGAACGACAGCCAGTGCGGCGCGCGCCAACATGTTTTGCACGACGTCTGCATTGCCCGACGCTTGCTTCAGAGCGATAATCGATGATCGCGTAAGACTACGTACGTGAAACATTTTTGCGCGATACGATTACGAGCACGACGCGATAGCTACAAACAAGAATCAACCGACCTGATTTGATTTGACGTGACGTTAAAAACCCGATCGCGATCTTCCTCTCCCTTCACCGCCAATCACGACCCGTCGACCTGCGTCGACCGACTGAGCGTGATGCCTGGACGTGATCTTCCTAGCGACCGTTAAGGCCGGGTCTACAATATGTGTAGTAAGCTTTTCGCCTTCCAGCTCTAAGCCCTAAAAAAGGAATTATATCGGTCGAAAGTTTTAAGTCGTAAGCTTTAAGAGCTGGGATCTGGCCAGCTCGCTTACGCTGGGTCCACAATAGGTGATTTAAGCCCTAAGGGCTAGTCTACAATAGAGTCGTAAGGTCGTAAACGTAAGAAATTGACCAATCACAGTTGAATTCGAGGAGAATAATCGACTGTGATTGGTCAATTTCTTACGTTTACGACCTTACGACTCTATTGTAGACTAGGCTTAACGCTGGGTCCACAATAGGTGATTTAAGCCCTAAGCCTTACGCTGGGTCCACAATAGGTGATTTAAGTCGTAAGCCTTAAGAAATTGACCAATCACAGTCGAGTTTTCTCCTCATACTTGACTGCGATTGATCAATTTCTTAAGGCTTAGGGCTTAAATCACCTATTGTGGACCCAGCGTTAAGAAATTGACCAATCACAGTCGAGTTTTCTCCTCATACTTGACTGCGATTGATCAATTTCTTAAGGCTTAGGGCTTACTACATCTATTGTAGACCCGGCCTAAAGACTGGATTATAGAGGCCGTAAACTTTTTCCGTAACCGTAAATTTAAGGATTCAACCAATCACGTTGCCGAATCAAGCAACGCGATTGGTTGAATCCGTAAGGCCATTGACGTACAAAAATTTTAGTCGTAATCGTAAGGCCGTAAGCAATACAGGAAATAAAAAATATCCACCAATAAAGCCCCTCGCATAATGCCAGGCAACAGGCAATAGGAACAGGGGCCCTATTCTTGACTTCGTTCGCAATATTGCGTATGCGCATGTCTCGTACGATCAAAATACGTATACGCTTCTGAAAGTAGATTCTTGAACACTTTTTTGTAATTCTTGAACAAAGTAGATTCTTGAAAACTTTTTTGTAGATTCTTGAACACTTTTTTGTAATATTTTTTGTAATAAATTGGAAACGTATACGTTTTGTATTGCACTGTATTTTCGAAAAACATTGGGCAAATATCAACATGTGTTACATATCGCGTGTATATCAGTGTATGTATTGATGTATTTAATGTATATATTATTTATATATACATATATAATATCTTAAGAAGATAAAATCTTATACAAATAAATTGCAGAAAGATTTGCATTTCAAGTTTTACTATGAAATTATATACACAGAAAATTTTCTCTTAGAATTTACCCTGAAAATCATGGTAATCGTGGAACAATATAGTATGACAAGATTTATGAGAATTTCTTTGATTAATATTTATCACAATGAAAATAATAATATCTATTATACAACAAAATATATAAAATATGTTTGATTAATTTTACTATGCAGTTTAGTAAAATTAATCAAACATGTTTGATATTTTATCGTGATATAGATATTATTTTTATTGTGATCAATATTAATCAACGAAATTCTCAAAATTCTTTCCATACAATATTGTCTCACGATTACCTACCACGATTTTCAGGGTAAATTCCGAGAGAAAATTCTCTCAGTGTATCAATGAAATTTTATATCAATGTTTTATTTATTTTTAGAAAATATATTTCTATAAATATAAAAAATTTATTATTTAGAATAACAACACATATACATAATAATATCTTTTTATAATTTTCTAATCTGCAAAATTAATGGAAACCTTGATGTAAAAAATTTGTAACTAAAAATTGATTGTTTAATAATATGACTGCACATAAAAATAAAAAAATTAATGAAATTGTAATTAAATATAATGAACACTTTTTATAAATTAACTAAATAACTAAATAACTTAATTTAATTAAAAAATTGAATCAAACGTTTTTACTGTTTTTTAAAATTATTTATATAGATTAATTACTTTCAAATTTATTACTTATTTGTACAAATATTATTTCATTACAGATAAATAGTATTGCAAATTAACAGATATGCGCGTGAATATTCAAATAGCTAATCTTATTATTATTCTAAGTTAGCTTTATCTAATTTATATAAATTTAATTCTATATTCCAAATTTAAAAAAAATACCAAAGAAAAAACCATTGAAATTATTTTGAATAAAAGTTTTGTCAAATAAAGGTATCAAAGATATTTCAATCAAACTGACGCAGCTTTATTCCTCCTATGGTATGTACAACAGAACCAAGAATTAGAAAGATTATTATAATATATTTCTGATGTCATTTTAGTATAGCGAAAAAAGAAATCTGCATCATTTCTAAGCTCTTTCACAAAAATATTTAAAAATTATCTAGAACTATCTCTTTGTAAATTAATGAGATCCACTAGCATCTATTTCTCCAAAAGTTTATATATTTTTATCTTTAATATAAATATAATTCCCATTAATTAAACAACTAAACATAATAATAAAAATGTTGCTCTGGGATTACAGATTTTTTTACTTGGTTAAGATTATATTTGGTTAATAATTTCTAAATCTATATATTGTTTAAATTTGCAAATTTATAAAAATATAAATATTTTTGGTTGTTATGTTATGACTGAATGACACAATTTCTAATATTTATACTTTATTATGTTTTGATATTTTTCATTGTGCGTTACATATATTTAATATCTATTCCTAATTTTTATTCTTTAGTATATTTAATATTTATTTTTATTCTTAATATTTTCTTTATTGTGGGCAGAGCCTTTTATTATATCTTTATCTTATAAATTCGTTAAATTTCTTATATTTCTTTTATTTCTTATGTTTATTTATATACTATATATATTTTTTTTATAAACCATATATCACGCCATGAGCGACAACGAACTCTAAAAACGTATACGTTTCTCTTGAAAAGTATGGTATGACCCATTCGTTGCATTGCGAATGAAAAATTGCGTATACGTTTCAGTTGCGACCGTCAAGAATAACGTTCTAGGGATTTTCAGGTGCGATTATTCGCAATGTGCAACTTACGTATACGCAACTATTTCAAGAATAGGGCCCCAGGAAATAAAAAATATCCACCAATAAGAGCAGGGAATAGATATTATTCCCTGCTTTTATTGGTGGATATTTTCTATTTCCTGTTCCTATTGCCTGTGCCTGTTGCCTGGCATTGTGCGAGGGGCTTAAGAGCAGGGAATAGATATATTATAAAGGCAACTATGGCCTGCTACGACCGGCAAGATAAGAAGATCTTTGATCAGGGTAGAGGCCATTAAACAAGTGAAAAGAAGAAAATAAAAGCTAAAAGGCAACCGTTTATCACGTGGAATATGTTTATTGCGCTAGATGCTAGCTAGTGGAATTTCTTTGTAATTATGTTTGAAAGTGACGATTGGACTTTTGAAGTGAGTCATTTATTTACATTATATTTATTAGAATTTATTCGAATAATTTATCTAATTTTTTTTGTACATTGTAATTTTATCAACAGACATTTAATAGACATTTAATAGAGTATCTCGATATTATTTGTACACGATTGATTCTGAAGTTACACAATATATATACTAGAGATATACATGTGGATATAATTTATATACAATTCTAGGATGCTTTTGACGATATCGATGAGAAAACAATACAATCCCATTCTCGATGTCTAGGCGAACAAGAAGAAGAAGAAGCAGCATCATCTGTGAAACGACGTAAAGTGAACAACAACTCCAAGGTTCTATTCTTGTCCAAGGATAATACTCTTCATTCAAATGTAAATGTTGCAACGGAGAAGGACAGCAATTTGTCTCGTAACAATGAGAGCAATGTATCACGAGGAGATCTTTTATTAGGAATCTTTCAGGATGATACTTGTCGTCAACCAAGATTTAATCTTGCCAAAGAGATAAGCAAACCATTAAACGATATACAAGGAGAAGCGCAATGTTTTCAATCATGTAAAACTGATACATTACATTATAAGAAGTCTAAAGAAAAGAACCATATTAAGACTGGAAATAAAGTAAAACTTGATGATGATAAAGAAGTAAGGTTGGTTAGAATATTCCCTGGGCCAGCTGGCTTAATACCACATGTTAAAAACGATAATATTTCTGTCGTATCATATTTAGATAGAGTAAGAGAGTTGAATGATAAAACAGCGATCAAACGTATTGAGATTAAGTCACAGGACGAAAAAAACTTGTTTGGAGAAAAAGCTTGGAAATTTTTACTCGACGATGTATCGGATAAATTTTTAGAGGAATATAGAATTTCTATGATTAAAAAGAAGGCAAATACTAGTTATTGCCCTAGTATGAAAGTAAAATTTATAGCAGGCGTATTGGATCGTATAGATCATAGTCGAGACGATCCATATATTATATTGAAAGATTCAACGGGTAGTATAGAGGGTACCGTTCATCGCGACATTGTAAAAAAATATCCCGGCGTGTTGGAGCCAAATGTGGTTATTTTTTTACAACATGTAGGATTGTTAAAAACTACAACATGTGTACTAGCGAATCAATATCATATTCTAATATCTCCAGTAAACATACTAGCCGTATATTCTGATAAAGGTCGGATCGTAAGTACGTCTCATATGGATGATATTTTACCCGATATCGAATTCGATAGAGATTATCATTCTATGCCAGGGACGTATGAAAATTGTGATAAGGTAACATTGCGAATAAATTTTTCTATCAATGATAAATCAATCAAGGATCGCGAACCTGTATCGATAAACGATCCGATATTACATCATCAATCGAGCGGAATGTATCAAAGTTGTAAACAAATTTTTAAACAGGATCATGAAAATCGTAAAGATATGATATTTTCAAGTCCCAACTATTCGATAAGTATGAATAATTTAGATACGAATAATATGTTTTCGACTAGCGACTGCGAATTTTTAATTTCGGAAGAACAGAACTGTCCTAGTTCCGAGAGTACTTTGCGCAATAACATGATCCAACAATGCGAATTATCATCACGGAATGTGAATTATTTGGATGGTACGAGAAAAGAATCGACGATAAATTCTCAAAATAAGATGGGAGAGGAATACTCGTCGCAAACTTTACAGAAATGCGTCGCGGATGTAAAAATTTCTAATGCACAAGACTCGCGTGAAAATTGTCTTTCATTTTACGATGAGTTATCGCACGAAGCGCATAATGATTCGAATGTAAATGTAAAATCTACATTGCCAGTGATAAAGCGTAACTTTGATAATTCGAATACTCTGATAAGTTACTTTACCGATGTTAACGAATACGATTCAGACGACGAGATCATGTCACAATTGGATGCGGATAATGTTTTTAATACGGCAATGTTGAAGAAAAAATGCTAAAAGTATTTCCATGTAAATACATCGACATCACTATAATCGATCGACATCACATCATTATAATTGCGATTAGATATATAGATACAATAAATAAGTAGAGTGCGATTAGATTTAGATAGATGCAACATTAATGTAACTAGATTGTATGAAAAATAAATTTACGCGCGATGCGTTACTATAGATATATAATGCAAAATAATTTATTTGACTCCATTATTGTTAGTAAAATAGAATATATACTCTGGGTAATAAGAAAATATATACGATATATTTTTTTTATTCCTAAATTAAAATTATTGTATAGGTAAAAAGCTAGATTTGTAAAATCATATTTATAATCTCATCTGCTCTCGCACTTGACATTCATATCACATATTATTTCACTTGTCATCGTGTCATATAATTTACGATAATGTTCCATACAATTTAATCGCGCGGTTACACATGGTAATAAAAAGGATATTAACGCCATGTAGTATAATTTTATAACATTGTACATACAAGAGACATTGTGCACTGTATAATATACGATTATATACTTCAAGTTATCGCAGAAAAAACAAAAATGTGTGAATAATCATTTATAATCTTATCTTTCTCTTCTTTAACTGTCACATAAAACATTATATTATATATTATTAGTTGTGTCACAAAAAGTGGATAAGGACGACAAAATACGCTCCGTATGATTTGATTATTATATATAGTTAAACACATGGTAAAAGAACGTAAATTATCCCTAATATATAATATTTGACACTGTTATATATATACAAGAGACACACACGATATTGTACATTTTGTGAATATATATGTAGACATTTTTATATATATACTTTAAAAAATTTTAGAATTTATAGCGGGTAAAATTATTTTTTTTTAAAGTCATATATATATTGTATATATTTATCTGATATCTCTTATTACTTGGAGATTTATAAAACATTATTTAATTAACAATATGTTGTATAGCAAAAATTAGCAATAATCAAGTTTGTTCTGGAATATGCGATTCAATTAAAATAATGTACGCAGTAAGACAATAAATAAAACACGTGTATATGTATATATATATATAATGCACTTGTGTATATAGACAAGATATATATACATGTATTGTACAAGGAGATTACTTTATACTTTTATATATTTATATATATGTATATACTCTATACATGTACATTTGTCTCGTAACGATATTGTAATTGTTTCATGCAATTATTGTGTTAAATAATATTAATACATGCATCATTTATATTTCTTTTATCACGTGTTGCGATAGCAATTGAATTGTACAGAACGTTATCGCTGGATTTGCGACTAATGGAATAACGCATTTTACGAACTCACACACATGAAAGATAAGATCGTAAAAATACGATTTTATTCTTATCTTTCATACAATGAACTTTGACTTTTGCAATAACTTTATATAAATTAAGAAATATACAAATATCTATTATATTAATATATATATTTACTTTATATAGTTGGTGCATAAATTTTTTGCTCAAGTATAAAACGCGCGCGCAATTTTGTTTTTGTAACTGTGTAATGATTAATGATGTGGACACTTTTATAGAATATGTTGTTGCACCCATTATAAAATTCCAACAATGGTATCGTAAATTTTTTAAAAAATGCTTGCAACTAGACTAATTATTTTGTCTGTGATTAAGCAAAAGTGAATTAAATAAAAAATGAGACGAGCGTTTGTATTTTTTTCTTCCATTTGGAAAACTGTATGACTTCTCTCGTCGCGCGAGTTTATGTTTTTTAATTATTTCTATTTTACTATTTTATAACTCGGATACATATAATAATTTATATGTGTCTAGAGTTATTAATTACTTGATCATCACAAGGTCGATCTAATATGGATACACATTGATGCACATGTTAATCGCGATCTCGCGTCTTTATGTGCGCAGAGCTATTTTTCTTTTTATATAATACTGCGAACTCATCAGACACAAGGAAATTATTAAAAGTTGCACATAAAAAGTAACTAGAAAAAAAGATATAAGTTTTTAATCCAAGAAACTCGTAACTTTATTACAAGTACACGAATCAATGAGGATTGTCACGCATTATATTATATCGCTACATTTTCAATGACAGAGTATATAACATCGCGCATATCATTATATAAACAGAGTATTTATTTCAATAGAAAGAGAAAAATATTAAATGAAACACCAAAATACACGAGTTTGTTGTATCGAGAAAATGTACGAATGAATGGATTAAGATTGTCAATAATGGCAAAATATGTAGGATAAGAGATCATACTTTACGAGATTATAAGATCAGTGAAACAATAACTTGTTTTCGCTCACGCGCATCGAAGAGGCGGATTATCTTCTGATCTCATATATATTATTTATTTCCATTTTTCTTTCGCAATATGTGCATATACATCAACGTCACAGTGTTATATACGCATGTATATATTTTGTCATTTTTGGATATTCTCAAAATGATATTCAAAGAGTGGGAAAGATTTATCGGATATTGACTTTTTTAACACACACACACACACAAATTACATTTATCGTTACATTGTTATATATATTTCAAAGAAATTGATTCTGAAAATATATTGAGCAATTGATGTAGAAAATATCATGGAAATATTAAACTAGATCAACTTTTAAACTATATTGTACTATTTAAACGATAATGCCATCGCGTTGTCATGCCTCGATAAAAAAAAAGTTTAAAATTAACAGCGGGTTATTAGACTATATATAGCTATCTCGTTTAGCAGCTCATTTGCTATTACTGCGGATTTCGCGATTATCCTATTGTAATTCCATTATCGCGCGGGATCGTCAGAATATTTCATTATTAAACATTTGTTGCGAAAGTTTGGCGAAAGTTAAAAGAGGAAGAAAAAAGGGGTGAGTGGTTACATTTTATCAATGAGACACAGATGAGAGAGCGGGGCGGGAGATTCGAGCTAACAACGTCAGCAAAACATGCCGTGCGCGCATAGCTCCACTTTGTCGGTCGACGTAAAATGTGACAGTGCAGTTTGGTGTGCGCTTCATACGAGAGAGACAAGTGTGATATACCAGCGAAGAAAAAATTATCTATTAAAAAATTATTAACGGGTCACTTGTAAAGTTGCTTACTTACTAGAATACTAGAATATACGATACGTCACTCGTTGTAAAGTTTACAAACACTAAACGAATGTCATCGCGCAGCCATCGACCGACACAGCCAAAGTTCACTCATCATCGTTGACCTTGTGCTGCAAACGCGATAACGAAGCGCTCTCGTTGCTTCCGCCTTGCAATTCCATTCATTGATTGCTCAAATTTCAAGCAATTTCAACGACAGATAAATCGTTCTGTAAATCTGTGCTGTACGCGCGTACTATCGGCCTTGCCTGCACATTTGACAAAGAACGCGCGCGCGCGAGTACTTAATAAATATATATGTATATAGCGGTTTAGCTAATGTTTTTAATTCCTTATTAACAACACATATATAAACGGATATCATATGGAATTAAAAAAATTTTTTGCATCGTGAACATTTGGCGAATCGATTTGAATTAGTCATCAACATATATATTTCGCAAATAAAAGTGCGCGTGCGCGTTTCCCGAAATTGCCGACTCTTTATCCGTGCGTGAATCATCTAATACTTTTTGTCGTCACCGCAAGCAGGAAAGGAAAAAGCATCAAAGAGACTCATCTATATATGATACTTGAAGCATCACATTTGTACGTATCTCTCCATATTCTTGTTATTGTTATTATATATATATATATATATATATATATATATATATATATATAGTTATTATTATTGTTGCTTTGGTAATAATATATAATTATAGTAATGTAAAATTTTATTATATTATTGTGAGTAAGACAGTTAGATGATAAAAGGACAAAAGAACACGGAAAATTATTTCATATTACGAAAAGTGTGTTCCGAGCATGTTGTTTTTGCATCACGATATTCGAAACAAATGTTTGTAGATAGATGATATATTATTATCTAGTAAACAAAAGAGTGAAATTTATGCGTCAATATATTATTATCAAGTTAATTAAACATATATATTAATATTTTATACTTTATCGGCAAAACATTTACATATTCAAGAAAATATTTAACATACTTTATCAGCAAAACGTTTACATATTCAAGAAAATATTTAACAAGACTCGATACTATATATGACTAAATATATATGCCACGACTGTAAAACTGTCTCGCGCGCGCGTTATTCTCGACAATAGCCGTCGCGTATCGCGTTCTTGTAACAACCGCGTGCATTTTTCTAACAACAGGTTACTCAAGCCATTAAGAATTCCTTCGGTTTTTCACAGTCTCTCTTTCACATGACAGAAGTATTCGGATAATCCGATAAAACCTCTACTTAAATAGATGTATTTGTATAATGGGTTTGTCAAGATGCACACACGTATATCGCGACGCATACGAATATATGACAATTTATTTAAATGAATTGTTGATTCATTGTATTCGCTATATATTTGTCTAAATTTAATTTAATTAATTTTTATTTATCTTGTCTTATTTAGATATTTTCTTGAATGTATATTTATTAAAAATATTATATTATTAAAATATTAAATATTATAAAAATATGTAAAATTACCCGCGCATTTGACATATATATGTTTAATATATCTAATAATACGATGCATTATCACGAAAACTGATTGCAATATGCGTGTAAGTTATTCTTTCGCGATACTACAAGTTTAATAATACGTGTGTGTGTGTGTGTGTAATAACATTAACATAAATAATGCTATTTATGAACACACACACACACAACGCGCGCGCGCGCATCTCGCGCAAACAAAGTCCGAATAGAAGAAAAAAAGACAAGATAAGAAAAGAACAAAAAACAAGGAAAAAAGTCACATTGTTTAAAATCACATCTGTGTGTTTTTCTTTTTTTTTTTTTTTACGCGGGGAAATCCTCATGGATACCCTCCGCGATTTCCGCGAGGAAGCAGTACCGAACTCATACCGCGGCGCGAAAACCCCGCGAATATCCTATTCGGACTTGGTTTGCGGCGCAAGATGCCCGTGGCAGCCGATTTACATCGCTTCCGAACATGCCGCATTCAATGCAACATTCTTGAATTGCAACGGTTTGAATTGATAAAAATAGCAGATACACACATTTTAAATCACACACACATATTTTGTCTTTCAAAAACCGATTTTTTTCAAATTGAGATAACTCGGCAAAAAATTATCGTACCGAGTTCCGCTAAAGCGCATTTTAAAGAGAAAAGTTTGAATTTTCACGTGTTTTTTATCCCATTGAGCTACGTCAACCGATTTACGCTGTGCGATTCAGTCAAGTGGACCTTCTCTATTTATCAATTTTGCAGGTTCTCACTCACTGTCATTTGTCATTGCAAAACTGATATCATTCCACATGTAATCGGCACTGAAATTTTCTAAACACCTCGATATCATAATTATTAGCAGAGTTATAAATTCTTAAACTTGAACAATTTTTTACTACTTTGCAAGTGTAACGCTTTTTTTTGACCGAGTGTATACATGTATACACGTATATATATATATATTTTTTTTACATGTATGTATACAGTATGTGTGTATGGTAGAAAAATTTCATTAATCTTGTTTATAGTGGGGGGGGGGAGGGGGAGCATTAATTGAATTTACAAGAAGAGGCATTAATTGTATTAATGAAAATTGGATGATACGCGATTTATCAGTTTTTTGTAGCAAGTATGAGCAAATATTTGAATTATACAATTGATTGTGTATAAAGGCATGCTCTTTTATTAATTATGAAAAAGTATGCTCGTCAAGTAGTATATAAAAAAATTTAGTCGTTAAATATAAATCGGACATCATTATTATAATGCACTAGATTGTATTCTATGTATGCGTCAATTGCACTCTCTTTTGTCCGCTTTTCTGTTCACTCGAGTTAATTTTTTTTAACAAAAAAAACTTTATTCGAATAGTAATATAAATTATTTACGACTTTAGCAACTTGATAACAACAAATTTAATACTTTATTAAATTTATTATTATATCGATAACATTCTCAATTTCAAGTCGAGAATTGCATTAAAAGAATGCACAAGTGAAAGGAAACGTATATAGGAAAGTAGGGACATTTTGTATATATTATACATGTATCAATTTTCTTTACCAGTCTGCACACAAAGTACCACTAATTCCAGTCTTTAATACGATTGAACTTAGCATAATAATACATGGCTTGTGCGAACTGTTGCGAAAATTGAGGTAGAACGTAATTGCGTATGATTGGCTTTACGAAAGGATAGATTAGAAGTGATAAATTGACGCATTTATATGCTCTAGATTTTATATATATATATATATATGTGTGTGTGTGTGTGTGTGTGTGTGCGCGTGTGCGTGCGCGTTGGTGTGTGTGTGCGCGCGCGCGTGTGTGCATGTATAAAATAGATATAATATAGATATTGTGTCACACAGAATTTGTTACGCAACAGATTTGATGAAAAACTTGCGCATAAGATTTAACAAAATGTATATATAAAAGCTGGGGTGTAAATAACGTTATATAGTGCGTAAATAATAAGCGACATTTCGCAGGTACAATTATTGGCACAAATCCTGAGTTGAATAAATCAGCGGATTGTATTAAAAGAAACTGTCAAAACCACTAGGGCATAATTGAATTAAACAAGCTCCAAGTTATGATCGATGCTAATGGTAAGTAGTAATTTTGCTTAATATTTTTAGTGTTTTTCTCTTTCGTCTAATTTTGAGAGTGACGTATTTGCGGTTTTGAAGTGTCTTTTGTTAACATGTGCGGGAAAAATTCCTTCGAGATAATAAAAGACGATAAATTTATGAGCAATATACATGAAGCACATTGACAGGCAATGATATTTTTATATATTACCGCTTATGAATATGACGCGCAGTTACACATATATTTTTATTTACGACATGTGTGTATTTCTGCAATGGCAAATATTTTTATCGGCAAAATTTTTAACGGCGTAAAGTACATTCTTTACTTTTTATTAGAGACCCTCTAACAAGAGTCTGGCCATCCGGTCCCGCGCTTTGTGATTGGTCCGCCATTTATGCATTCTTCGGCAACTTTCGGAGGGCATTCGTGTGTTTTCGTCTACTCGACACAGCTGGTCTTGGGATCGCGAAAATCATCAAAGCCTTTTTCTAGTGTTAATTAATGTTTAATTGTATAAATTTATTATTATTTCATGATTGCATTTGCTCAGCTCAGCTATTTGCAACAACTCTACTAAATCTATTTCGCTGAAATAACTTCGCTGAAAAAACAAGGAATTGTGCGCATGCGTTAATCGAGTGAGACAGTAAGCTTATATTGCTTTCTCTCTCGTGTGATTTTATGCATAAATGGCGGATTTGATGCGTTAATGACCGTTAATCCTCGTCGTGGCCAGACTCTTTTTTATTAGAGGGTCTCTACTTTTTATATTAGATTCTATTTTTCTAGTTTCGTTTCATATATTGTATGTACATATATGTCAGTCTCTCTCCCTCCATTTGATTATACTTTATTCTATTTTATTACCGTGTTATAACGCATTTATAATACTCTCAAAGTACTAGATACTTTGAAATATAGCGCATTGCTAATCTATAGTATTAAAATTTATCGATCTATTATATTTACAATAAATGAAACAATGATAAGTCGCGTACCGCGCATATATCATATTGTGCGATATAGAGATTTTCTATTTCTATTTCAAAAGTCGTCGGTATATATTTCATGGATATTATTATTATTTTATTTCTTTTTTAGAAGTAAACGCAACACGAGACAAGACAAAATCGGATGTCTTATGGCAGATGATTCACGCTAATCAAAATGAACATATGGTATATACGATAAACTTTTATATGCATTTTTATTCTCGTGTTAATTTTATTATATGGCATATTTTAGCATATTTACGGATTCGAGAAGAGTTTGCCGAGAACCATTGTAACATACGTTTTGTATGTATTGTCTATCGGATGGATCAGATTATTATTTCACTGGTATCCTCGCCTGCATTTGTACGCGACTCATCGAAGATGTACTTTAAATCGCGCAACGAAAATACTCGCAATAGTAAGTTTTTTGTTTGTTATTTGTTGTCATATGTTACAATACACGGTAACTAGAAAATTATCATTCTAATTATCATTATCATTAAACAAATAAAAAATAAAATTTTATTAATAATAATAATAGTAGGTGTAATAGAGAGTAGAGTACTAGTAACACACACTAGTCGTGTAGTACTAGTAGTAGTAGTAGTAGAGAAAGAGAGAGAGAGAGCGAGATAGGGGGGGGGGGGGATAAGAATAATAACAATAATGAATGTGTAGGATGATTATCAAGGAGAATACAAGTCATACTTGGTACGAGATGTCCAGAAAATTTCCACTAGAGATCTAAGGTAAGATCAATGTGTGATATGTATTGAAAAGGAATAGTATATAATGTATGCGTATATAATATTATAGTACACGGGGTCGTTGATACACGCGCGCGCGGCTTGCTTCATCAAGAAGGAAAATGTACATACACACACATGCAAAACAAGTAAAAATATAAAGTTATTTGAATATATATATATATATATATATATATATATATATATACTAGACTTTATGAATTAAAAGATTAAAGAAAATGGCCAATTATAATCCTTGGTCGCAATTCGGACATCTTTAAACCATTTTTCCTAGATTGATAGTTTGATTCATAACCACCGCGATGATTTCTTCAAGTTCGTTTGGGAGGATTTTTGGGGTTATTTAAAATTTATCGTATTTGCTACACAAATTAATAATGTTTTCGACTTGCAAGAAAAATTACGAAATGATACAAGAAGATACGAAATGGAGATTCGAAATAAATTACTCGAATAATATAATGTCTAATATGTGTCTGTAAAGTATTTTTCAGAGAGTGAGAAACTCAACATTAAGCGCAGTGCATTAGCGTATATTGAAACATGTAAGACGGATGATACTTTGTGTAAACATTTCTTTAATCTTCCATATAACTCTGATGTTACGATCAACATTGAAATAATATTTTGTACTCATATATATATTTTAATGTGTGTTTCACATTCGCCCTTCCAAGTATCGCCGTGCGCGCATCAATGAATCGCGCACTCTGTATGATGTATAAATATGATTACCAAAATTTTAAACGCAAAATACACACACACACACAATATATACACATATATATATACATGTATATCATCTATAGAGATAATACAATTGATTAAAATTTGATAAATTTCTTTATATATAAAGATAAAAATATACGAGTTTTATTTTATGCATTTTCGCGTTCTTTGCGCGGTTAATCAGACATGTTTTCCGATTTTTTTATTAAATCAACCATTTCTTTATTTTAATTCAGAATAAAATTTTAAGATTCGCTAATTCTATTGTTATATTTTCAGTGCGCAAAGTTTTGCGGCTACTATTATCGATCAAGATCTCGTAGAGAAAATCAAGGACAAGAAATTGAAAATTAATTTAGAAAACGGTACGCGTTGCGAGGTTTATGAATACAAGGCTTTCTGGTGCAAAAAAAAATGTTATATCTGGGACGTTACAAAACATGCATTTTCGAGACTCGTAGGACTCGATAATGGTGCATTGTGTTCCGAATTTCATCTCTCGTGTAGTAATGCCCTGTCCAAGGAAGAGCAATCGCTTGGGTAATTTTTTTTTCAAATCAATCCTAAATGTTCTCTCTAGATATATGCGTATGTATATAACGCTAAATTTACATTTATCTAGTATTTATATTAATGTACATTTATTTAATAATTGAAAAGGGAGCTTTTTTTCCAGTTCAAGAATGTTCCGTCTCTTATATTATTACAGACGTATTGTATACGGAAATAACAACATTGTTGTACAACTCCAGAGTATCGGTGTATTATTACTGTTGGAAGTTTTAAATCCATTTTACATTTTTCAAGTATTTACCGTGGCATTATGGCTCGCGGAAGATTATCTATATTATACTATCGCTATAATATTAATGTCACTATTTGGCATAACAAGCACTATAATTCAAACGCGAAAGGTATGTATATATCATGTGAGAAAATAAAAAAAAATCATGTATAACATTACATCATAATCATGTATAACAAAATTATACGATTATTGTTAACTTTTTTAGAATCAACTGAATTTACGGGGTACCGTTGCATCTTCGGAGAGTGTACACGTACGCGTACTTCGAAATACTGGTATTTTTGAGAATATTTCTAGCAAGGATCTAGTGCCCGGTGATGTTATAGAATTACCGAAGCACGAAGCGACTCTCGTATGCGACGCGGTCTTATTAACGGGGCAGTGCATACTAAACGAATCCATGCTAACGGGTATGATCGCGATCAAATATATATCTTTTTTTTCAAAGCTTCTTTTAATGAATTCTTTCTTTTTCGTGTATATAGAAATTTATTCATTTTTAACAACTTTATAGGCGAGTCTATACCAGTAAGAAAAACATCATTACCATCACGTCACGTATTGTACGATGCTAGCGAGTTTACGCATCATACATTATATAGTGGTACCACTATAATACAAACCAAGTATACTTTTTTTTATTCTTAATAATAAATATAATTAATAATAAATATTGAATGTATGATAATTAATAAATGATCCGCAGATATCACGGAAACCAACCGGTTCTCGCAAGAGTGATCAGAACTGGTTTTCTAACTAACAGAGGTGGTTTAATAGCCGCTATATTATATCCACCTCCGGCAGATTTCAAATTTGATAAAGATTCATATAAATTTATTGGTATTTTGGCATTCATCGCAACTTTGGCTGTTATATATACCGTAGTGACAAAAGTAATGTGTTCTTATATTATTTTGAATCGCATGTTTAAGCCACAATTTTATTATTTTTTTTTATATAGTTATATACACATTTTCATCTAAAGTAATTAACTTGAGGCTAACAAGTTTCGATAATGCTAATATATTACATGTATGATAAATAATCTAGGTTTCGCGAGGAATTACAGCTAGCGATGTAACAATGAAGGCGCTAGATATTATCACGATAGTGATACCACCAGCATTACCAGCCGCGATGACCGTAGGAAAGCTTTATGCTCAAGCTAGATTGAAACGTGCGCAAATCTATTGTATCAATAATAAAGTCATAAATGTTTCCGGCAGCATAAACTGCGTATGTTTTGATAAGGTGAGAGAGAAAGATAGATATGTGTGTACGCGCACACACACACACACACAAACAAAAAACATGTAAATACATGGACATGCAGGCTATTATTAAAAAATGTTTAATCTTATACCGATGATATTTAATTAAAAAAAATAAAATTAATCGATACGATAAAAATCAGCTGTGCAAATCTGCAAGTCTATCATCGTATATATATATTAATAATAACATTTATTTTCTCTGTTTTTTTTCTGTTCTTTTATTTTAATTAAGACGGGAACATTGACCGAAGATGGATTGGATATGTGGGGCGTTGTACCATGTACAAACGGCGTCTTGGGTGAGGCCGAGACGGATATATCCAAGCTTAGAGATCATTCTCTTTTCAAAGGAATGCTGGTTTGTCATAGTTTATCACTTATCGATGGAAAACTTTGCGGAGATCCTTTGGATGTAAAGGTAAAATATCCGTTGCATTACTATATATATATAATTGTTCCGTAATTATTTGATATCTTAATGTAAAATGATATATTGTTACGCGTTACAGATGTTTGAAAGTACTAGATGGATATTAAAAGAATCGAATTGCATGGACATGAACAACAAGTACGATGCGATAGCACCTTCGGTGGTCGTAATGCTGCCCGCGGAGAATAATTTTACACATGATATAAACGAAGAAATCTCAGAAATCGGTATAATACAAGAATATCAATTCTCGAGTTCTTTACAACGAATGTCCGTGATCGTACGTGTATTAGGATCGGATAATTTTAGAGCTTACACGAAAGGCTCTCCCGAAATGATAATCAATTTAAGCAAAACGGAAACTATACCGAACGACATTTCCTTCGTTTTGGAACGATACACGAGACAGGGTTATCGCGTAATAGCTATGGGTTGTCGAACAATCTCTGAAAATAGTGCAGAGGTAAACTATATATATATCCCCGTATATATCAACGTACATTCGCGCGAGCATAATTCATCTCTCTCTCTCATCGCATGGGATATCTCTCGAAGATTACGCGCATATACGAATGTTCCAGGTATTGAAATTATCTCGACAAGTGGTCGAGCGAGACTTGGAGTTCTTGGGACTGATCGTTCTAGAAAACCGACCGAAGCAACCGACGGCATCGGTGATTAAGGAATTAAGAGAAGCCAATATACGCGTAGTGATGATTACGGGTTTGATCAAATAATATATATTTCATAAATTTTCCTTTCACGCGTTACTAAATATATGCGTGTAATATCATGTATTCGCAAATTCGACTCGACAGTATTCATTTTTGATTTCTAGGAGATAATATCCAGACCGCGTCAAGTGTCGCAAAAGAGTGTGGAATACTTTCGATCGAAGAACACGTTGTAGATGTAGTTGTAGCTTCATCGACAGAGCAGGGAGAGAATAAGGATCGTCCAGAGATATTCTTCAATGTTCAGTCTCGATCTTCGACATTGGTAAATTTGTCGAACTTGTTGAATTAGATCGCGATCCTGCCACGAAATGTCAACGATTAATGAGAATGTCAATCATTTTTCGCAGAACTCGCAAGTGTCGGCGACACCAACGAACCAAGACGTAGAACGCGGTACAACCAATAATTGTAATTACAGATTCGCCTTAACGGGCCAAACGTGGCAAGTATTGAGGGAACATTATCCCGATCTCGTAGATCGCATTTGCGTACGCGGTACGATATTCGCTAGAATGAACAGCGATCAGAAGCAACAATTAATTATGGAGCTTATGCGACTCGGTTACTACGTAGGTATGTAAGCGATCAAGAGAATATTGAAAAAAACGGATATTTTTTATAACGATAACTTGGACGCGATATAAAGCCTCAAACACTAGTGTATATTATATACATATATGTTTATATAGCCATGTGCGGAGATGGTGCCAATGATTGTGGAGCATTAAGGACCGCGCATGTCGGTATATCGCTTTCCGAAGCAGAATCCAGGTGAGTCATATATATGCGCGCTCGTTACGCGATATTCATCTTTAATAAACGTTTCATCTTTTATTCTTGTTATTCGCACTTGCAGCGTGGCTAGTCCCTTCACCTCCAGAGTATTCGATATAAGCTGCGTCCCAATGATAATACGAGAAGGGCGCGCCGCCTTGATCACGTCGTTTGGAATTTTTAAATTTATGGTCGCATATTCTCTTACGGAATTTCTATCCGTCATAATACTATACTCGATAGACTCAAACTTGACGGATTTACAATTTTTATTTATCGATATTTGTTTAATCGTTAACTTTGCCTTCTTCTTTGGCATGACTCACGCGTATAAAAAGAAATTATCCAAGACAAGGCCGATAACGAGTTTGATAGGTTTAACTCCTCTTTTATCTCTAACAGTACACATGTCCGTGATGATAGTTTTCCAAATGATAGCGTATCACGTTGTTCGACAGTTTTCGTGGTTTACGCCGTTTGTACCTACTAGCAACACTAGATACACGTGTTACGAAAACTATTCAGTTTACTGTATTTCTATATTTCAATACATTACGATGGCGATTATATTTTCACGCGGAAAACCATATAGACGCCCGATATATACCAATAGCGCATTCATGTTTTCCATCCTTTTATTAACGCTCACATGTGCGTACATTACGGTTTATCCGGCAGATTGGATAGTGAATGCGTTACAATTAATTTTACCGCCTGTTTACGACTGGAGACTCATTATCCTAGCGCTCGCTATAATCAATTTTCTCATCTGTTTCTTCGTCGAAAGCATTATAATAGAACGCATAATCGAGAATACTTTGAAAAGAAGAATGTACAAACCAAATAAATCGAAAAAACGATATCTAAAAATAGAATATGAATTAAAAAATTGCGAAAATTGGCCTAAATTCGGTAAACAACTTTCAATATTAACTACCCTACATAAGGAAGATGACGTACGGAACATTACGAATATTACACATAATAATAGTCATTGTCCGACTATTAATCGAATGGCAAATGATGATTCGAACTCGATCAAGTTACCACGCAGAAATATCAGTAAGAAAAATGGTTTCGAAAATCTTGGCTTCGTAAATGATCAAATATCATATACATGACGTGTCTATTTTCGAGAAAAAACTTTTCTAAATCTATCATTAAAACTCAGTATTATAGCGTAATAATGTACATGTACATGTACGGATATTGGAATATACGTCGCATACTTTACGAAAGGGTGTTTGCGCATAAAAATATACATGTATTGTATAACATGTATCGCGTGTAGTATTAACGCGAGAAGACTCGTTAATAATAATCTGATGCTTTTGGAAAAAAAAAATTTAATACATTTTTACATATCTTTATATTTTCGAAAAGTCGCCAATGTCGAAAAAAACATTATATTCTTCTTTTCATTCATGTCTTCATTCATGTTTCACTCATTTTATTCACCATGATAGATTTAAGCCGTTTGTACATAATGTTTACACATGTGATTATTTTATTATACAAAGTACAAAGTAAGTACACGCATAGATGATACACAGGACAATGTTACATCCACATACAATACATTCTTATTTATTGTTAGATTTATTAAAATTTGTTTAAAAAAAATATTTCTCTCGTACTTTAACAGATTAATCGAGTGTTTTAATAGTATTATATTATTTAATAGTAAATTTGCGAATCCATAAAGTAAAATAGATTATAGATTATAAGTCTGGACTCCTTATCATTGTGCGAACCAATAATGTCAATTTTCTTGGCATTTTCTGAAAGAATAAATTGTAAATACATTAATTATAATGCGACGACATAATTTATTCTTGTTCACTTTTGTATAATTTCTCACCGATAATAGCCTCGTGTCTCGCTATTAATTCTTTCCGTATCCATTCCTTAAAACGTAAAACTATCCGACCGATCATTCGAATCGTTACATCGTCTATGCTCGGTCGCAGGAGTAAATCGGGCAAGGTTGTAACAAAATTTTTGAATATCTCCTCTCTATTAAAGAAAATAAATAAAACATGACAATGTGTGGAACCAAGTTAATTATATGCAACGTTAAAAAAATAATAACGGAAAAGGTGTTTTACAGAGACTGAATTATATTTTCCATTTAAATCGATTACCTGTGCAGTTCATTTAAATCGCATTCCAATATAATATCACCAATAATCAGAGATAATTGCGATTGCAGTTCTTGTTTAGGTAGGCGAGAAGACGTTTCTACGATCAATCGCAAGGTATGGCTTAAATTAATAGAGTTTGCGTACCAAACTGAGCTCGCTTTCAAAAATAAAGTCCTTAAAAGCTTGGTCAATTGCAGTAACGCGGATGAGTCGCACCAATTTTCAATGACATCTGCGAAAGAAGAATATTAAAAATTTCGTACAGGGAAGATGATAGTTACGCACATGATTCATTTACCATTTAAATACTTTATAATGGATATACAATAGTCTTTAGTAGACTTGGAAAGCTGCTTATCGTAGCTATTTAAAGATGTAAACCATATATGAATCCGAGAAAGCGCCAAGTTATGCTCTAAACATTTTTCCATAAATGCCATTTTAGAAAAATCTTCTTGACGTCTCCTGGATTCATTAGCGAGTTGTTTCGTTATACCGTATGGGAATCTCGATAGAAAATTCTTCATATACACATTATGAAACCTATCTTTGAACCGATACTTGATATATTCGGCGTCGTAGTCATCGCGATCCAACATATCCATGTACTCGATTATAGAGTCTAGAATTTCAACGATATTTTTTAATAATGCGGCCGCTTCGCTGGAAATTACAGTCTCTATAAAATTTTCATTTTTTTCCTCCGGATATACTTCGAGCCATATGTCAAATATCAACGGCATCAATAGATCTACATATTTCATGAATTCTTCTACGGTCAAGTTTTCTTCCGCGTAACTCTTTTCCGAGCTTAGGTCTTTGTCGAGATTAATTTTGCAAATCAGAGTCGAGTTACCGCTGTAAATGGGAACGTATTTGGTATATCTCTTTGTTTCTATAATCATTGTCAAATGGGATCTCGAGTGCATACTTGTACAAAGCTTTTCATAGCTTACTATAGAGGTAAACACATTAGCTATACGTTTCAAAACCTTGGATCTCCATTTAATACTAGTACTTTTAGAATTTAAATTCGTCGTTAATCGTCTGCCGGGTTTAATTTCACTGTGTAATTTACATATCATGCCCAAAAAATTGGGTAAAATCTTACGACTGTCCTTTGCTAATATACCGCCACAATTTTCCACGAGTACATCCAAGAAAAGTAAAGAGTCCTCTTTTATACGCAAATCAATATGCGTCATAGCACAGCTCAAGTAAGAGATCAAAGTTTCACGATAGGGTGTCAACTGCTCGTTTGAGATAGGACCAAGAATTAAATTCAACGCGTGTAACGAATCTCTTCGTATATCTTTTTCTTTATCAAGAGACAAAGCTGCAACACCGCGTAATAAAGAACTTAATTGCGAGTGTAGAGTCTTTAGAGGGTATCGTATCAAGATGTCTTTCAGTTGTTTCAAAGTTTCTTCTCTCATTGTCGAATTGTGATGTCGAAGACGCGTTAAAAGATCCTGAAAACAAATTAAATTAAATAATCTAGTTTATCGATCCGATACAAGTGACAAACTTGGCTAGTTAAACAGATTAGATTAATATAATGTCACATATGTCTAATTCATAATACTATAATACTAGAGGTAGATATTATATTCGATACGTACTTTAATATTGAGCTTGCGAGTGCTGAGAACTTCTGTTTCATCTCGATGTTGTAATTGTTCGCGTATTAAAATTTTCTTTATTTTAAATGACGTATCTGTAACATTTAAGCCTTTTGGTAACTGATTGATAGATTTCTTAATCTTTAATTTTATTTTCGCCTTTTCCGATTTCAAACGTTTCGAACGCTTATGATTTTTAGCCATGATGATCTGACACGCGATGAATATGTATCGTATTATAAACACATTACGAACTACTGAGGTTAAAGGCCCTTGCACAATGCTAGGCGATAGCGATACAGTGTTGCCAGGTGGTCTGTGTGACCTCTCCCTAGGCTTATTTCATTTCCCCCTAGAAATCCCCTAAATAGCCCCTATTGGCTGGCAGACCAATGAAAATGTTAGGGTGTGTCACGTCCCGGTGACTTTTCTTATTATATACAGAGAGAAACCTGAGAGCGGCCACCGCGATTCAATGGACGCGTGTACTGATGCGCCCCCTGAGAAAGTAGACGTGAACTACGTCGTAACGCTCGGTAAAAAATATAGAATATGGTTCGAATCCGTGATATGGTTCATATCCAAACTATTCGGATAAGAACCGAGTTGAGAACCAGATGAGTCAGACAAGGACCAACAATCCATCGCTCTAGCTTTGTCTCACCAACGATGAGCGTCTCGTGGACTCGTGCGGCGGCAGGCACGAGATTTCGCCTCTCGCCGTAGCGTTCCACGTAATTCGAGGACAAAATTTTATGACGTTAAACTTTGGGCAATATATAAAAAATTAAATATATTAAATATAAGGTGTAAGATCAGATTATAAGTTGAATAAAAATTATATCCAGTTTGTTGAGTACATTAAAAAAATTGTTTTTTGAAAGTGTATATTAAAAAAAATTATTGAATTAATTTTGTTTTAGATGAATAAATATTCTAATTTGCATAAATAATAAAAAAAAAGTGCGAGTGACGGGAATTGAACCCCACTCGTAGTACGTACACTTAAGTCCGTGGTTATCACGTTACTGATTGTGAGTCGGGTTCGATTCCCGTCACTCGCATTTTTTTTTATTATTTATGCAAATTAGAATATTTATTCATGTAAAACAAATTTAATTCAACAATTTTTTAATTTGCACTTTCAATAAAGCGTTTTATTATTTGTTTCATTTTGTATTAAATATAATGTGTAGAATCAGATTATAAGTTGAATAAAAATTATATCCAGTTTTTTGAGTACATTAAAAAAATTGTTTTTTGAAAGTGTATATTAAAAAAAATTGTTGAATTAATTTTGTTTTAGATGAATAAATATTCTAATTTGCATAAATAATAAAAAAAAAGTGCGAGTGACGGGAATTGAACCCGACTCGTAGTACGTACACTTAAGTCCGTGGTTATCACGTTACTGATTGTGAGTCGGGTTCGATTTCAGAGCAATTATATATAAAATGTTTAAATATCTGCGTTTACGCGACAAACGTACACAGGACAAAGCGAATGAAACATTAACAACGTGAAATAATGTCCCACGGTCTGAAAATAATGCATATCGCACCGCCGCGCCGGGGTCAGGGCCACAAGCATCCTATATCGGAAACAACAATTTATCCCGCGAGTCGGGCGGCAAATCGGCCAATAACATTGTTCGAGCGGCCGAGCACGCTTCCCGGATAAGAATAAATTTATCATTGGGAGCCCGCGATATTTGTGCACGATAAGCGGGAATAACCTGGCGCGAAAGCCATTTGCGATACATGCACGCGAGCCGACTCTCGTCTCTTTTTCTCTTTCTCTTTCTCGCTTTTTCTCACAGATCTCGCACGAAAGTGGTTTTCCCGTGGGAATAAGCAGGCAACGCGAATCCCGGTAAGAAAGCTCCGCGCAGCCTCACGTACGTGACATTCCAGTCGCGTTGTACTAGCACATTGCCACTGTGCCTTACGCGATTCCGTCATGCTCGTAAGTGCAAGTGAGCAAGCGGCGATCCCATGCCCTTATTTCCACATTATTGTTACGAAGGTTGTATGTGTATGTGTGTGTGTGTGTTCTAACTCTTGTATTATCTTCTAATCCTTGCAGCTAAAAACGGTAGAGGCTGCTCGACAAGGGGATATTAAATCATTTCTACCGACATTGTATAATATTATCATTGACATCTTTCGCGATGACAATTTAATTTTATCTCGTGAAAAAGATGCATTATAAAATAAAATGTGCAGAAAGGAGATCTTTTCGAATTTCTTCAACAAATCTATTTTTAGAGACTTTTTTGGAGAGATTATTATTCGGATATCATCGAGCACGGTAAAATCATACGCGAAAAACGAGGAGGAAACCGCTAGTAGATGTTACGCTTCCGCAAGTAGGTTACCGTAACCGTGGTATCGGCGCTACCATAAATTCGCACGATACATCGATAGCGTTCAGCGTGTACATACACAGGTTTACCAAGCGGGAATAGTGGATAGGCTGATATCGCTCTGTAATAAACGGTATAATTTATCACGACGCACGCGGAGAGCGCAAACGCGCGCGCTGCGTGTGTCATACAGGCAGGCAGGCAGTCAGGTCGGACAGGTACGCAGGTACGTACGCACGTATGTGATGTAACGACTTTTTTCATCAGGAGAGAGAACGGACCGGGCCGCCACGTCGGGTTTCAGTTATCCGCGCTGCATTATGACACTTATCCTGCCTAATGCATCGGCTAACTACTGGCTTGGATATCACTCCATAAACTAGATTGCCGTGTAGGATGCGTTTAAATGTGCGATAAATTCGATTGCGTAAACGCACATTTATGCGCGTAATGTAATTAAAAAAGAGTTGATAAATCGTTAAAAATTTATTTTAATAATAATATGGTCTCAACATTAATTTTAAATAATTTTTATGGTATATTATTATGCACAATTTTGTTGAAGATGTTTTTCTTAAAACTGAAATTAATAAATTCAGTGGAGATGTCAGCAAAATTTATATGAGAAATGAGAAAATTAATTTAAAAAATTAATTATTAAAAAAAAAATTTTTTTAATTTACTCAGGAAACTGGATATAATTTTTATTCAACTTATAACCTGATTTTACATATTATATAATATATACGGCAATAGAGCACGAAAATGTTTGCGCAGCCGGTAATTAATAACGCTGATGGAATAAAATCCAGATGATTACATTCAAGTCTCTGGGTTTACCATGTATGTAGACAAGGAGATCATCGGCATAAAAGTTGTATTTACAATGCTAAAGCACAAGACCGAAATCAGATAGGTACAGCATAAACAGTAGGGGTCCAAAAACTGAACCTTGTGGTACTCCAGTGCTGACTGGTAATAACGATGAAAGCGTGTTCTCAACTCCATCCTTGACAGCTTGCGTCCGTTCTATTAAATATGAGTATACCCACCGCACTGTGCTGTCTGTGAAGTTTAGTTTTCTCAGTTTCTTGATCAGTAAGAGATGATCCACTCTGTCAAACGCCTTAGAAAAGTCGAAGAAAACCGAAACGGTTACCATCCTGCAATCAGCAGCCTGTCTCACTTCATCCATCATTCTTATAAGACTTGTTTACGTAGAGTAATAGTTTCTATAAGCAGACTGGTAAGGATCGTAAAGGTCTGCATCCTCCATGTACATGCGAATCTGTTCACTAGCCACTCTCTCCATTGCCTTCGATAATGTGGGAAGGATGGAAATAGGTCTATAGTGTTGCAGAGATGTTGGATTTTTAACCTTGGGAATCGGACAAATAAGCGCCGATTTCCACTGCCTCGGAAAGGCTCCATTCATCAGAGAGAAATTAAAAAGGTGTTCAATAATAGGCATCAAAGATTGTATTGACATCTTCAACATCCTCAGAGACATCGCGTCCATGCCAACCGCATTAGACTTGATCCTGGCTACTGCTTTTGCGATTGTAAAAGGCGTAACGTATTTCCAGTGAGTCTTCATCACTGAAAGGTCCCGATAGCACATCCTCAAGGGTATCCGGAGGATTACAGCTTCCAGAAGGACGTTTCAAGCACAAAAAACTCATTCAACTCTTCGATTGAGTGCGTAAGTCGCACTCGACTGTCATTGGTCTTAATGAGTCCGAGCTGTCGTAACCCGCTCCAAACGTCTTTAGCATTGCTCGTCCGATTAAAAATATTAGTGTAATAAACACTCTGCAGAGCGAACAAGATTCTGAGCATTATTACGCAGGGCCTTATATCGATTGTTATGAGTATCACATTTATTTTTTAGCCAAGCTCTTCTAGCCAGGTCTCTATTTCGCATAGCCATCCTTATGTCCTCCGTTAGCCATGGTGCCGGCAAGTTCTTAAAATGTCGTATTTTTAACGGTATATGCACGTCGAAAACCTCTAGAAGTTTGGCATTGAATACATCAATCTTCACGTCGATGTTACTTGAGTTCAAAAGGTCTGTCCAATCAATTCTCTCGACATCCGACTGAAATGAGGCAGTATTAAATGCACTCCAGTCTCTGCAGAGAACATGTCTCACACATCGGTGTTGTATCTTAATTCCATATCTTATAAATATAAGATCATGTGCTGATAAAAATGCTGCTTCGTATTGTCCATAGTCTTTAAGCTTGGCCATGTCGTCAACGATACACAGATCCAAAAGCGTACTAGAGCCCTTTAGGTGATGAGTAGATCTAAAGGTACGAGATGCAAGTCCGATGCGGTGACAAAAGTATTCAGCTGCTGACTATCAAATGTAGTTATATTAATATCCGCATTAAAATCTCCAAATATTATTGAATGCCCATAGCCAACCTGCAACTCCAGGAATGATTGGAAAAATTCGTTTATATAACCAGCGTTAGGAGGTCGATAGACTACAGCCAACAGTAACTTAACTGTGTTATTAAAATATATTTCAGAAATAATATATTCCGGTCTAACAACAAGCGACCCTGCACAACTGCGAAGAGTAGAGGCACAAAGACGATCAGAAAGATAAAATCCCACTCCACCACCATTCTTGCCCTCCCTATCGCACCTATGAAGAGAATATCCAGGAAGCCTAATCATAGCATCGGAGATGCCAGGCCGAAACCACCTCTCAGACATACAAATAATATGAAAGTCAGAATAAGCAAAACGGTGCCGAAATTCATCAAAATGCGCGTAGAGAGACTGGCAATTAACATAACAGATCTTGATGTCCTCCAAATTATTAATCTTAACAGTCATAGTTGATGTACGTTATCCTATCTTCGATCCTTCTGCGCAGTATAGGGCACTTCACAGCGTTCATAGCAGAATGTCGACTATCACCTTGAGACCCATGATAACGTTCACAGTTGTGACATTTAGATGGTTGACCTCTATTCTTACAATCCCTCGTCTCATGTTTCTCATCGCAGTGCGCGCACGAAGGCTCCGCGTTACAAGTTCCAGCGAAATGTCCGAATGATAGGCATTTATAGCATTGAACTATTCTTATATGATCTGCAAAAGAACATTCAGCATAACGTAGGTAGATTCTTCCACACTAGAATAAGGTCTTGCGCACAGCGAGAGTAATCTCAATAACGCAGCTGGTAGTTTGCTTGTTCTGCTTAAGCATAAATATATACACGACCTTCAAATCCTTCGCATAAGCAGTGTTAAGATTTTGGGCCACTAACTCATTACTTATCTCATCAGCTGACATTTCAGCCGGAATGCCATGCACAATAAGTCTGGGATTCAATTTTGCGTTCTCACATACTTTGAGACCAGCCCCATCGAGCCCAGGGTGCGCTTTGAATTTCTCAATGTTAGGAGAGAAGCCTCAATCCTGACACCGCTATCCCGGGCATTGGTCAATTTTTTGATTCGCAAACTACAGTCTGCCGTTCTAAAAACCCTACACAGAGTCTCCCTGGTAACCTGAGATGAGGCGTATTTATCCTTCACTCTTTCCTCAGGCACCTCCAAAAAGCTTGTAGTCCCGGGCAGCTCCACCGTAGGGCCCCGCGACACACGCACTTCCTCTCTCAGGGAAGAGCTGGCGACAGATGCATAAGATTCGCAAGCTTTATGCGAATTCCCGCCTACAGCATCCTTGCAACAGGCAACTTTTTCTACCTCTGCTCCATGCCTTCTATCAAGGTCACCCAGCACCTCAGCAACAACGTTCCTCACATCCGCCGCCGAGAAATTTACAGATGTCGATATTTCATCTAACACGTTTATCAAGACCGTTGACGCTTCCATGAAAGTGTCCCTGGATGTTCGAAAGCGGCCTCGATCGTCGTTCTCTTTTCCAGTGTTTCCTTACTGGACAAAAGTAGTCTGGATATCGTGTCACTGTGTCTGTCTACAGTAGCCCTAAGCGCATTCATCCTAGACGCATTTAACACCTCAAAGGATCTCTCTAGCATACCTGCATTCAAATTAGCCGCGCTGTTCGACTGCCTCGTGAGCCCCCTCGATCCTTCGCAGTTGTCCTCAGACCCACCGGCTCCTACGCCGGCATCCATCTCTCAGTTGAAAACAAATTGGGTCGAATACGGATTAAGTCGGATAAACATTCAAAATCCAACATCGAAAAAATAGCCAAAATGTCCAGCAAGAAACACTCGCTGACCACAGAGGCAGAAGAAACCTCCTTAAATAAATCGTCAAGAAAAAATAGCACTTGACACCGTAATACTGGAAAAGAAATAATGGCCCCACAGGGCCAGAAAGCGGCAGAAAATCGACAAACAAAGCAAAGATGTCAAAATACACGTCTATGACTACTCACCGATCCCGAGCAAAATACAGAGAGAAAGAAAGAGAGAAAAAGAGAGAGAAGAGATAGTGCGCTAACGCATCCGCGAAGTGAGGATGGGGGTTATATACACAAGCGAAGGTCGCGCGGCAGTTGCAGTCGTACCTCGGCAGCGGCGACAAGAACAACCAGAACTAAGACGACGACAACCTCTACTACTACCCCACTAACCCCCGACACTCGGTGGTCTCAGAGACTCGAGGAGACGACGGATCGCTATGTAACAGCCCCCACCACTTTCCCTCTCCAGCAGCCTGATACGTTAGCCGATAGGTAGGAGTTATATATACATACGAGGCAAGGTCGTGCGGTAGTCTCAGTCGTTCCTCGGTTGCGGCGGCAACGGCGACAACGACAACCAGAATGACAACGACGACAACAACCACCACAACCCCACCACTCTCCCTAGACACTCGGTGGTCTCCGTAACATGAGATGGGTCGCTACGTCACAGCCCTCTCCACCACCACTTTTCCTCTCCGGCGGCCGATACTTCAGCTAATAGATGAAGGTTATATATACGAGGCAAGGTCGCGCGGCAGCCACAATCATTCTTCGGCAGCAGCAGCGGCGACGACAAAACGACTCCAAACCCACCTCACTACTTATTATCCGAAACCTGAGGAGACGACGGGTCGCTACGTCACAGTCCCCACCGATAATTTAGCCGATGGGGGGGCCTATGAATACAAGCAAAGATCGCGCGGCAGCTTCAGTCGTTCCTCGGCAGCGGCGGCGGCAGCAACGACGACCGACGAAGACCGGAACGACAACGACCAAAGCAACTTCTACCACGATCACACCGCCTACTTAGTCACTGAGGCTTTCGACAAGATTGCTCCCCGGGGGCGTCTGCCTAAGGGACTAACAGGACGTCAAAAGACCCCTCCCTAATATGAGATCCAATTTTTTTTTTTTTTTTTTTTTTTTTGATCAGGTCAGGTCAGGTCAGGTTGTGACCGGACGATGGGTCTTGAGAGTTCGGGAGTTATGTGATCTAGGCAGTTTTCCTACCTTTAACACGGTCGCCAGTCCGTTTCTCTATACTACGGACAAGATCTCTGGATCCCCAGAATGAGAACCCCTTCACCAGATGAGTACCGCTGCTGCGTTGTCTATCTGGTCCACAGACAGGACCACTGGATCCCCAGGATGAGAACCCCTGTTCCAGATGGTCACCACTGCTAATTGGTTTACCTTGTCTCCCGACAAGATTTATGGATCCCCAGGATGAGAACCCCTTCTGCAGATGAGCACCTTTACCGCTTCACTGCTCGCTGTACTGCATAGCTTCCTTTGTGAGAGACAAAGGCACAAGATGACGTCATCCAACCGTCACCTTTGTTCGTCATACGAAATGACGCAACACTCGCGTCACACGCGTTGTTAATAATTAATCGGATTAATTATTATTTCAGGAATAACCAGGATATGGCAGCTTCCCGTCTATGCATCAGGATCTGTCCAGGATTCAACAAAGACGTCTCCACGCACAGGATTTCGTTGATGGATAAATGAACGGGCACTCGTTTTTTTTTTTTTTTTTTTTTTTTAATATTATAAATATAAAATATTTATTTAAAAGAATATAAAATATATAACACTCCGGTCACTTCCAAAACAAAATAAAAATTGCGTACAAATAAAAATAAAATTATTTCTTGTCAAAATTGCACGACTGACTCATAAGTACACGGCGGTGGTCGCGAGAGCAATGAGCCCCGGTCCATCTCACGGCTCTCCTTTTATAGGCGCGAGCCCCAACTCTGCAAGATGGCGAGCTCCTTACGCCAGCGCCTCCTATAATTGCGCATAAGCGTCTTAAACCTAAATATTATATTATATTGTTCGCGCTTACCGCTAACAGTTTAACAAACGCTTATTCTATCGCAATTAATATTAATAATAAAAATGAAGATTAAATAATAAACTAAATCTATTCTTCTTATCCTAATCAATGGTAAGTACCATTGATGGTAACCCTGAGTATCGGTAACCTTACCGACTGTGCTCGGTCGGTAAGTCGGTAAGGTTTTGTGTCGACCTTACGGGCGGTCACTTATCGGCCGTCGGTAATGTGTCAGGTTAGGTTAGGTTAGGTTAGGTTAGGTTAGGTTAGGTTAGGTTAGGTTAGGTTAGGTTAGGTTAGGTTAGGTTAGGTTAGGTTAGGTTAGGTTAGGTTAGGTTAGGTTAGGTTAGGTTAGGTTAGGTTAGGTTAGGTTAGGTTAGGTTAGGTTAGGTTAGGTTAGGTTAGGTTAGGTTAGGTTAGGTTAGGTTAGGTTAGGTTAGGTTAGGTTAGGTTAGGTTAGGTTAGGTTAGGTTAGGTTAGGTTAGGTTAGGTTAGGTTAGGTTAGGTTAGGTTAGGTTAGGTTAGGTTAGGTTAGGTTAGGTTAGGTTAGGTTAGGTTAGGTTAGGTTAGGTTAGGTTAGGTTAGGTTAGGTTAGGTTAGGTTAGGTTAGGTTAGGTTAGGTTAGGTTAGGTTAGGTTAGGTTAGGTTAGGTTAGGTTAGGTTAGGTTAGGTTAGGTTAGGTTAGGTTAGGTTAGGTTAGGTTAGGTTAGGTTAGGTTAGGTTAGGTTAGGTTAGGTTAGGTTAGGTTAGGTTAGGTTAGGTTAGGTTAGGTTAGGTTAGGTTAGGTTAGGTTAGGTTAGGTTAGGTTAGGTTAGGTTAGGTTAGGTTAGGTTAGGTTAGGTTAGGTTAGGTTAGGTTAGGTTAGGTTAGGTTAGGTTAGGTTAGGTTAGGTTAGGTTAGGTTAGGTTAGGTTAGGTTAGGTTAGGTTAGGTTAGGTTAGGTTAGGTTAGGTTAGGTTAGGTTAGGTTAGGTTAGGTTAGGTTAGGTTAGGTTAGGTTAGGTTAGGTTAGGTTAGGTTAGGTTAGGTTAGGTTAGGTTAGGTTAGGTTAGGTTAGGTTAGGTTAGGTTAGGTTAGGTTAGGTTAGGTTAGGTTAGGTTAGGTTAGGTTAGGTTAGGTTAGGTTAGGTTAGGTTAGGTTAGGTTAGGTTAGGTTAGGTTAGGTTAGGTTAGGTTAGGTTAGGTTAGGTTAGGTTAGGTTAGGTTAGGTTAGGTTAGGTTAGGTTAGGTTAGGTTAGGTTAGGTTAGGTTAGGTTAGGTTAGGTTAGGTTAGGTTAGGTTAGGTTAGGTTAGGTTAGGTTAGGTTAGGTTAGGTTAGGTTAGGTTAGGTTAGGTTAGGTTAGGTTAGGTTAGGTTAGGTTAGGTTAGGTTAGGTTAGGTTAGGTTAGGTTAGGTTAGGTTAGGTTAGGTTAGGTTAGGTTAGGTTAGGTTAGGTTAGGTTAGGTTAGGTTAGGTTAGGTTAGGTTAGGTTAGGTTAGGTTAGGTTAGGTTAGGTTAGGTTAGGTTAGGTTAGGTTAGGTTAGGTTAGGTTAGGTTAGGTTAGGTTAGGTTAGGTTAGGTTAGGTTAGGTTAGGTTAGGTTAGGTTAGGTTAGGTTAGGTTAGGTTAGGTTAGGTTAGGTTAGGTTAGGTTAGGTTAGGTTAGGTTAGGTTAGGTTAGGTTAGGTTAGGTTAGGTTAGGTTAGGTTAGGTTAGGTTAGGTTAGGTTAGGTTAGGTTAGGTTAGGTTAGGTTAGGTTAGGTTAGGTTAGGTTAGGTTAGGTTAGGTTAGGTTAGGTTAGGTTAGGTTAGGTTAGGTTAGGTTAGGTTAGGTTAGGTTAGGTTAGGTTAGGTTAGGTTAGGTTAGGTTAGGTTAGGTTAGGTTAGGTTAGGTTAGGTTAGGTTAGGTTAGGTTAGGTTAGGTTAGGTTAGGTTAGGTTAGGTTAGGTTAGGTTAGGTTAGGTTAGGTTAGGTTAGGTTAGGTTAGGTTAGGTTAGGTTAGGTTAGGTTAGGTTAGGTTAGGTTAGGTTAGGTTAGGTTAGGTTAGGTTAGGTTAGGTTAGGTTAGGTTAGGTTAGGTTAGGTTAGGTTAGGTTAGGTTAGGTTAGGTTAGGTTAGGTTAGGTTAGGTTAGGTTAGGTTAGGTTAGGTTAGGTTAGGTTAGGTTAGGTTAGGTTAGGTTAGGTTAGGTTAGGTTAGGTTAGGTTAGGTTAGGTTAGGTTAGGTTAGGTTAGGTTAGGTTAGGTTAGGTTAGGTTAGGTTAGGTTAGGTTAGGTTAGGTTAGGTTAGGTTAGGTTAGGTTAGGTTAGGTTAGGTTAGGTTAGGTTAGGTTAGGTTAGGTTAGGTTAGGTTAGGTTAGGTTAGGTTAGGTTAGGTTAGGTTAGGTTAGGTTAGGTTAGGTTAGGTTAGGTTAGGTTAGGTTAGGTTAGGTTAGGTTAGGTTAGGTTAGGTTAGGTTAGGTTAGGTTAGGTTAGGTTAGGTTAGGTTAGGTTAGGTTAGGTTAGGTTAGGTTAGGTTAGGTTAGGTTAGGTTAGGTTAGGTTAGGTTAGGTTAGGTTAGGTTAGGTTAGGTTAGGTTAGGTTAGGTTAGGTTAGGTTAGGTTAGGTTAGGTTAGGTTAGGTTAGGTTAGGTTAGGTTAGGTTAGGTTAGGTTAGGTTAGGTTAGGTTAGGTTAGGTTAGGTTAGGTTAGGTTAGGTTAGGTTAGGTTAGGTTAGGTTAGGTTAGGTTAGGTTAGGTTAGGTTAGGTTAGGTTAGGTTAGGTTAGGTTAGGTTAGGTTAGGTTAGGTTAGGTTAGGTTAGGTTAGGTTAGGTTAGGTTAGGTTAGGTTAGGTTAGGTTAGGTTAGGTTAGGTTAGGTTAGGTTAGGTTAGGTTAGGTTAGGTTAGGTTAGGTTAGGTTAGGTTAGGTTAGGTTAGGTTAGGTTAGGTTAGGTTAGGTTAGGTTAGGTTAGGTTAGGTTAGGTTAGGTTAGGTTAGGTTAGGTTAGGTTAGGTTAGGTTAGGTTAGGTTAGGTTAGGTTAGGTTAGGTTAGGTTAGGTTAGGTTAGGTTAGGTTAGGTTAGGTTAGGTTAGGTTAGGTTAGGTTAGGTTAGGTTAGGTTAGGTTAGGTTAGGTTAGGTTAGGTTAGGTTAGGTTAGGTTAGGTTAGGTTAGGTTAGGTTAGGTTAGGTTAGGTTAGGTTAGGTTAGGTTAGGTTAGGTTAGGTTAGGTTAGGTTAGGTTAGGTTAGGTTAGGTTAGGTTAGGTTAGGTTAGGTTAGGTTAGGTTAGGTTAGGTTAGGTTAGGTTAGGTTAGGTTAGGTTAGGTTAGGTTAGGTTAGGTTAGGTTAGGTTAGGTTAGGTTAGGTTAGGTTAGGTTAGGTTAGGTTAGGTTAGGTTAGGTTAGGTTAGGTTAGGTTAGGTTAGGTTAGGTTAGGTTAGGTTAGGTTAGGTTAGGTTAGGTTAGGTTAGGTTAGGTTAGGTTAGGTTAGGTTAGGTTAGGTTAGGTTAGGTTAGGTTAGGTTAGGTTAGGTTAGGTTAGGTTAGGTTAGGTTAGGTTAGGTTAGGTTAGGTTAGGTTAGGTTAGGTTAGGTTAGGTTAGGTTAGGTTAGGTTAGGTTAGGTTAGGTTAGGTTAGGTTAGGTTAGGTTAGGTTAGGTTAGGTTAGGTTAGGTTAGGTTAGGTTAGGTTAGGTTAGGTTAGGTTAGGTTAGGTTAGGTTAGGTTAGGTTAGGTTAGGTTAGGTTAGGTTAGGTTAGGTTAGGTTAGGTTAGGTTAGGTTAGGTTAGGTTAGGTTAGGTTAGGTTAGGTTAGGTTAGGTTAGGTTAGGTTAGGTTAGGTTAGGTTAGGTTAGGTTAGGTTAGGTTAGGTTAGGTTAGGTTAGGTTAGGTTAGGTTAGGTTAGGTTAGGTTAGGTTAGGTTAGGTTAGGTTAGGTTAGGTTAGGTTAGGTTAGGTTAGGTTAGGTTAGGTTAGGTTAGGTTAGGTTAGGTTAGGTTAGGTTAGGTTAGGTTAGGTTAGGTTAGGTTAGGTTAGGTTAGGTTAGGTTAGGTTAGGTTAGGTTAGGTTAGGTTAGGTTAGGTTAGGTTAGGTTAGGTTAGGTTAGGTTAGGTTAGGTTAGGTTAGGTTAGGTTAGGTTAGGTTAGGTTAGGTTAGGTTAGGTTAGGTTAGGTTAGGTTAGGTTAGGTTAGGTTAGGTTAGGTTAGGTTAGGTTAGGTTAGGTTAGGTTAGGTTAGGTTAGGTTAGGTTAGGTTAGGTTAGGTTAGGTTAGGTTAGGTTAGGTTAGGTTAGGTTAGGTTAGGTTAGGTTAGGTTAGGTTAGGTTAGGTTAGGTTAGGTTAGGTTAGGTTAGGTTAGGTTAGGTTAGGTTAGGTTAGGTTAGGTTAGGTTAGGTTAGGTTAGGTTAGGTTAGGTTAGGTTAGGTTAGGTTAGGTTAGGTTAGGTTAGGTTAGGTTAGGTTAGGTTAGGTTAGGTTAGGTTAGGTTAGGTTAGGTTAGGTTAGGTTAGGTTAGGTTAGGTTAGGTTAGGTTAGGTTAGGTTAGGTTAGGTTAGGTTAGGTTAGGTTAGGTTAGGTTAGGTTAGGTTAGGTTAGGTTAGGTTAGGTTAGGTTAGGTTAGGTTAGGTTAGGTTAGGTTAGGTTAGGTTAGGTTAGGTTAGGTTAGGTTAGGTTAGGTTAGGTTAGGTTAGGTTAGGTTAGGTTAGGTTAGGTTAGGTTAGGTTAGGTTAGGTTAGGTTAGGTTAGGTTAGGTTAGGTTAGGTTAGGTTAGGTTAGGTTAGGTTAGGTTAGGTTAGGTTAGGTTAGGTTAGGTTAGGTTAGGTTAGGTTAGGTTAGGTTAGGTTAGGTTAGGTTAGGTTAGGTTAGGTTAGGTTAGGTTAGGTTAGGTTAGGTTAGGTTAGGTTAGGTTAGGTTAGGTTAGGTTAGGTTAGGTTAGGTTAGGTTAGGTTAGGTTAGGTTAGGTTAGGTTAGGTTAGGTTAGGTTAGGTTAGGTTAGGTTAGGTTAGGTTAGGTTAGGTTAGGTTAGGTTAGGTTAGGTTAGGTTAGGTTAGGTTAGGTTAGGTTAGGTTAGGTTAGGTTAGGTTAGGTTAGGTTAGGTTAGGTTAGGTTAGGTTAGGTTAGGTTAGGTTAGGTTAGGTTAGGTTAGGTTAGGTTAGGTTAGGTTAGGTTAGGTTAGGTTAGGTTAGGTTAGGTTAGGTTAGGTTAGGTTAGGTTAGGTTAGGTTAGGTTAGGTTAGGTTAGGTTAGGTTAGGTTAGGTTAGGTTAGGTTAGGTTAGGTTAGGTTAGGTTAGGTTAGGTTAGGTTAGGTTAGGTTAGGTTAGGTTAGGTTAGGTTAGGTTAGGTTAGGTTAGGTTAGGTTAGGTTAGGTTAGGTTAGGTTAGGTTAGGTTAGGTTAGGTTAGGTTAGGTTAGGTTAGGTTAGGTTAGGTTAGGTTAGGTTAGGTTAGGTTAGGTTAGGTTAGGTTAGGTTAGGTTAGGTTAGGTTAGGTTAGGTTAGGTTAGGTTAGGTTAGGTTAGGTTAGGTTAGGTTAGGTTAGGTTAGGTTAGGTTAGGTTAGGTTAGGTTAGGTTAGGTTAGGTTAGGTTAGGTTAGGTTAGGTTAGGTTAGGTTAGGTTAGGTTAGGTTAGGTTAGGTTAGGTTAGGTTAGGTTAGGTTAGGTTAGGTTAGGTTAGGTTAGGTTAGGTTAGGTTAGGTTAGGTTAGGTTAGGTTAGGTTAGGTTAGGTTAGGTTAGGTTAGGTTAGGTTAGGTTAGGTTAGGTTAGGTTAGGTTAGGTTAGGTTAGGTTAGGTTAGGTTAGGTTAGGTTAGGTTAGGTTAGGTTAGGTTAGGTTAGGTTAGGTTAGGTTAGGTTAGGTTAGGTTAGGTTAGGTTAGGTTAGGTTAGGTTAGGTTAGGTTAGGTTAGGTTAGGTTAGGTTAGGTTAGGTTAGGTTAGGTTAGGTTAGGTTAGGTTAGGTTAGGTTAGGTTAGGTTAGGTTAGGTTAGGTTAGGTTAGGTTAGGTTAGGTTAGGTTAGGTTAGGTTAGGTTAGGTTAGGTTAGGTTAGGTTAGGTTAGGTTAGGTTAGGTTAGGTTAGGTTAGGTTAGGTTAGGTTAGGTTAGGTTAGGTTAGGTTAGGTTAGGTTAGGTTAGGTTAGGTTAGGTTAGGTTAGGTTAGGTTAGGTTAGGTTAGGTTAGGTTAGGTTAGGTTAGGTTAGGTTAGGTTAGGTTAGGTTAGGTTAGGTTAGGTTAGGTTAGGTTAGGTTAGGTTAGGTTAGGTTAGGTTAGGTTAGGTTAGGTTAGGTTAGGTTAGGTTAGGTTAGGTTAGGTTAGGTTAGGTTAGGTTAGGTTAGGTTAGGTTAGGTTAGGTTAGGTTAGGTTAGGTTAGGTTAGGTTAGGTTAGGTTAGGTTAGGTTAGGTTAGGTTAGGTTAGGTTAGGTTAGGTTAGGTTAGGTTAGGTTAGGTTAGGTTAGGTTAGGTTAGGTTAGGTTAGGTTAGGTTAGGTTAGGTTAGGTTAGGTTAGGTTAGGTTAGGTTAGGTTAGGTTAGGTTAGGTTAGGTTAGGTTAGGTTAGGTTAGGTTAGGTTAGGTTAGGTTAGGTTAGGTTAGGTTAGGTTAGGTTAGGTTAGGTTAGGTTAGGTTAGGTTAGGTTAGGTTAGGTTAGGTTAGGTTAGGTTAGGTTAGGTTAGGTTAGGTTAGGTTAGGTTAGGTTAGGTTAGGTTAGGTTAGGTTAGGTTAGGTTAGGTTAGGTTAGGTTAGGTTAGGTTAGGTTAGGTTAGGTTAGGTTAGGTTAGGTTAGGTTAGGTTAGGTTAGGTTAGGTTAGGTTAGGTTAGGTTAGGTTAGGTTAGGTTAGGTTAGGTTAGGTTAGGTTAGGTTAGGTTAGGTTAGGTTAGGTTAGGTTAGGTTAGGTTAGGTTAGGTTAGGTTAGGTTAGGTTAGGTTAGGTTAGGTTAGGTTAGGTTAGGTTAGGTTAGGTTAGGTTAGGTTAGGTTAGGTTAGGTTAGGTTAGGTTAGGTTAGGTTAGGTTAGGTTAGGTTAGGTTAGGTTAGGTTAGGTTAGGTTAGGTTAGGTTAGGTTAGGTTAGGTTAGGTTAGGTTAGGTTAGGTTAGGTTAGGTTAGGTTAGGTTAGGTTAGGTTAGGTTAGGTTAGGTTAGGTTAGGTTAGGTTAGGTTAGGTTAGGTTAGGTTAGGTTAGGTTAGGTTAGGTTAGGTTAGGTTAGGTTAGGTTAGGTTAGGTTAGGTTAGGTTAGGTTAGGTTAGGTTAGGTTAGGTTAGGTTAGGTTAGGTTAGGTTAGGTTAGGTTAGGTTAGGTTAGGTTAGGTTAGGTTAGGTTAGGTTAGGTTAGGTTAGGTTAGGTTAGGTTAGGTTAGGTTAGGTTAGGTTAGGTTAGGTTAGGTTAGGTTAGGTTAGGTTAGGTTAGGTTAGGTTAGGTTAGGTTAGGTTAGGTTAGGTTAGGTTAGGTTAGGTTAGGTTAGGTTAGGTTAGGTTAGGTTAGGTTAGGTTAGGTTAGGTTAGGTTAGGTTAGGTTAGGTTAGGTTAGGTTAGGTTAGGTTAGGTTAGGTTAGGTTAGGTTAGGTTAGGTTAGGTTAGGTTAGGTTAGGTTAGGTTAGGTTAGGTTAGGTTAGGTTAGGTTAGGTTAGGTTAGGTTAGGTTAGGTTAGGTTAGGTTAGGTTAGGTTAGGTTAGGTTAGGTTAGGTTAGGTTAGGTTAGGTTAGGTTAGGTTAGGTTAGGTTAGGTTAGGTTAGGTTAGGTTAGGTTAGGTTAGGTTAGGTTAGGTTAGGTTAGGTTAGGTTAGGTTAGGTTAGGTTAGGTTAGGTTAGGTTAGGTTAGGTTAGGTTAGGTTAGGTTAGGTTAGGTTAGGTTAGGTTAGGTTAGGTTAGGTTAGGTTAGGTTAGGTTAGGTTAGGTTAGGTTAGGTTAGGTTAGGTTAGGTTAGGTTAGGTTAGGTTAGGTTAGGTTAGGTTAGGTTAGGTTAGGTTAGGTTAGGTTAGGTTAGGTTAGGTTAGGTTAGGTTAGGTTAGGTTAGGTTAGGTTAGGTTAGGTTAGGTTAGGTTAGGTTAGGTTAGGTTAGGTTAGGTTAGGTTAGGTTAGGTTAGGTTAGGTTAGGTTAGGTTAGGTTAGGTTAGGTTAGGTTAGGTTAGGTTAGGTTAGGTTAGGTTAGGTTAGGTTAGGTTAGGTTAGGTTAGGTTAGGTTAGGTTAGGTTAGGTTAGGTTAGGTTAGGTTAGGTTAGGTTAGGTTAGGTTAGGTTAGGTTAGGTTAGGTTAGGTTAGGTTAGGTTAGGTTAGGTTAGGTTAGGTTAGGTTAGGTTAGGTTAGGTTAGGTTAGGTTAGGTTAGGTTAGGTTAGGTTAGGTTAGGTTAGGTTAGGTTAGGTTAGGTTAGGTTAGGTTAGGTTAGGTTAGGTTAGGTTAGGTTAGGTTAGGTTAGGTTAGGTTAGGTTAGGTTAGGTTAGGTTAGGTTAGGTTAGGTTAGGTTAGGTTAGGTTAGGTTAGGTTAGGTTAGGTTAGGTTAGGTTAGGTTAGGTTAGGTTAGGTTAGGTTAGGTTAGGTTAGGTTAGGTTAGGTTAGGTTAGGTTCAGGTTAGGTTAGGTTAGGTTAGGTTAGGTTAGGTTAGGTTAGGTTAGGTTAGGTTAGGTTAGGTTAGGTTAGGTTAGGTTAGGTTAGGTTAGGTTAGGTTAGGTTAGGTTAGGTTAGGTTAGGTTAGGTTAGGTTAGGTTAGGTTAGGTTAGGTTAGGTTAGGTTAGGTTAGGTTAGGTTAGGTTAGGTTAGGTTAGGTTAGGTTAGGTTAGGTTAGGTTAGGTTAGGTTAGGTTAGGTTAGGTTAGGTTAGGTTAGGTTAGGTTAGGTTAGGTTAGGTTAGGTTAGGTTAGGTTAGGTTAGGTTAGGTTAGGTTAGGTTAGGTTAGGTTAGGTTAGGTTAGGTTAGGTTAGGTTAGGTTAGGTTAGGTTAGGTTAGGTTAGGTTAGGTTAGGTTAGGTTAGGTTAGGTTAGGTTAGGTTAGGTTAGGTTAGGTTAGGTTAGGTTAGGTTAGGTTAGGTTAGGTTAGGTTAGGTTAGGTTAGGTTAGGTTAGGTTAGGTTAGGTTAGGTTAGGTTAGGTTAGGTTAGGTTAGGTTAGGTTAGGTTAGGTTAGGTTAGGTTAGGTTAGGTTAGGTTAGGTTAGGTTAGGTTAGGTTAGGTTAGGTTAGGTTAGGTTAGGTTAGGTTAGGTTAGGTTAGGTTAGGTTAGGTTAGGTTAGGTTAGGTTAGGTTAGGTTAGGTTAGGTTAGGTTAGGTTAGGTTAGGTTAGGTTAGGTTAGGTTAGGTTAGGTTAGGTTAGGTTAGGTTAGGTTAGGTTAGGTTAGGTTAGGTTAGGTTAGGTTAGGTTAGGTTAGGTTAGGTTAGGTTAGGTTAGGTTAGGTTAGGTTAGGTTAGGTTAGGTTAGGTTAGGTTAGGTTAGGTTAGGTTAGGTTAGGTTAGGTTAGGTTAGGTTAGGTTAGGTTAGGTTAGGTTAGGTTAGGTTAGGTTAGGTTAGGTTAGGTTAGGTTAGGTTAGGTTAGGTTAGGTTAGGTTAGGTTAGGTTAGGTTAGGTTAGGTTAGGTTAGGTTAGGTTAGGTTAGGTTAGGTTAGGTTAGGTTAGGTTAGGTTAGGTTAGGTTAGGTTAGGTTAGGTTAGGTTAGGTTAGGTTAGGTTAGGTTAGGTTAGGTTAGGTTAGGTTAGGTTAGGTTAGGTTAGGTTAGGTTAGGTTAGGTTAGGTTAGGTTAGGTTAGGTTAGGTTAGGTTAGGTTAGGTTAGGTTAGGTTAGGTTAGGTTAGGTTAGGTTAGGTTAGGTTAGGTTAGGTTAGGTTAGGTTAGGTTAGGTTAGGTTAGGTTAGGTTAGGTTAGGTTAGGTTAGGTTAGGTTAGGTTAGGTTAGGTTAGGTTAGGTTAGGTTAGGTTAGGTTAGGTTAGGTTAGGTTAGGTTAGGTTAGGTTAGGTTAGGTTAGGTTAGGTTAGGTTAGGTTAGGTTAGGTTAGGTTAGGTTAGGTTAGGTTAGGTTAGGTTAGGTTAGGTTAGGTTAGGTTAGGTTAGGTTAGGTTAGGTTAGGTTAGGTTAGGTTAGGTTAGGTTAGGTTAGGTTAGGTTAGGTTAGGTTAGGTTAGGTTAGGTTAGGTTAGGTTAGGTTAGGTTAGGTTAGGTTAGGTTAGGTTAGGTTAGGTTAGGTTAGGTTAGGTTAGGTTAGGTTAGGTTAGGTTAGGTTAGGTTAGGTTAGGTTAGGTTAGGTTAGGTTAGGTTAGGTTAGGTTAGGTTAGGTTAGGTTAGGTTAGGTTAGGTTAGGTTAGGTTAGGTTAGGTTAGGTTAGGTTAGGTTAGGTTAGGTTAGGTTAGGTTAGGTTAGGTTAGGTTAGGTTAGGTTAGGTTAGGTTAGGTTAGGTTAGGTTAGGTTAGGTTAGGTTAGGTTAGGTTAGGTTAGGTTAGGTTAGGTTAGGTTAGGTTAGGTTAGGTTAGGTTAGGTTAGGTTAGGTTAGGTTAGGTTAGGTTAGGTTAGGTTAGGTTAGGTTAGGTTAGGTTAGGTTAGGTTAGGTTAGGTTAGGTTAGGTTAGGTTAGGTTAGGTTAGGTTAGGTTAGGTTAGGTTAGGTTAGGTTAGGTTAGGTTAGGTTAGGTTAGGTTAGGTTAGGTTAGGTTAGGTTAGGTTAGGTTAGGTTAGGTTAGGTTAGGTTAGGTTAGGTTAGGTTAGGTTAGGTTAGGTTAGGTTAGGTTAGGTTAGGTTAGGTTAGGTTAGGTTAGGTTAGGTTAGGTTAGGTTAGGTTAGGTTAGGTTAGGTTAGGTTAGGTTAGGTTAGGTTAGGTTAGGTTAGGTTAGGTTAGGTTAGGTTAGGTTAGGTTAGGTTAGGTTAGGTTAGGTTAGGTTAGGTTAGGTTAGGTTAGGTTAGGTTAGGTTAGGTTAGGTTAGGTTAGGTTAGGTTAGGTTAGGTTAGGTTAGGTTAGGTTAGGTTAGGTTAGGTTAGGTTAGGTTAGGTTAGGTTAGGTTAGGTTAGGTTAGGTTAGGTTAGGTTAGGTTAGGTTAGGTTAGGTTAGGTTAGGTTAGGTTAGGTTAGGTTAGGTTAGGTTAGGTTAGGTTAGGTTAGGTTAGGTTAGGTTAGGTTAGGTTAGGTTAGGTTAGGTTAGGTTAGGTTAGGTTAGGTTAGGTTAGGTTAGGTTAGGTTAGGTTAGGTTAGGTTAGGTTAGGTTAGGTTAGGTTAGGTTAGGTT